>NC_087063.1:60443849-60906349 GCF_963678635.1 Symsagittifera roscoffensis | reverse complement strand
CGAAAGTAACGGAATATTTGTGCTCCGGGTGCTTTTTTTTCTTTAGACAAATTTTGACTTTTTAACTAGCCATTTTTGACGGAATTTTGAAAAGTCATTCGAAAGGTATTGTTGTCCTGAGCTTAAATTTGAACTAGACTGCTCGTATCAGGGTGAAACCCTGAATGTTTCGACTGGCTTTTAAGGTTTATGGAGCAGTAATAACATTTAAAAAAATGAAATAAAATAAAACAAATTTTTTTTTCTAAAATTTGAAATTTTTCTACAAAAATCACCCTCCACAAGCCATATAGACTACTAAAGAATAGGTTTCGCTCCTTGTAACATATCAATTTTATAAGCTTCTTTCAACCAATTTGGAACGATTTCTAAGATGGATTATACCTCAAATATCAACAAAGGGGAAACAAATTCCCGTATCAGGGGAAGCCCTGGAAGTTCCGACTGCCTTTTAATGTCTATGTAGCAGTAATAACAAGAAAAAAAATAAATTTAGTTAAATTGAAAAATTTTGTGAAAATCATCCCACACGCCATATAAAATACAAAGGGATAGATTTCGCTCCTAGTAACAAATAATTTATTGCAAATAAGCTTCCTTCAACCAATTTGTAACGACTTCTAAGACGGATTACATCTCCGCTTACGCGTTAATAGAGCTAATAGCACGAAATGATGCATGTACAAAACAGTCGCATATAAAACAGTTCAATACAAAATAGCCCAAAAAATCATCCGGCATTTAAGAAAAGTGAAAATAAATAGACTTTTCGTGGTCTAAAAAGTTGTAAATATAATCGAATCCCATACAACGTTCAGACAACAAAATTGAACTAAAACTGGATTTAATTCCATTTTTTCCGCCAAAACAAAATGCATTCTATATTTCATTTCGAATCCATTAAAATGGATTTTATAATAAGTAGGAAATCACATAAAAATGGGTTTCTCCATTTTGTTTCCCGCGCCCTGCAAAATTTTGCAAAACTTTCTGTATTTATCAATTGAGTCATGAATAAAACAAGATTTTAGGATGAAGATGGTTAGGGAAAATTTGTAATTCGTTTTGTTGGAGGTCATTAGGCTTTGTCATGGATGTGTATATGGACGGTTATGTGAGCCACACAACCATGTTTTTGCTTGATGATGGAAGGGAAGCGCTCCAATAAAAAGATAACCAATTTCATTTTGAAAAAATAGTGCAAGGCTATGTGATCTTCAGGCATTGTCATGGATGTGTGTTTATACACTCATTCGAGTCACCTTGTCGTTTTTCTGTTTCATTAGGACTAGGTGATGGTTTCACTTTGGTCATTAATAAAACAAGATATTAAGATGAAGAAGGTTAGGGAAAATTTGTGAACCTATTTTGTTGGAGGTCATTAAACTTTGTCATGGATGTGTATATGGACGCTTATGTGAGCCACACAACCCTGTTTTGCTTGATGATGGAAGGCAAGCGTTCCCATAAAAAGATAACCAATTTCATTTTGAAAAAATAGTGCAAGGCTATGTGATCTTCAGACGTTTTCATGGATGTGTATATATACACTCATTCGAGTCATCTGGTCGTTTTTCTGTTACATTAAGACTAGTTGATGATTTCACTTTGGTCATTAATAAAACAAGATATTAAGACAAAGATGGTTAGGGAAAATTTGTAAACTCATTTGTTGGAAGTCAATAAGCTTTGTTATGGATGTGTATATGGACGCTTATGTGAGCCACACAACCGTGTTTTTGCTTGATGATGGAAGGCAATCGTTCCAATGAAAAGATAACCAATTTGATTTTGAAAAAAAGTGCAAGGCTTTGTGATCTTCAGGCATTGTCATGGATGTGTGTTTATACACTCATTCGAGTCACCTTGTCGTTTTTCTGTTTCATTAGGACTAGGTGATGGTTTCACTTTGGTCATTAATAAAACAAGATATTAAGATGAAGAAGGTTAGGGAAAATTTGTGAACCTATTTTGTTGGAGGTCATTAAACTTTGTCATGGATGTGTATATGGACGCTTATGTGAGCCACACAACCCTGTTTTGCTTGATGATGGAAGGCAAGCGTTCCCATAAAAAGATAACCAATTTCATTTTGAAAAAATAGTGCAAGGCTATGTGATCTTCAGACGTTTTCATGGATGTGTATATATACACTCATTCGAGTCATCTGGTCGTTTTTCTGTTACATTAAGACTAGTTGATGATTTCACTTTGGTCATTAATAAAACAAGATATTAAGACAAAGATGGTTAGGGAAAATTTGTAAACTCATTTGTTGGAAGTCAATAAGCTTTGTTATGGATGTGTATATGGACGCTTATGTGAGCCACACAACCGTGTTTTTGCTTGATGATGGAAGGCAATCGTTCCAATGAAAAGATAACCAATTTGATTTTGAAAAAAAGTGCAAGGCTTTGTGATCTTCAGGCATTGTCATGGATATGTATGTATACACTCATTCGAGTCACCTGGTCGTTTTTCTGTTACAATAAGACTAGGTGATGATCTCACTTTGGTCATGAATAAAACAAGATAATAAGAAGAAGATAGTCAGTGAAAAATTGTGAATTGATTTTGTTGGAGGTCATGAAGCTTCGGCATGGATTTGTATATGGACTTTTATATGATGGAAGATCATCGGGTAACGATAAATTTATCATAATTACTTGAAACTTGTTACAACTTAGTTAATTCAGAAGCAAGGCGTTAAATCGTATTTATTTTGTCCCCATAATTCATTCCCAATAACTTTGTCTACTATTTTTTGAAATTTTTCTAATTTTTTTTTGTTTTTTGATTGTTGTCATTATTTTTTGATTGTTGTTTTTGAAGTTTTGTTAACTTTTAACTTTCTTCTTCGAGTGAAAAGGAATCAATAAGTAGCGCTATTGTGCAGGCTATCATGAGGATGATGATTGGTTGTGGTTGGTTTTGTCTGCCTCAAATGGAAGGTACATTTGGCTGCCATGTCTGATTTTTTTCAGATTTTCTTTCGTTTTTAGATCTCATTATGACTTCACCTGAGAGAGACGCTTTCCCGAAATTTCCAATTGATTCAAGCCTGATAAACATTGACAAAACTAACGAAAGCAGCGCAGAGGCTCCACTCAGTTCAACGGACAAGACTCAGATCACCTTGAAAAAGTTTTTTCCTTCTGCTTAATAAAATCAATAGTTTTCAAAGTGGGATGAATGCCTCAATAAAAGTGAAAGAAAATTTTAAATCATGTTTAATTTTTCTAGGAAAAGATCTCACAGTAGGTCTAAAGAAGCAAAGAAAAGAGGAGCCCAAAAAAGCGAGTCGAGAAAACGCTAGAAATTAAAACTAGATCTGCTTGCTGAAACAGTCAGACGAGAGTCTGCTAATGATTTTGTGAATTACTTCCATGGGCAGTGGACTGAAGCGAATTCCAATCATAAAGAGGCCATGGAGAAGGTCAGTGCATTGAAGAGCAGGGTCTTGCATCAAGAGAAGACAATCGTTCTACTTGAAAAAAGCCGTAATCAGGTGAGTCTTTTATACCTTTGCAATTGCGTTTCAATCTTGGTTTTGCTGGGACGATTAAGTTGTTTTTTTTACGAAAAAAATTACTAGAGCTCAAAATTAACATATGTTGATATATGTTCTGATAGGAACAAGTGAGTTAAGATTTTCGAACTTTCATAATTTTTTGAATAGATAAAATAATTATCGGCTTGATTTTGTTTAGAGTGTAAGTGTCCATTGTGTTAAAAAATCAGGCAAAGAATTGAAGATGACAGCTGCCACAAATGATATTTGTGCCGGAAATGACGGCACAATTCAGATAATGAAACAATCGCGTTCACTCACCGAGCCAATTCATTTCAAAGCTTTCAATATACAAGTAAACAGGAAATCCATAGGTCAGGGTAGATTTGGACGTATTGTCCTCCGTTCTACAGCAGGGATTTGTATTTGGAGGCACAAATTGCTGCGTTGATACTCCAAACCCCTAAATCAGAAGACCACATTTTTTTCTTGGGCCTCTTTGGGCTGTTGAATGAATGTCAGCTAGTTCTGGAATATATCAATGACTCATCAGTAACCGAACACAGGGAAAAGAGCATGACAAATAACTGGTTAGCACGAGCAAACAAAACCCTAAAAGCTGTCCAGTTCTTGCACTCTAGAAACGTAAGTTGCTTGGGTCAAAATAACATTATCAGCTCGAGAATCGAACTTTTCATCATATCATTTTTCGAATCTAAATACTGGTCCCCACTTGAATTTTCGCAGCATTCAATTAAAAAAAATTACTACATTTGAAAATAGTTATCGTTTCAGATCCTTCATCTAGACCTCCATTGTGGAAATGTGATGTACTCTGGGAATAGCACTAGAGTACTTGATTTTGGAAAATCGACAGCCTTAGCCTATCCAATAACAAACAAATTGACTCCCAAAATGAGAGAAAAGCACAATTTACAACACAGCCATGTAGAATGGGAATTGCGAAACTTGAGAGATTCAAAAACTGTTCCAGCTTCAGACGTTTTCAGCCTTGGTTATAATTTTGACGAAATTGCTAGAACCTGCATTTGCTCTGAGGAAGAGAAGATGGTGGTTGGGTATCTCGCGTCACAATGATTGAAGAGAAGAGAAAATCGCGCTTCAATCAAGATGTTGCTTGGAAACCTAAAGGAAAAAAAAAGACTGCAAAGCTCGAAAGAGCTGTACAGCAATATGGCAGTAGTTGATCTATGTTCGGAATGAAACATGTGTCCTGATTTCATTTGTTGTTCCAACTCAAAAAACAATGATATGATAAGTTTCATTTGAACTTAAGCAATATTTTTGATTAAAGTTTTTTTTTTTTCTGTGTTTTTGTGCTGCTACAATTTTGTGTCGATTGTACGCAATGGAAGAAATTTTATTTTGTTAGTATATAGGATTTTCGAACGCCTGGTTTTGACTAAAAAAAATTGAGTTTCCCAAACGCTTCTATTTTAAGGATGTGTAACCTTCAATAGTTTGATAATTTTTTTAATAGCCGGCCAGTTAGTGAAATTGAAGGAATTTGTTTAGAACAGTCCATTTGTATTAACAATTGCCTGATAGGTCTTTTTGAAGTAACCTAATTTAAATAATTTGATTGTTTTTTGAAAATTTTTTGTTGTTACAGATAGACAAGGTCGCAAAAATTGAATCAATCATCACGACCTCAGCGCTGTAACAAATGAATAAGTTCGCAGTCACGTTATCTGGAAGGCGAAATTTTAATCAAAGAAGCAAAATTGTATATATGTGTGTTCTACTGCAAACACGATGAGCATGCTTTCACCCTCTCGTACAATAGTGTTATCTGGCCGTCCTATTTGAATCTAGAAGCTAATTTGATGCTGAAGGAAAAAGAGCACGTTTCCTTTACAAATAGCGGAGACAAAACGTTCACAGCGTCGTTGGTGACTAAGTTTGTCAATAATCGAGTTAAGGTAGCAACAGAGGTTGTACACAAAAAAAGTCAAGCCGCTGACAGAAGTCTGGTTGATATCACTTTTGAGTTAGTGCTTCTTAGCAAAAGACACTTTTTAGATTGTATCATAAGCAAATGAAAATCTTGCTTAAATTTTCTTGTTCTTAGAGCTCAAAACGTTTAAAAAACAACCAGAAACTGTTTTTTTAAGTTACAAAGTATAATAGCTCCTAACTTTAAACTAGGGTAAAGTTAGGGTCAAGTTAGGGTCAAAATTTGGTCGCTCATGATCGCATTATCGGTCATTAATGAAATTCTCAGTGGCAGATTCTAGTCTAAAGGCTATAAAAACCCAAATGTTTGTTGTTCACGGATTGCAAAAGAGCAAAACAACTGTACTAACTGGCTTTAAGTCAACATGTTAAAATTGATCTTAGTGCAAGCATTTCATTTGCTTGTGTGATTAATGTTTGGTTTAAGGAGTCAGCCGAGAAGTGGGAATTCTGAAATGGAAGTTTCCTGTCACGCTGCCTCAAAGAAAACCGAGAGAATAGCTACACTGAAAGCCACTGAGACTCAACCAAAAAAAAAGGTGCCGTTTTGACAAAGGCACCTTGGGGGAACCGCAGCAACCCTGCTTGCAGCTCGGCGAAATAACGACAGAAATGGTTGGTTGTTTTTGGCATAGATGTTCCTGATGTAACTATTTTTTCTGGCGTTCTGTTCCAAATATTTACCAGGATTTTTGTCATCATTGTTATATTTTGAGTTTTCTGTAGAACGGCTCGACTCCAGGTGCTTCAATGGAGCCAACAATGAACTCCAATAGCCTCAATATAGAACAAGTTGTAGAGATTTTTTCGTCAAAAATGAAAGAAATCACAAAAGAAAAGGAAAAACATGCAGCTAAGAAGCAGAAAGAGAACTCCAAGTTCCGCAAATGCTTTGGAGAATTGCTGCAGAAAAATTTTGCGAGAAAGAAAGTTGATCAAGTTGTGTGCGAGACAGCGGAAGATTGCGAGCCTTTGATGTTTGGTGAAGTCAACTTGATGAAAGTTCCTGTTTTGGCTGGCCCATCAGTATTCGGACGAGCTTTTGCCATTTTAATTTTTGGAAACGAACAAAAATTGCCTGCTGATTGATAGAAGACTATGGAGTCAAAGTTGCTGGGAAAGACTGCCGTGAGTCCGTCGGTAAAGAAACTGAAGCAGTTTTTATTAGTAAGTATAGTAATTCTGAGAACAAAAGTGATAAGTCTATTTTGCTGCAACTATTTTCTTTCAGCTTGCGTCAATCAGAAGTTTGGCAATGATCCTCATGCTTTGTCGGAAGCAGCGGGTGGAGCAAATCAGTTGGAACGTGAATTAAGGAAAAAGTATCCTCAGCTCGTCGTAACGCGACAATCACTATCGACAGCCTAGCCGAACTGACAAGAAATATTTCTCTCCAATTAAACATTCTAAGTTGTTTATATCTTAGAACTCGATATTGGAATTGATCTTTCATCGTGTGCGTTTTGCTGTCACAATTGTTTTCCTTGCTAATAAATCACGTGAATTGTTCTTATGTCAAACTTTTTCAGAAAATTGAAACGCTCTCTGGCTAATTGAACTCCGAAATGGATTATTCATGGCCCGTTCAAAAAAAACGTAGAGTTTATATTGAGGATGACAGTGATGAGGAAGAAACGAATAATACGATTGATTTAACGCAGAGTGCAATTCTAGATACTTCGGCGAAATCAAAGCTGTTCTCCTCGACGCTCATTCAAACGGAAGTAAATTCAGATGCAGGCCATTCAATTGAGAGCAAACTTGAAGCCAAAGACAAAAGACATGCAAAGGCGCTGAAAAAGATACAGAAAAATGAGCGACAAAATAACAACGAGTTTTTGAGTGTCCTATCTCTACAGCTCACTGGTGAACAAATTGACGTTTGTAACGTACAAACAGAAGCAGTAATGTTTCAGAACATAAATCTAATGGCCCTGAAAGCTGGAGCCGATCCTGGGCTATTTGGAAGGTTGCTCGGAAGAGAGGTTTTTGGCAATCAATCTGAATATTTGTTTAAATATCAAATGATTGGTCGGGAAAGGAGTTATGGAAACTCCCGGCAACCCGTTGACAAAGAACTGGAACGTATTTTCGAAAAGGTGGTGAACCTGAAATACCCCCAGCAACCTGAATATGCATACTCTGAAGCACGCAAAGGAGCAAACGATATGGGAAACGATTTCTGTCGTAGGTTTCACAATGCTTCTAATGAGTAGATAATTGCAGCCTTGTATAGCATTTGTTTGTTTCGAATTCAAGTTTGTATTATCTGTTTTTAATCTTATCATCAGCAAATCTTGAGAATTTTTATGCTTTTTATTTTTCTGATTTAGACTGAAATGATTCTACAGCTTTTTTGCACTGATAGCTGGGGATTTTAAAAATCTTTTCGTAATTATTTCAAAATGTCATTAATTGAGGTAATTTTCAGATCGTACCATGCATTCACAAAACTCACTCTCGTCAGTCAAAGCTTTGCGATGTGAAATGTATGCTCAATGTGATGCAAATATAACATCGGCGTTATTTTAAAATACTGAGCGGCCCACTTCAACAATGGTTGAAAAAATCGACTGCGTGGAATACGAAAATATTGTTCAAAACAACACGATGTACAATAAAAATGATCAGCAGTTACAAAACTGTTATGATGATCTGGAAAAATTGTTGTTTGAAATAAGATTAGATCGATATGGAGGCTACGGGCTTTTTTACACCGGAACAAAGCCCTTGATGTCACAGATGTCCAATACGCCGGTTCCCTTAGCAAGAGCGTATCTCGAAAAAAATCCGTTATACCATGAAAACGAATTTAAGCAGATATCAATTTTTGAAAGAACTGCGAGGTGTAAAAACCTGCGAATTATGGTGGGGTCTGTTCGTTTTGTCAATCACTCGTGTAAGCCACACTGTTCCTATAGGATTTCGGAGCATATATCTAAAAGTTTTGTAAGACTTGTAGTAGTCAAGCCAATAAAGTCAGAAGATGAAGTAAATGTGTTCTACGGCTCCGATTTTTTCGGAAAAAATAACTGCGACTGTTCTTGTGATTTTTGTGGCTTCACGGTTCCTCAGAATCTTCCTCTACTCAGCTTCCTGTTCCATCATTGATAACTTTGACTGCGAAAGCAACTTCATATCTACGAAACGCTCATCGGACGGCACGGATTAGGAAAGCTAGGGTGCCACATAATTCTGGACCGTCTAACAAAAAAATTTTGCTCTCAGATTTTAGGAGTCAGGTTTCGAGTAGTAGTGAAGAATTCTCATCTGAAGACAGTTTTTTCGAGAATTGTTCTCCGCCCATTGGCGCAGCAAAGCAGTCCAACTATCTCACTGACATGTCTCCCACCTTTCGCCGCTTTGAAGAAATGTCTCCCATCCCTACAGATAACAGAACATCATCCCCGAGACCATCCCTTGAAGGAAGTGTTTGTATACCAGAATTAAGTATATCGAACATACTTACTTCCGACTCTGAATTGAATGACTGCAACTCAGATGATTCTATTAGTAATTTTCAAGAAAACATCAGTGTTTCGAATGTTTTGGTCTGTGCTAATTCAATCATAGGACGTCATGCAACATCTGCCGCAGAAGCAAGTGATTGGTTTAAATTGATTCGAAAGATTGCTAACGTCCCCAAAACTCCTAGCTACAAAACAATAAAAAGAAAAAGTCGTTTGTCTTCCAACGAAAAAAAGCGCCACATCAAGCAGCGCGGCGATGGAAAAAAGTGGCAGTTAGATTTTGAGGTCGAGTTGAAGGAAATTGTTCAAGAAAACATTGAAAATATTTACCAGTACAAGTTAGAACGAAACCCTATGACTGATATGAAACTTCCAAAAAAATTGACAGTCTATTTAATTTTCAATTCTGATGGAGTATAAATCATCAAGTCAGATAATAGGCAAATGTGGCCAGTTTGGCTTGCGGTTGCTAACTTGCCTCCAATAAAACGATCAATGTTCCTAAATATTGTTCTAGCCGTTCTATGGTTTGGAAACAACAAGCCAGACTGGTCAGTTTTACTTCCCGACTTTGAAGAAAGATTGAAAAAATTTCCTTGCAACGTACAATTTCATAGTAAAAAAGATTCTTTGCGGTTCAAATGTTTTTTGCTGGTGGCTGATTTGCCAGCTCGTGCTTCATTACTTAATATGATTCAATTTAATGGAACTTACGGCTGCAATGTATGTCTGGTTCAAACACAAGTAGACGAAGAAAAGGAAATCAGGTATTACTCGAACTTGTCGTTCAGAAGTAGAACAACAGAAATGCATAAAGATCACATACAAGAAGTGCTGTCGATAAAATTAAAATCGTACAAAGGTGTTAAAGGACCGAGCAAACTGTTAGATATAATAGATTTTTTGCCACTGACTGCTACCTCAGATTGCATGCATCAAGTTTACCTGGGAGTTACAAAAATTTTACTTCTATTAATTGTCTCCAAACTGGCAAAAACTAACCTGTTGAGAGTTCGAAGCATCATCGATGGAATTAAGGCAAGTATTTTTCATCATAGAGCTCGTTTTTGTAACATAAACATAAACTCGTTTTTGTAACATGAAAGTTTCTGTCAACCACTTGCAATCATCTGTTTTCTTTTTTCCAGCTCACGAAAGAATTCAAAAGGCCTGTCAGGGAACTCAAAGACCTTGAATATTTCAAAGCCAATGAATTGAAAGTTTGGTTGCTCTACATTGGACCTGTTATCTTCGAGGGCATCATAGATGAAGATCTTTACACTCGTTTCTTGATGTTCAGCTACTGTGTTCGTCGTCTAATGATTTCAGCAGAATATTGTGATGAAAGTCAAAGACTTCTAAAGTCTTACCTTGATAAGACAAAACCGGCGTATACGAAGGCTGCGTTCTCCGCTATATTGCATGCCCTCAGCCATATTTCTGAACAAGTGAGAAACTTTGGGCCACTTTGGGTCTTTTCAGCAATGATGTTCCAATCGGCAAATTATCTTCTGAAATTGAAGTTTACTTTTACTGTTAATCAATTGCAGCTCATGATAGAACGGTACATACCAAATAAAAAAAAACCACAGAGCAGGAATTTGTACTGATTCACTTTTTGATTTATGTCATCAGCTGAGAAGAACATCCAAATCTTCCAAAAAGAGTTATGTTAGTTCATTGACTGTGTCGGAGAGTTTGAGATCGTTTAATTTTTTTTCTAGAAACCTGAAGTTAAACTCGTGGGAAATAACATCCATTTTACATTCTAGCGATCGGGACAGTTATGTTTCATTAACAGAAGAAGGTTTTGAGGAATATGGACAGGTTCACGTTTTTTGTGCAGGATGATGTTGACATGGTTAATATCAAGAAACCGGAAACTAAAACTTTATACAGGTGTGCAGAAGCCAGAGTACGTGTCATTTCTTTTGTAGCAGTAAATTTTAGCGATCGTTATGATGCCGTGCCTTTAGCGTCTTTATCTGGTAAACTTTTACGAGTTGATGTGGGCGAAGCTGTACATATAATAAGTTTACTAAATGTGTTTGAACATGATTGAATGTGTTGTCGCCTAGAGTTTTTTTCAAGTTGATGCTGAATTTTCCTTATGTTGGAAATATGGTTGAATTATTGCTTTAATTTTCAAAAATGTATGAAAATTTGTTTTGTTATTTGGCAGTGCTCAGATGTATTTGCATTAAAAAAAATTTGAGCTATTATTTTGCTTCTCTTATATCTCTCTGTCTATTATTTTGGACTGAAGCTTTTTTTCATATGTTTTAGTTCGTTTTTTAGGAAACGGTTACTTTATCTGTCCTACAGATCGTTACATTACAAATGGAGTAGAGGTATGCTATTCAGTCTGAGTAGTGCTTTACTAAATGCGCTGTTTACTTATTTCTGTTTTACATAACGCGTGGAGAGATGGTTTTCAAATCTAAATATTTTTTTTAAGACTCCAAGATGCCACGTTTGTTATGTATTATTTTTTAAATTGTTCAAAGAACTTATATAAAAAGAATTCCACAAAATTTCTATCGTATAGTGAGGCCCTTCTCCAAAATTGACTGCTCAAATCCCTGTATTTATTGAGATATGAAGTTTTTTGTGATTTTTCAAAAAGTTTTCAGAAAACACAACTTTTTTTGGAAAAAAAACCTTAAAATTCCCAACGCTGTAGCCTTTTATTTTTTATGGTTTTTCAAAGTTTAAAACTCCCGACACTATTGTTGGGTTTTGAAAGAGTACTCTGAAAAATTGAAATTTTTGCGTCTGAATGTGTCTGCTCATTTGCATTTAGTTTCTGTGATGTGACGCTTCTTATATATAAAAACTTTTTGAAAATTTTTTAGTTTTTTTAATTTAATTTAAAAAACTTGATTAAAAAGAACAGTATAAAATGTGAAATCACGAACCCTGTAATTTGGGTGCTGTGTGAGTACACTCAAGGGATGCATATCTTTTTTCCAATATATGCGGTTTTTTAATGAGTTGTTAAAAATCCGAAGCACCGGAGGTGCGTTACACGCTAGTTTAATTTAAAGATTTCGCAGCGGAGTAAAAATTTTTCCTATTAGTCCAGTTTTTCTCATTTTGTTTATTTGTATTAAAAAATTGTGCCAATAATGAATTGCTCACGAAATTCAAAGAGCTTTGAAGCCATCTTTTTTGAAATTCGGAAGTTGATGTTTTTTCAAAAAAAAACAAAGCAATTTTTTTTCAGTCCCTCGGTGTTCATTGTGTCTTTTCCAACTGTCTCTTTGCAATGTATAAATAGAAGCAGAAATTAATCAACCTTTCCGTATATATAAATTGTATGACCACCATTTTTTGATGGCGACAAAAAAAGTAAATTTGAATTTGTCCCAAACTTTTTTTTTCAACCGCAAACCGAATTTTAATTTCAAACAAAAAGTTTTTGCATGCAAAATTTGATTTTTTTTTGCGTGCATAATGTAGTCCTGGATGATACAAAAAATTTGGATTTTTTTCCATTTCTCTGGATAACTTTCTTTAAAAACGCTAAAAGGCACCATTGGAGCGAATATAAACTAATCTTAAGGGGGTAGCGCGCGACGAAGAAACACTACACCTTTCCTGCTGGTTGGCTAGGTTTTAAGTTTAGTAGCTTGCAATGCTACGATTCCTTTGTATCGCAAGTGATGCGAAGCTTTGCTTTGCCTCCGTTGAAATATATTTTTTTTGATGGTCATGATGTTTTATGTATTGATAATCTTTCATATTTCTGAAATTCTTGTTTTGTTTTAGACAGTTTTATGAAATTCATTCAATCATCACCAGTTATGTTTTTCGGTGTCAGCGGGTAAAACTTTTTTCATCAGATAATAATGTCCTTTGCTTGGGAACCTAATTTTTGCTCTGAATGGCGCAAAAAAGATTTTTACTACCAACGTCTTTGAGGTCGTTCAGACCACTTTTTGGATGCCCACGAGAATATTGAATTTATTTGATTATTCAGTTTCTATGTCGCGCCAATTGTGGTTCTTTGTTAATCATATGTAGCGCCATATATGTTTCCATGGTATCCATACGTCAAGCCAGGCATGGTACCATAGGAACCATACTTCGCGCCATGCATGATACCATAGTACCCATACATTGCAAGCTTCCATGGTGAGATATAAATTATCAACAGGCCTAGTAAAAGTATCAATATTGTCTAATTTGAAGTCCCCCATACTTTAAAAAATGTGGAATCATACGTCGCGTCATGCATGGAAAATGTGTTATTTTAACATAAAAATACGTCGGCAATTGTTCATGGCTTCCACATTTTGGTCATCCCGGGCAGTTTTTGGTATTTTTGATTTTTTTAAGCTTCTGCTAGCTACCAGCAGGTACTCAGCAAAGCCTCAAGTTGGAGACTACCGAATTATGTTACCCCAAGCATGCGATGTACAATGGAAACGCATTAGTAGCGAATGAAAATCAAAAATTTTACTGTCTTCTAACAGTTTTTGAAAACTTTTTAACACAGTTGAACAAAAAATTTATTTCAAAAAAACACTGTTTGTGAAAATATTTAGAAGTTTTTTGACCGCTAGTTAATCTAAACATAATTTTGTATAGCAGAATCATCAGAAAATGAAAACTCCATTTTT
Source organism: Symsagittifera roscoffensis (assembly GCF_963678635.1). Classification (NCBI taxonomy): domain Eukaryota; kingdom Metazoa; phylum Xenacoelomorpha; order Acoela; family Convolutidae; genus Symsagittifera; species Symsagittifera roscoffensis. Next base: position 60,892,766 of record NC_087063.1, on the reverse strand, counting down.
TGCTCGAAATGCATAAATTATAATGTAAAAACCGATTTCTCAGATCTGATTTCAGATCCAAAATTTTGTTTTTCGAGGTTATTTCAGATCTGAAATTTTTCATTTCATATCCAAATTTCAGATCTGAAATTTATAAATTCTTATTAAGATCTGAAATAAAGAATTTCAGATCTGAGAATCAACTTATGTAAGAAATAAAGAATTTCAGATCTTGCACAGAAAATCCCCCGGGGTACGGCTGGTCTTGATAGATAATCTCAGAATCAGCATTTTAAACAGTTTCCTAAAGAAAAAAATATCATGCAAAGATTTTGTAGACAAAAAGGCTGCTACAAAAACAAATTGAAAAAGTAATTGAAATTTTTTGAAAACAATTGTCAATATAACTAGTCACAAAGATAAGGGATGTCCAATTAACAAACTTCGCATTTATACCGAAACAAGTTCGTTTATTCCATGGACAACTTTTAAATTTTAAAATAATGCAAAACAACTAAGATATAAAAATTTCCATGAAGCCTAACTGATATTCCTAAAATTTTCTACACTGCTCCTTCTTTGGCAATCACTCCCCCATAAGCCAAACCCTCTAGGCCAACAATTTTAAAACTGTCTCCCTTTAATTTTGGCTTGTAGTTGCAACTCTCTATTTCACTTGGAAAACTTAATTGAGATGCTTTCCAAAGTTTCAAGGTTTTTGATATTTGAAAGCATTTCCCCATTCCACAGAAATGTGGCCATACCTGGTCTCAGAAAGAGTAGCAAATAGAACATCAGAATTTAGAACCTCAGAATTGAGAAAAAAAACTCGATTTGGAAAATATAGTCCTCATAAAATTAAACTATTGGAAACTATCAGTTAAGAATTTTGCACTAACTATTTTTTTAATAATCCGCAGATATTGTAGCGCTACGAAACCCAAAAATTAAGCATAAAGACAAGCATTTCATTTATACGTTGATATTTTTGAAGTATTTTTCATACGCGTATCCCGCTTTGGGTTCATCCCCCTCCCCGTTCCAGCATTTCAGCACGCTCAGCAACCCCCCCCCCCCTCCCACCACAATCACTGCAAAAGAGCATGCAGAAAAAACCTTCCCCGTCACTCACCGCTCTTATCATCCCACAATAACTCTCCAGCCCCTCATGTTTATAGTCCACCCAATCGCGTCCCTCCCTCCCTCCCTCCCTTCAAGTGTGCACACCCCTACACTTATGATCAAAATCATTCTCACAATCGTGTCTTCGTCCTATCAAAATTGCACGCAACGCTCCTCTTTTTCCTTCTTCTGGGAGAGGGCTTGATTGGAAGCTTGAAAACAAGTTGATGAACGCAAATATGAGGGAAAAGTGGATCACAGTGGAACTTGGCGAGCGGGAGGCCAATTGAGAGGTTGATAGGGTCCATTTTGGGCGGAAAGAAAGGCGGTAAACTTGGTAGAGGATGCACTGAAGGTGTGGGTTAGGGTTGGTTAGAAAACAAGATGATAAATTGCCAAGAAACGCAGAAAAAGAACAAAACAAAGTGTAAAAAAAAACAGAAATCTAGTTTTATGGAACGAAGCTAAAGGGCAAATTAGAAGAAACTGAAAACAATCTGTTAAGTGACTGATCTCCAGAAAAAACTCCATATTTTAGTAGCTAACAATGAACTAGATTTTATTTACATTAAAAAAATCAAATTAAAAAACCATTTTTGTGTGATATATTTGAAATGTTATGTCTTATAGAGACTGGCCAAAAATAACATATGTAATCGAATATTAATCATAATATCTTCAAACCGTTTTTTTTGTTTCATCTGAGCTAAACTTTATAAAAACATTAAGTTTAAAATATAAGGGCTTCATTGCGACGCTTGATGGTGCTCTGTAAAATCTAAACCTAATTTATCATCCTTTTCGGCCTCTAGATAGAAAGGCAGACGGAACAAAAACAAGTAAAAAATTTTTCCCACTGATTTATAGAATAACAATGTGTCAGTGTGCAATTCTATCCTCTAATTGTCTGAATGTGTGCTTCAAAATCAAAAAAAAAACTAAAAATAATCAGTTAAACACTCGAATTATAAAGAGTAATTCTTCGGTAAATAATTATCCAGACGATCAATTTCGGCATTTCTAATCGATAATAACAACAACAATTTATAGCTGCAAACTGAAAGCAAGCTCCCAAAACAAGGTTATTTGTCCTTGAAACAAATTGCACTTTTTTGGAGGTCAGACTTAATCATGTCTAAACCGTGTTAGAGAGAAAGAACGGTTAAAAACGGTCAAATGGGTATATAGCCCCTCGAGTATGCATGTATAAAGGTTAGCGTATGGGAGAATTCGAACCCAATCGAACAGTGGTTTGACCGTTGTCATCTACATTAGGCTATAGTCCTGTAATAGTACAAGCTTTTCACTCTTAATTACGTTCGCAGTTTCCTTTCGTTATCTGCATTTAATTTTGCGCTCAAACATCTTCCGCCCACAAAGACGGAAGAACTGGGGCGAGCTTAATGGTCAAGGGGTAAGTTCACTTGTGGCTGTCTTAGTGAGGGTGGAACGTGTGCATCCGTCTTTGCCGTACTTAAGTTTAACGATTTGAGCGAGAGTGTAATATCCTTGCGGGTTGTCGGGCTCAACCACCCATACGAGATCACACGAGAACAATCTCAAATTCGTCTCGTATGGGATCTCGTCACACAAGATCCCATAGGAGATCACATGAGAAGAACGGTCCACTTCGCACGCTTGTTAAGTAAATGGAATTATTCTCGTAGCCAACGAGACCATACAGCGTCAGCGTACCTTTTCGTATGATGGAAGTTTTCATCAGGAGAGATCAAAGGAAAGCATGCGGCGTTCTTTCCTAACAAAAAATGGCTGCAGGTTAAAGTTACCAAAATTACATGAATCAATACTTAACTGGGTGATCGTCCTTTCATTCAAAGCTGGCTTTGTAAGCAGAGTTTTATTCCTAGTACTTCTTCTTCTGTCACCAACCTACTGCCTTGTATATCGTGGAGTGCACGTTTAACGTTTCGGAAGAGGCGCTCCCAAGAGTCACCATTATGGAGTGCTCTGGAGGGAGGGTTAACCTTCCAGGTTACACCTTTATGTGCAAGACTGTTGGAGCCATGTTATTTCAGTTTTTGATACATACCAGAAATTTCTTTTCTCCACCATCAAAATTCGTTCCGTTATCCGACCAAAAAGTGCTGGGTTTAGCACGGCGCGCGATGAAACGCTCGATGCCCATTACATATGAGCTCGGGTCTAGTGATGGCACCACCTTGAGATGTACAGCCCTGGTGGTGAGGCAAGTTAAAAGAAAGTCCCATTTTTCTCAGTGCTCCTTCGAATTGAAACATAGTCCAAATTAGTCAAAGCCTGTGAAGGAAAAAGGTGGCTGCTTATAACCGAGGCGTTCTACAGGTAAATTGGCCATAATCGGTATGACCATGATTGCTTTCCGTTTTCGACATGTAACGCAATGGTTTTCAGTAGACTTCAGCAGTAGACGCAACCCCAGTATAGCGTGTTTTAAGTTAATCACGGAGTGCATGTAGTCCCTTGATGAAAATGCTCAGGACCATAAAAAAACGAATCAATTTATGCAGCGTGTCAAGCAAAATAGGGCTCTTGGTATCACACTTGGTGCTATTCTTGAAGGCTTCCGCAGAAAAAATCCCGTCTGCCGGTATCAGCTGGATTATTGCCGCTCAGGACATTGTTCCACTCGTCCATGGTGGTAGATTCAAGTATTTCGCCGATGAACCTTTCGACGCAGACTGTTCACTTTAAAATTAAAACTAAGCCACTGCAGTACGGCGTTGTTATCTGTCCACATAAAGATATTTTTCATTTTAACTGTACGTGCATTCACAATTTCGACTTTCAACCGTGTGGCTATCTTTAGTAGAGCATCTTTACGTTCTAACTTGGGTATTGACAACGCTTTCATTGACACAAAACGCGCTTTATCGAAGACAAAAGAGATTTCAGTTTTGTGCGAGCTTATGAGTCGCGCTCGCTAAAACCTGACGGCGCAGAAAACATCCTGCGAGCTATCACCGAACATGTGAAGCTCGATGCGATCCACATGTTCGATGAAATAACGACAGAGAAGTGTCAGTTAACTTAACAGAGAGAGGCCGGAGTGCCACTCAGGAAGTTTTCTCTAATCTCTTCCAGTAAATCATCATCCTATTTTTGCTACTATGTCGCGAAATGACTTTAAGTAAAAGACGAGCCATTACGGTCTACGGCGCCACTAACCCACTACAGTCGAATGCCGAAATACAGAACTCAAAACGGTTTGTTGAGTTATTGCCTCACCGAGAGGGCGATCAACACCTCTGCTAACAACCAAGGTGTCACCTATAAGATCCCATATAAGACCTAAGACATGCGACGATTGTTCAGCATTACATATTTCCTTAACCGATGAAGCCGTTTCATTGAGTTCGGGGTTCATTGCGAAACTTATTTTTTTAACATTACTGACAAGCTTAGTCAAAACAAAGCCACCTAATTTAAGCAACTTCATCAAGTCCCACCTAACTTTAACTGCTTGCTAGATGTTTTCAAAGTAGATGGCGTATTTGTGCTCTATATCCTCGGTGACGGCGTACTTGTGCTGTAGGAAGCGCAATCGTCTGAATATCAGGTTTTAGAGTAAATCTGGACACATCAATAGTAAAAGATTTATCGTTAAGGATTTCACGAACCTTGCGCTGCTTATTCGGAATTATAACTGGGTGGTGCGGAAGATACCATTCGCGATCAGTTCGTGAACGTGGATCACGGGGCTCGACAATAAAGTAATCACCTTTCTTGATGTCCTCCGTTTTTGTATCTGCCTATGTTTTGCGGTACTCTGGGTCTTTGCTTAATCTTCGCTCCAACGTTTTAAATTGAGCATGCGATTAGTGATAATTAATAGGTAGGCTAGCATTGTTGTCAGGCCAAAGCATAGACACGATGAATCTTTTGCGATCACGGAAATTTTTGGTTCTTAAGACGGATAAAACGCGTTTATCCGCGGCAGAACGGGCATTGACTTGTTTAAAGGCTCCATAGCATTCCATTTTTATACCAAGACTTTATCTGGTCAGTTAAAGAAGAATCATCATCAACACACTTGAAGCACGAAAAAGTTAACCCGGCGGACGGCGGTCACGGACCACTAATGACCCAACCTATCGGTAGGCGAACGGAACATGGAGAGTTAGAGTCTTCTTCTAAGAGGAACTAAATTGGGCGAATGGCATGGTAGTAATCTTGTCCTAAGATAACTACTATGTCTTTATAATTGTACTGTAAGGGTTTCATTGGAGCTAATTGAGGATATTTATCCTGCAACTCAGGTGTATTTATACATTCTGTACCAATGTAAATGTTCTCTTTGACATCAGCCGCCATAATGAAAGATAAATTGGTGTTATTAGGTTCAGACGAGGCATTAAATTTGGCTCGCTGATGTTCGATGACTTTTATGGCCTTGAAACCACTGATGGATATGTGGACTGGTTCACCAACCAATTTCAAGCAGCTAGCGAAAGATGCGGAATCCGACGAATGTGTAGATGCTCCGTCGCAAAGAATCAACGTCTGGACATTGGTGCTATCCGACGTTTCATCAATTGTTGCAGCGTCAAGCACGAGAATACTTGTTTCAATTAATTGCCCTACACTATCCTCAGTACCGCTTCGTTGGTAGTAAACGGTTGCACAAGTTTTTGCTTATACCTGATAAACAAATATGCGAGTAACTCAGTACTTAGTATACGGTTAATTTTACTGCTCTGCTTACTTGTGGAATTATTAATGGAGTCGTGCCAAATGACAAGGTCAATTCGTGACGATAGAAAGTGATGCATATAGAACTGAATAGTCTTCTGCGTCTCCTTAGCGTTGAAGTTCAAATTTAAACCGGGTTTTATGAAGCAAGTCTCTTTCGCGCGCTTTGGCAACGGTAGGATAAGTATGCGAAGCGCGTGATGAAATGAAATAGCTCCTAGGATGAACACCATACGCACACCCACGCAGGTGCCTTACAATAGGGTTGGGAATTAACTAGGGCGGTTGTAACCATACAACACACAGAAAAAACCTGACGCTGAAAAAATGCAACTCAACCCACCTAATATCACCTTAACAGACCAGTTAACATAACAGCAAAACCACTTAATCGTGTAACATTCGCCCAAATATCACACAGCGACGGAGCGTAGAAAAAGTACCTATTAACGACTGGCAGGCGTCAGTTACCTTAATTCTACTCGTTTTTCACCGTCTCGACCTTGCCAGTTGGTTTTCTGGTCTGTCTAGGGCAAAGTAAAAAGTTACCATTTTTAGGCCATCAGTCAAACGACTTTTGATCAGCTTTCGTTTACATGCGAACACAACCACATAGCTGAGTCTCGGATCCTCAGACTACGTGATTGTCATTAAAAACACGGCTCGAACAACCTATTTTAACATGTTTTTGTGTGACAGTTTTATATTAAATCCATTGGAGATGGATTGACCTTTTCCCTTTTTCTATCTACTCATGTCCTGAAATATCAAATAATATCGGTGTTTAATTAAGATCTAGGACATTACAGCAGCTGTTAAAGTTAGTTTATACAGTCCCTTCACATAGACAGTCTCTGGGGGACCAAGCCTCCGCTCCCGTGATTTTCTTGAGATAACACTCTTATCTCTTATATTTCGTGTCCCGGGAGGGTTCCGTGGTATTTCTCTTCCCCCCACTGAAGCCTCCGTCTCCACAAATATCTGTCGCTAAGGTCCTTATCGTGTGTTTTTGCCACGATAAGAGGCTCCGTGTTTTTCTGTCTCTGATACAACTGTTCTTCACAATCTCTATCGTGGTTCTGATTTTCGTCTTTTTTATTCAAAATGGCCGTCTTTTTTCTATTTCTCAGAAATGTTCTTCTTCCAATCGAAATTTTAAAAATAAAAATTCTAGAACATTCTGACCCTCCGTCGCAACACTTTTTTGTTCATAAGGCCTTTAGTCACTTTTTTTTCTGTCGCGGGAAGGTTATGCTGTGTCATCTGGCAGAATGGCACATACTCCCCGGACAAGTCTCCATCAATGTCCCTATTGATCGCATAACACCGGGTTATCGTCAAGTAGTTATCCAGTTTTCAGTAACCAATCTTACAAATTGCATAAGAAATTGAAATTTATCTACTCCACCTCAACTCACTACGTGTTCACAAATGGCATCGTACTACATCTCACTGCCTTTCATCATTTTCACAAAATTTGCACCATGAGGAGTGTCCTAGATAAAATTTCTTTTCTGACTACTTACATCATCTCGCCAAAAAACTTCTTTTCGCCTCTGATTAAAAAGTGGGACGTGGCACGGCCACGCACCCGTTAAAATTAACTTAACACTACTCACCAAGTATAATCAGTCATTTATGCGGTCCTTTCCATATTAAAACTAAGAAACTCTGTGGCTAGGAAAGTTATTGAGTTACCCACCCTTCTCGAGCGAGTTTACTCAAACTTACCATGTCGCCACACAGTGAATTTGTGTCTTACACAGGTTAAAAACTTCAGTCGTGAATAAATAGGTAAATATACTCACCTATGTTCCTTATATACATACATAGATAGTAATAACTAAAATCAACAATTTCAACAATTTTAACAATTGCAACATTTTCAAAGTTTGGTCTGACCAAACTAGATCAAAACAAAAAGTTTAACAAGTTCAATAATCAAAACTTGGTTGATTTGTTCAAGTTTTTACACACAAAGACAATCAAGTTTTTCTCTCCTTCTCTTCTCTTCTTTGGTCATCTTCACTCCATCATTTCTCCATCCTGATGTTCAGCGTCACTGTCTTCCAGAACTTTCTCTAACATGTCCAGAGAGTTGCGGGCCGTGCCCCAACCCTCCTGTTCCAACAGCCTCGGTTTGCAACAAGGTAGCAAGTCCACATTCACCTTCTGCTCCCGGTTCCTGCAAAAGCTGTTGTGAAGACATAGGCTCACGTTTCGTTCTAGGTCAGCTCTTAAGACCTCTTTCTTCTCATCTTCAGTAACACACGGCGCTCCAGCTACCCGCTTCACCGCCGTGGTGACCGCGTTTCTATGCGTCAGGAAAGCTCTCTTATAGGCTCCTGGTCCTATGTCTAGCTGGAAAGATTGATAGGCTTCCGTGTTCCTTGACATGTGACGCTTCGCGCGTTCATACATCCAAGATGTCATCACTGCACGGAACCAAGGCATCAATCTTTGTCTTGACCATATTCTTTCAATGGCTTTAGGTATTCTCAGAACCTTGCAGGTAGTTCTGAAAAGATCCAATTCATGACTCATCTTCACGTTGCTCAACTGCTCAGGAGTCGGCACGGCCGTCTCCTGCTGGTTTGTGTCCGCGTTAGCCTCCAACCATCTCACTGCTAGCATGGCGCTAACCACCACGATTGACACTTGTTGATTCTGATCGGGCAACCCCGTGGAGTACAACTCCTCCACGTCCCATACTAGGATCAGATTCCCGCGTTTGGGGTACCACAACGTCTGCGCCAAGCAGTGGCAAGGATACTCCCCATGGGTTCTCACTATGTTCCTTCGAGTCCGATACCCTGAGGCTCCCAGCAACGGTTCCACTTCCATCAGAATTCTATGTAAATCGTCTTTCTCTTCTATGGTGGGGAATTCAGTAGGTAACGCTCCACTCGCTTTCTGCTTCTGGAACTCACTCACGTTGCCTTCGTTCAGTCTCATGAACTCTTCACCCACAACGTCTTGCAACTCGCCCTCGGATCTCTTCGGGACTGCCCGAAAGATCTTTGCCAACAAGTCATATGACCTCTCTGACATTCTGGCCAACCTCACGCACTTTGGCACAGAGAAAAGTTGGTCAACTAACACTTGTTGCGTCCTCGCATCCATCACTACCATGTGCGTTGGATACTTGCTATTACAATATGGCGCGGAGCTTGAACCCACCATATATTTTGAACCAGTAGGTCTGTGATAGGCCTCACTATCCTTCAGATTCATTTCATTCTCTAGGGCTTCTCGCCAGCCTCCAATCTTTTGCTCTGTCTGTAATGCTCCAGGGAATATTTCCACGCTGAGGGACGTCACTAGCTCATGGGCACGCTCCAAGCGCTCGAGCGATTCTATCGAACTCGTCATGCTACAAAATCCCAAGGCTGTGACCAGGTTTACGTCCGTCACCCCATGGCAGTCCGCGACCAACTCCATGGCACTCTTATCTGACATGCTCAATCTTCCATACAATCGTGCCAGTTGTCGATGCTGCTCGCTCAGCGTAATCAGGCAGTGTCCCATGTTACAAACATGTCCTTCCATCCCACTGTGTTGAGCCAAGCATGTGCCTTGCTTCAACCAATTACTCGATGTACCTTCCTCGGACAGCTCAGTGGATGGGTTGCTCTTCCTCTTCGTCAATCTCATGGCCAGCAGGTGATGTATCATGGCCAGATCATGTAAACTCGCATCATCATCCCGTTCTAACATGACATCCGCGGTCATGTCCCAGATTAAGCCTGCGTTAGGATGGGGACACCAGGAAGGCTTCATGAGTTCCCACATCACTACTAGACTAGTTTTCAAGGGACCGTCCCAAGAACCACAATCAAAACTCACTTGCCCTTTTAGCTCGGGAATCGAGGGTTCGACCACTCGTTCTTCCAAAATAATTCCCAGCTTGGGTTGTTCCACCATCAGCATTCCGATTTCCTTAATTCGTTCAACCCAGAAGTTGAGCACTGTGACTTGCTCATAGTCGAAGTATGCTTCCCTGGCTTCTTCGTTCACGAAGGGATTATACGCCATCCCCGGTATGCCAGACACATATTGGAACGACTTCAGTTTCCCTAGTGTTGCAAACTCCTTTTGTCCTCTGGCCGCTTCAATCAAGTCTCTGCTGACTCTCAATTCTTTGTTGGAGTATCTTCTCACCTCTTCCAACTTGCGATAGCTTTCCATATCATTCGACTCCTTGCTTGGCACGGTCAATGGCATGTCCTGATATAGCTCTAGGAGTGCCCTAAGGAAGTTCCTTTCGCAATCAACTCCCTTTTGCCGAATGATCTTTATACATTCTCCCAACACAGGACTGGGGATGCGATCCACCACGAACCTGACAAAGCAAAGGGCATCCTTACGCTTAGCCCATGCTATCGCTGAATCGTCTTTCGAAATCAATGCTCGTAGAGCTTCCATTAACTCTAGCTCCTGTTCTCGTGATTTCGAGTCATTACTGGCTTCATACTCCGCCTTTTTGATGCCCATCAAGCACCAAGCCAGTCGTACTTGCAGATCAGTTCTCACGCAAGGATGAGCCAGGTATGCTGCCACAGTAGCAGGTGCATTCATCGTCTCATCGAAGTATTTCTGGAGGGCCGCCCTCCAAGAAATTTCTAGCAGTTTTTCCAATCCAATTTCGTTCGCTTCTGATGACATTACTGTGCCATACTCTCTTCGATTGAAGTTAGAGTTCTCCGTAAGCCCCTTCAAGTATTCTTGCATGGCTCTCTTCTCGCTCCAAGCCATCAGGTGCCCTCTCGCAGAGTTCCTCGCTTTTAACATCTCCACATAACCCCCTGCCGGATCTCCCATGTGGACCGATTCCGGCACAGTTATTCGACTGTACTCGACCACGTCGAGTTGATCTTCCAGTTTCAACTTGGCCATGTTGATTCGCGAGGGCCTATAATCTTCAAGTCCTCCAGATCCACATTGACTGATTACTTCCATTTCTAACTTAGTGTCTGCCAGGGTTCGCGCCGTCTTCTTCGACCTTGTGGCGGTAACGGTCAGACCTGCCAAGAGCATAGGGGGTATCAGATTCTCTTTTTCAATTCTGATTTAAAATTTTAGCACCAAGGTGGATCGTCCACCTTTACCTTTGTCAGAGTGGCACAAATGTGCGCTGTCACCTTGATGACACAAACATAAAACATATCATAACAATAACATAACATAAACACATAAACATCAAACACCTATACTATCACATAAAAACCTAATCCCTAATACTGTTCCTAAAACCTAACCTAACCTAAAACTTGACTCTAATTCCTATCGAATAACTTAACAAAAACCACTTATCGCCGAGCGCAATCCTTAGCATATACTCAGATAGTATTTTTTATGTAAGTAAACTTCTATGTCAGTCTCTGAAAATATCACATGCACAAGAGCGTACAACTCTCTAGGGTGTAGCTTTCCCCTATTAGGATCGTATACTGGCAACGAGAGAGAGGTCACACCTCTCTCAACCAGGAAATCCCTAAGTCGAGTCAAGGCCAATACCAAGCTCTCCGGATTCACGTGTTGCCTATCAGTAGTTTTCGTAACCAAAAAACACAAATATTTCCCTGGTATCTGTGATGCAACAGGGGGCAACGCTATCATTCCTCCTACACCCGGCCTCTGTTTCCACAAAAACTCGATATTCTTGTACTCTCTTTTAAAGTCGGCCGCTAGTGCTGTTTTGAAGCTTACGTCCGCAGTTATCGCTATGGCGCACGTGCGTTCCGTGAGTATGAAATCGCTGTCCGTTATGACGATATTGTTCGAATAGTGGTTCGGTAGATCAAAATACGATTCAAAGATTCGTCCAAAAGGTGGTTTCTTAGCATTCTCGCCCTCTGTCTCTAGTTCTCCGGTTTCTCTTGCCGATTTCAATTTTTTTATTATGAGGTTTTCGGTGTGGGTGAGTCCTACCCCCACTCCCCGGACAAAAATATCCATCGACGTCCCCGTCGATCGCCCAAAGTCTAGGAGACCGAGGTTGGATTGTGGAACACGTAGAGGACCATCTGGGGCGACCCAGTTGGACTCGGTATTGTCATGACTGATGTATTTGACGCCGTCTCTATCGACGTCCTGAATCGTCAGGATCGCCTCTTTTGGATCTGTCGGCAGATCGTGGAGCCATTCGAGCACGCGCAAGTTTGTTAGTTCTTGCTCATGAGTCTGTTCCGCTTCTGGTTCGAACTCCACTTCCGGTTCTGATCGATCGTCGATCCAATCTTGATCCATATCGTTCACAAGGTCGATTTCCCCTAGCATCGCCACTTCGTCCAGTCCCACCAGCGAGTCTATGACATCACTCACTACTATCCTGTCTACAACGAAGTCCTCGCCATACGGATTGTATTTCTTCTGGTTTTTTCCTTTCTTGCTTTGGCGTGTTTCCATGGTGAGAGGAAAGTCAGGCTGTATTCCTTTGTCAATTTCGGTTTGTTCCGGGCAATCCCAGTCTTCTTCGGCATAGGGTAGAGTTTCATCGTCCACCTCTACTCGCTCAGTCAACTCGAGATCCAGTGGTAGATCGCAATCGTCCACCACCTCATTCCCGTCGTTCTTGTCGCGAGTACCCCTCTCATTCACTTCACAAGCAGGATCCACAATTAAATAGTCTCCCTCTTGCATGTCCGCTGGGATGCACCAATCCTCTGACGAGGCATTGTGCGGTTTGATATTCTCGTAATGAGCCGCTCTTCCAGTGCTCAGCCGATAAAAACGACCTCCTTGATGCACCTCTGTTATCTGAAATGGACCACGCCATTTCTTTAATAGTTTCTTGGTTCCTTTTGGTGGAACCACTTCCTGGAACACCCAGACGTAATCGCCAACTGAGTAGGCTTTTGCATCGGCTGTTCTTTTATCAAACCTCCTTTTTTGTCTAATTTGCGCCTGTTGCGTATTCCTCCTGCATAAGTCATTAAGGTCCTGCTGTCTTCTAATAACGTCCCGCACGTACGTTTGCGGTGCTGTCCCCTTCCCTTCATATTCAGGGTAGAAGAACGTTAATGGGAGTGCATTTTCGTGACCCGTCAGCATCATATGTGGACTTATTCCCGTGGTGGAATGCTCCGTGCTGTTGTAAGCACCCATCACTTGCGGCAAGTGCTTGTCCCAGTCATCCATGTAGCGTGAGCAGTAGACTCTCAACATGGATACCAGTGTGCGATTCTGCCTCTCGACTAGGCCATTCGTTTGCGGGTGATAAGTGGTCGAGTGGGCCTGAGCTACCTGCGACCTTTTCATTAACTCTTTTGTGAGATCGCCTACGAATGCTTTGCCATTGTCCGATTGGAACGTGATGGGGCAGCCATGCCTTGCTATCCACACGTTTATCAAATGATCGCATGTTTCTTCTGCCGATGCTGTCATGCAGGGTGCTGCCTCCGCATACTTCGTAAAATGGTCGATCATTACCAGCACCTGATTATAGCCCGTTGCTGTCATGCAGATTTTCTGATGATCAATTTGCACCACTTCGTTGAAACCTGACGATTCTATTGACTGTAGGGGGAACCTTAGTTTCCTGGGATCCTTTGCCTGTTGACAAGACAGGCATGCGGCTATCCATTTCTCACAAGCCTTCTTCAATCCCGGCCATTCGAATCGTTTTTGTATCCTGTTATACACTTTGTCCACGCCTTGATGTCCCATCTGATCATGTGAGCGAAAGAGCAATTCGGTCTGGTACAACTGTGGTAACACTATTGAATTGTATTTATAAAGGACCTTGTCCTCCTCCTTGCGCTTACAGGCTACGATTCCGTCCTTATTCAGGTACAACAAGTCTTTCCTCTTCAGGTAAAATTGCTTCAGGATTTTGTAGCTGTCTTCTTCCAAGTCTCCCTTGTCAGGTGCTCCATTCTCGATCCATCTTTTCAGACTGCTCGTCATTCTATCATTTCGTTGAGCCCTCAGGAGATCCGACAGCCTGTACCTGGCTTTCAAATACGTCTTCACCACGTTCATTTGCCCACTCATTATCTCCGGAGCATGAGCATCGTCCATCAACTTGACACACCATATCTTTTTCAAAGGCGTCGCTTCTTGCACAGATGGTTCCAGATTGGTACGGACGACCGTACCATGTGGCAGCAATCTGGTTGGGCGTTTTGAAACTGCTATCAGCTCGAGCTCGTCTGCGGCATTATCTACCACAGTGCCCTCTTCATCTGAGGTGTATCTGTCCCTGTCTGGATCCTGATGTGTTTCTCGGTCCAGCCCACGCTGCTTCCAGTCTACCAATAAGGAGTGGATTGCGATCTCTGACACATCGGAATTGGAAGTTGTTTCAGACGTGTTGTCCCAGGACTGGGGTCTCGAGTCACCACTTGAGTCGACTGATTCCTCAACATCATATTCCAAGTTGTCTGAGATGTTTCTTGACTCCCCGGACAAAACTCTGTCCATCGGTCGCTTTGAACCCGACTCCCCGGACAAAATTCTGCCCCTAGGTGGTCTAGTCAACCTCTCCCCGGACAAGTCGTCCTGCACGGGCTCAAAGGTGTCTGACTCATCAGAGGAGACGTCCTTGACTGGCTCGAAGGTGTCAGACTCCCCGGACATTGTCTCGTCCATGGACGAACAATCTGGGCTTGGCCCGTATTCCTCTTTTGCATCCGTGAAGTGCACTCTCCTCGTGAAGCTAGATTTCGACCTGATCCTGACCTCCTCAGTAGCTTGGTTTTGATTCGATGTTCCATATTCAGTGAACGAAGTTCTCAACAATACTTCTTTCGGCATCGAGGTCACCAGCTGGTTGACGATCGACCTGCAATCCCGTTCAACGCCTCGGCTGTGAATGGAAACTGGCCTCTTCTCTGTTCTCTCGGTGACAGTCAACCTCTGCATGGTCTCCATCCATTCACGATCATGCCTATTCACTTCCCTATCCAACAAGTCACGGAGTTTTCCCATGACGTCCGGCGCCACGTTCACCGTCTTATTCAATAAAGCGATGCTGTTTATACCCAGCCTGGTCAGTTCTTGCTGTACCAAGTTGGATCGGACTAGCAGGTCCAACGGAACGGGTTCGCCTCTGGCTAAAAGCTTTATCTCCGCGGCCGTCTCCACTGGAAGGTCAGGGTGTCCAGGTATAGGATGTCCTGATTTGTCTAACCACCTAGTAAGTGGCAGCTTATCGTAGGTTTCTTTGTCCAGAAAGGAAAACCCGTCTTTGATCTCTGATTGGTTAGCCTGCTTCTCCTCGAGGCGCTCATAAAATTCTGTCTTTTTACTGAGGCTATCTGCGTTCTGGTGCTTGTCACGGGTACGGTGCTCTATGATCATGTGGTATCCATCCAGGCGCACAATCCAACGACCAATATAGCTTTGGTCCATCGAATAGGTTTTCAGCCAGGCAAGGGCACGATTATCCACACGTAACTTGAAGGGAGCACTCCCCAAGTAGGCCCTGTATTTTTCCACGAAAGTGATCACCGCAAACATCTCCGCTTTTGGTGCGCCGTACTTCATTTCAGTATCACTCAGGACTTTACTCCCGTAGGCTATCGGACGAAGAACCGTTCTCCCGTTCCACTCCTGCTCCTGGTGAAGTATGCCCGATATCGCAACCACTGATGCATCCGTGTCCAGCACGAACATTCCCTTCTCTGTTGGCATGCCGAGGACCGGTGCCTCGCAAAGTTCACGCTTGATGTTTTCAAATGAAACTTGTGCCTCATCAGTCCAGGTGAACTTTTTGCCCTTGTTTCTCATCAGCCTCTGCATGGGGTATATCTTGTCAGCATACCCCTTGATGAACTCTCGATAATAATTTGCGAATCCCAGAAAACTCATCAGCTGTGTATCTGTCTTAGGTGCCTTCCAGGTCAGCACTGCTTCAACCGCTTCGGGATCTGGTCTCACTCCATGTTTGTCAACCAGGCGGCCCAGATACTTTATGGAATCCCTGAGGATTTCACACTTAGAGGGTTTGCATTTCAGACCCGCCTGCTTCATGCAAGAAAACACCTCCTCCAACCTTTCTATGTGGTCTTCTAAGGTTGGTGTTGCAATCACGACATCATCGACATAACACATAATGAGATTCCCGTATTTCTTAGTGACGCTCGTGAGTGCCTGGGCCATCAGTCGCTGGAATGTGGCCGTCGCGTTGCACAATCCGAATGGCATCCTCTTCCACTGGAACAGTCCCAGCTCACACGCGAAACCTGTTTTCTCTCGATCTTGCTTTCTGAGTGGCACTTGCCAGAATGCGGAGCCCAAATCCAACGTCGTGAAGAACTTAGCGTCTCCCAGCTTGGATAGGCTCTCATCGATGCGGGGAATCGGGTATGCGTCCTTTATAGTCACTGCGTTCAGATAACGGAAATCACAACAAAATCTGAGTTGTCCCCCTTTCTTTTTCGCCATGACCACGCCACAAGCCCATGGGGACTTCGACGGCTCAATCATGTCGTACTCCATTAACATTTCACTTTTCTTCCTACACGCTTCTGACTTGTTTGGGGTCATTCTTCTCGCCCCTTCCCTATGAGGTACCGAGCCCTCTTCTATCTCAATCTCGTGCTCTACAAAATTGCAACAACCTATATCGGCCTTATGCTTTGAAAAAATGTCTGCGTTCCGATCTAGCACCGCCCTGAGTGAATCTAGTTCCTTGTCAGATATTTTACCCTTCAGATGTTCTATCTCAGGTAGGACAGGCCTATTCGCTGCTAACTCTGCTTCCGTCGGCCTCTCAGGAAAGTTGGAACAACTAGACAGCCCATCATCTGTTTCCGACTTCATTGAAAACAATTTCCTAGAAGATTTCAATTCAATTACTCTTTTCATTATACATTCTTGGTTCGCATGTAATGGACATTTAGTTACATCAAACTTCTTCAAGTTCTCCACACTCAGAAAGTCTGTGTTCAGAGGCAAAGCGTAGCCAAGTTTCTTTCCCCTCTGTATTGTCTTTGTTGTTGCTTCTGTGTTCAATAACACACTCACACACAGTCCGCTCTGAGTGAGTGAGAAGCTTCTTCCTAAAATAGCCGAGCTTTTACTGTTTGGATTTGGTACCAGACACACCTGTCTGTCATTGCTGAGTTCATTCAAGTTCCTCATCCTAAACGTCGCTACTACGGCTTGGTTCGGTTTTAATCTAACTTTTCGATCCAGAAAAATCGGCACCTTGGCCTGATTAATTAAGATCTTATTAAGGGGTCTTTTTTCATACTTTCTCTCAGGATCCTTGATCCTAATCAATCCGTCATTGAGATCGATCGTGACGTCAAAGTTGCGAACGAAATCCCTTCCTAGGATGAACTGGTCGGATTCATCCAAATTCTCTACTATTAGGAAGCTCATCCAAAGATGTCTCCCACCGAGCTGCAGTGAGATGATCGGGGTTCGTCCGGCGACATAGATCGCTCCCTGATTGGCAGCTGCCAACCTGATGTTTGTCGGTATGAGATCCGACCTATCGAAACCCATGTCGGTCCAAGTTTTGACTGGCATGACACTAACCACTGCTCCCGTGTCTAGCAGTCCCTTTACTGAAAGTTGTCTGCCCTGCACGTCCAGAACGTGTGCGGCCAGATCGGCCTCGCAACCAATATGCACCGCATCTTGTTCGAGCATCGCGTTGTGTCCGATTCGTCTGACCTTCAGCTCCTCTTGACCAATGTATATCCGGCCAACCTGATCGTTCGCATCAGTTATGTGAGCTTTCGTGTAGATATTGATGCCATCCACGTTCATCAGAATCGGGTAAGGGCCATGGACATCGATATAATGTCCGTCCACTTTCATCAGCCTCGGTCCTCCCAATGTGAGCAGCGCTCGCACTGCCCTGGAGTCCAGTTTGGGATCCTTCTCCTTCAGGTAGTCGGCATAGATGTCCAGGTGGACTAGTGTAATCTCGGATGGCTCGCTCAAGTTCTTGACCACCTGGTGCCCTGCGACTGAGATGATAGACATTATTTTGGTCCCCGCCTTCGTCATGCCGAAAGTCTTGCCAGATATAACGTTCAGTTTTAGTCCCTTTTTCTCGGGTTCCTCTTTGTCTTCTGCTTTTGTCGCTTTACCCACGACATTAAGACTTTCCCGAAGATCTGTGCTCTCCAGCTCCGATCTTACCCATTGCTCCACTTCTTTCGTGGCTAGGTCCTGTTTGACATTCTGCAGAGCTGTCCTTGCCGCCAGGCCGTAATCCACCTTGAGTGGGCTAGACGACTCTGTTTCGAGGTTCGAGGCTACCACCTCATCAGGCCACGTCTTAACCTTTTTGGTCGTGAAGGTGCTCGGTGTCGTCTCCTTTCTCCGAGATTCAGCCTCGTTCATCAGACGTGCTCGACTGGCCTTGACACCCGCCAGCGCCTCTTCGTGGCGGGGATGTTTCGCGTCCGCTACTGCGTCCCAAAATTGAGTACAATCCGACTTGAAGTGTCCCTCCAAATTACAGAAGAAACACCTAGGACCATATTTCATGATAAGTCCTTTGACGTACTCCTCATGGTCCTCGTCGGTCGCGTCGGCGTCCTCGAGAAAGTAGCCTATGGCCTTCATGTTCTGTTTGTATGCAGAACACGCAGAAACGTGATGGTCCATCGAACCACAATTCGCACACGACCTCCTCTTGTCCATGTCATCGCGAGGTTTATACCAACTGGAATTCGCACCAGTGTTTGTCCCGCTATAGTTACCATAATTGCTGTAACGGTTTTGTGCCCTCGGTTTTATGAGTATATACTCGCATGACTTCATACGCAAGTCGTCGGGCGTGGGTACCTGGTCAAGCGACAGGGTGAAGTGAGTGGCCAGCATCGTCTTCAACTCCTCACTCCTTACTCCATCCATGAACTTCGAAGCGATCGCCAAGTTTCGCTCGGATATTCTCTCATCCGGGTTACTTCTCCTCCTGAGCAGTTCAAGGTCGTCTAAGAATTTATCTATTGATTCTTCATCTCTCTGTCGCCTCTTCTCGAACTTCACCATGGCCTGGTGCCCTTGTACTCCAGAGCCGAAACGATTCAGCAGGATGTCGAATATCTTGCGAGCGCTGTCTCTCTCATTGGCTCTTTTCGCCATTACACAATTTAATGCAGTACCCTCCAGGTTGCTCGTCAGCGCGCTGCACTCTTGTTTCTTGGAGAGATTCTCTTCCTCAAAGTGTAACTTCATCACCTCTATCCAAGTATCAATGCAGCCGTCTGACTCGTCTTTATATGACTTCGGCTTTTTCAGTGTTCTTCTTGACCTCTCTCCTCTCTCGGTTGACTTCGAGAGCTTGGTGATGAATGTTTCAAGAGATCTGTTCAGAGGCTCAAACATCGAGGCATACATCGTTGTGTCTTGCGAGACTGTAGTCAGATCCGGTACTGAACTGACTTGTGGCACAGTTGGCAATCTTGTCTCCGGGGTGGCATCTGCCTCCGGCGGTACTGGATTCGTCCAGCCAGGCCTCTGCGGGGCTGCCCTTGGCCACTCCTTGTTTCTATGTTCGTAGTTCGTTCTCGAGCTTTGCTGGGCTCTGGCACTGTTGCCCGTACCATCTGCAACATTCGCATGGCGTGAGCGCTCCCTTGAGTTGGAATGCTCCTGCCAACTACTCCCATTCAGAATCGCGTCAAGCTTCCGCATCATCAAGTCAGATTTGGCGTTCAACCTCTTTTCCAGGCTAGTCATCGTTTGGGCGTAGGTATTGTCGTGATCATTCAATAATCGCTCGATCTCTCTTGTCATCCTAGCCTCTCTTTCCTCTGACTCTTTCTTTGCCTGTGCCAGGCTCTCAGCCAGGCATTGATCGGTGTTACGAATCAACTGAGCTTGATCAACCCTCGCCTGCGATTTCACGTGCGTTAGTTCATCTCTCAGATTCTCTTGACCCTTGTGAGCTCTCTCATCCACCTGATCTATTCTTTTAGTCATGTCCCGTCTCAGTTCATCCAGACCATTCATTACGCCAGCGAACATGTCACTTATGTCGCCAGTGGCCCCAAATGACGGGGTTAGTCCCAGCGAAGATGAGGTCAACGGCGGCTGCAGCCTGGTGCTTGATGACGCACCGCCTCTTAGCTTGCTCATCGACGTCATTAATCTGTCGAAGGTTGACGACGCTCCCATCGTTATCCCATCTGACATGGGCCTGGTCGGCGAGGTTGATGACGCCTTCCTGCTCATATCATTCCTTGGGCACGGTGTGAAGTTCACATCCGGATGGGTTATCTCCGGGTAGTCATCACTGGAAGTCAAACCTACAGTTGGTAGTGACGCCATGCGTTCGTCGTACAAGGACTTCCAACTCTTCTTGGCCTTCGAGAACGTCTGCTCTTCACCCGGACTCATACTCGACATCATCGCGTTGTTGCTCTGTTTGGCCAAGGATGAGTGTGCACTTGTCAGATGTGAAGGTTCCTTTCTCCATTTATAGCTCTTAGTCTCTGATTTGGACATTCCCCTGTACAACACTTCCTCCCGAGGTTCGACCTCGGGACGCTCCGAGGTCTCCTCTGTCCTCTCGGCTTCCTCCCGTTCGAGGACCTCGTCTGGCTCAAAGTCGGGTCGAATGAGCGTTCGCTCCCCTTCGCCAAAGGGATCCACCAGCGTTTCGCTCGCAGGCTCGGCTTCGGCGCTCCGCCTTTGATTGCCATCGAGGTTTTTCTCGCTCCTTAGTTTCATTTCGCTCACTGAAAGATCAGGTTGACCTTTAGTCGATTCGTCTTCAGCAAACGCGTCGGAAGCGCTGCTAAACGAGGTTTGGCTACGCCTAGTTCTAAACTTCCGCGTGCTTCCCTTGCTTAGCTTGGGAATTTTAGTAGTCGATCCTAGCGAGTCCCTGCGCTGCATAGTTTTTAACAAAATGAAAGTATTCGTAATTTGATGGCAATGCAAACGTACCACAAACAAGATTTAGTTAAATCACTTAACGCTGCCTACTCGATTCCGTCAGTATCAAAATGTCTCTTAGATCTCTCACGACTAAATTAGTGACTCAGCTAAAGTTACACACAGGGTCTACCCAGTATTGATATAATGCTAACTCAACCCGGTTGTATAGTATAACAGTATCACTAAGTTTCCACAAGATATAATCGACACACAAAACACAATCGATAATCAGATAAGAATATCCTACAGGTGACAGCGACCTTTTGTCAGTATCAATTTATCGCCACACAATTTATCAAGTCACTGCTTTGTTAAAATTAAACAATCTTTGATAAAAAGCAGTAATGATTCAGAAACAGATTAATAAAACTTAGTCTTAGAGAAAAAGACTTCCCCCAATCGGAACGATCCGAAAGAACGAAGCCCAGGACACAGTCTTCTCAAGTGGGTGTGTGTCTGCCTAATACACCCACCGAGGTCTTCTTTTAGGTGTCCTGCGATTGCCCGAGCTGTTCTACTAAGTAGCTCAAGGCAACCTCTGATCGAAAATTTCTAAAGTCTATGAAAAAGCTCTCCCACACTCGGACTGCTCCAAGTGCACGAGAGTAGGGAACAATTTTTCTTCTCAAGTGGGTGTGTATTTGCCTAATACACCCACCGAGGTCTTCCTTTATTTGTTCCCGGATTGCCCGAACTTTCCTATTAAGTAGCTCAAGGCAACCACACAACCAAAATCACAATCAAAAAAATTTTGTTCGGGTACTTCTAATACACCCAATGTAGAATCCAAAGTTGATCACGAATTTCCGGGTCAAAATGGGTTCTTATGATCCTGATAAGCACGCCTAATATCCTAATATGATCCTAATTCAATGGATATTTTCCGTTGCCCAAATAGCCACAGAAAGTTTACTCAAGTCTCTAACAAGGAAGATCGTTGGAAGGTTTAAGACGCTCCGGAGGGTTACCTCGGAGGGTACCTTGATCACCCAAGTTACTTCGGAGGGTACCCTAATCACCCAAGTTACCTCGGAGGGTCCCCCCAAATTTACTAAGGAGGGTCAATAAGATGCTTAATATGCTCCGGAGGGTTACTTCGGAGGGTACCTCCAAAATTTTCAAATTTTTCGATCTCGCTTAGAAGGTTCTCCCCCTTGCTTCAAAAAGCGTCAAAACAAGCTAGGAGCTCTAAGGGGAGCTGTTTTAACTTCTTAGGGTGATCTCGTGGAAATTTTCCACTAAGGAGGGTTGCTAAAGGGTTTAGCTGACTCCGGAGGGTCACTTCGGAGGGTTCCCCCAAAATCAAGAAAAAGGGTTATATCACCGCAGTAAAGCCTCTGAAAGCGGTCTACCTGACTTAAAACTAGGTTGGCTGACACGGTCAACCTTCCCAGTTGAATAAAAAGATGTTTTGATAAAATTTTCTGCCGCTCGGAGGGTTGCCCGTGATTTGGACCCTCCGAACCAACAAATTCTAAAAAATTTTTCTTTTCCGAAAACGGTTGCGATTCAGAAAAGTGGTCAAAAACGTCGACTTATGGTACCAAAATTATCCCGATTGGATAACTAGTCTTTGAGAAATCGCCAAAAACGCGTTCGTCAAAGTGGCCTATTTTCACCACCTATATAGGTTCTGAAAGACTTTTTCCGCAATTCCGGTCGAAAGTGCCTAAAAATACTTGAAATGAGCGTAGCAGCCCTGTACGGCACTGGAATAATGCAAAAAACCGGACCAAAATTGGTTTAGAAACTAAAATTTGGCCAAAAACTATCAAATTTGGACCCTCCGATTCCTTGCTTTTCCAAACCTTAAGTCGTTAGCTCTATCCACGGAGCTACTCGGAGGGTTACCCAAAAATTTCTCTAGTAACCGAGCACGTTGTGCTAGCACGCTCCTAACGCAAAAATTTTATTGCTCTAACTCTAAAAACTCAAAAACTCGATCCCCAAAACAGATTGACAAAATTCAAAAAATTATCGAAATTTTGACCGAAAAATTTTGGTTTTTTCCAACTTCTACTGAGTCTTTTCTCACGCGGTTTCTTTATCTAGGGGGATCGAACTACGTAGCTACTCCCTATATAAAAGCTTTTTGTTGTTCGGAAAAGCTCGGATATCCAAAAATTTGGGGGTCTACAGTTTGATCGAAAATCGATGATTTTCGACAAAATTGGGTATTTTTTGGATCTAATTGAGGAGATAAGTAATATATAATAAGGATAATAATCTATTAATAGTCGTTAATGAATAGTACTATACCCTCCTTTGCACCAAAATATCCGAATTAAGACCCTTAACTCGGAAATTTGTAATCGATGGAGGGTACAATCGGACCGCGCCAATCGTGCCCCCCACCACTTAAGTTTTAATGAAATAGTACCCGAACGATACTAAAATTGCTTCAACGATACCCAACAGTCGTTGCGGATGTTGTCCTTGATGTCCCTGTTGAGTGTGAAACACGTTGATCAGCTTGCCACTCTACCCTCCGGCCACCGGCAAAATTACCATTAACGTGCTTAAACACTCAAATTACACTCGAGGGAGGGTATCCAACCCTTCACCAAAACACACAATCTTTCTATCAGAAACGATATAAATCAATCTGAAACAACAACAAATAGGAAGGTCAGATCACATCTCGTCCGGAAATAACATATAAACTGTCACTTTATGTTTTTTACTGTTTTTGGTCTTTTTTGGACTTTTTTTACTGTTTTTTGTACTTTTTTGTTTTTAAATAAATTTGTTTTTGGCTTTTTCTTGGTTATACACTATTTTTGTTTGGTTTTACGCTTTCTCTTTAGTTGTTTTTGGTCCGGGGACCTCGGGACAAGCGGGTTCATGACTTCCCACCTAACCCTCCGGCCCCCGGAATTTTCGGTGTTAACTAAGTTAAAAAGCTAAATTGCACTAGACGGAGGGTACGCACCTTCCCCCTAGTACAACAACGGTCATTAAGACATCTAACTCGGGCATACGCCCGGAGCGGAGGGTTCGTCACTGAAACGCTTGCTGATCATGATGGTTTCATGCCTTTAACAGGCCCACCCAGGAGCGCCATAAAAACGTCTATGTAACATTCGCCCAAATATCACACAGTGACGGAGCGTAGAAAAAGTACCTATTAACGACTGGCAGGCGTCAGTTACCTTAATTCTACTCGTTTTTCACCGTCTCGACCTTGCCAGTTGATTTTCTGGTCTGTCTAGGGCAAAGTAAAAAGTTACCATTTTTAGGCCATCAGTCAAACGACTTTTGATCAGCTTTCGTTTACATGCGAACACAACCACATAGCTGAGTCTCGGATCCTCAGACTACGTGATTGTCATTAAAAACACGGCTCGAACAACCTATTTTAACATGTTTTTGTGTGACAGTTTTATATTAAATCCATTGGAGATGGATTGACCCTTTCCCTTTTTCTATCTACTCATGTCCTGAAATATCAAATAATATCGGTGTTTAATTAAGATCTAGGACATTACAGCAGCTGTTAAAGTTAGTTTATACAGTCCCTTCACATAGACAGTCTCTGGGGGACCAAGCCTCCGCTCCCGTGATTTTCTTGAGATAACACTCTTATCTCTTATATTTCGTGTCCCGGGAGGGTTCCGTGGTATTTCTCTTCCCCCCACTGAAGCCTCCGTCTCCACAAATATCTGTCGCTAAGGTCCTTATCGTGTGTTTTTGCCACGATAAGAGGCTCCGTGTTTTTCTGTCTCTGATACAACTGTTCTTCACAATCTCTATCGTGGTTCTGATTTTCGTCTTTTTTATTCAAAATGGCCGTCTTTTTTCTATTTCTCAGAAATGTTCTTCTTCCAATCGAAATTTTAAAAATAAAAATTCTAGAACATTCTGACCCTCCGTCGCAACACTTTTTTGTTCATAAGGCCTTTAGTCACTTTTTTTTCTGTCGCGGGAAGGTTATGCTGTGTCATCTGGCAGAATGGCACATCGATACACTTGCGAGAGGAACGGGGTGTTTTATATTTACCAAGAGGGGTAAGGAACCAGGCAAGGCGGTTGAATTCCAACAACACTCACGAAAAAAACAGATGCAGAAAAATCAAATTAATATGCTTGATATTACACTAACAGACCAACTAACTCGTGTTTGATATCAACTACAGCAAAGATCTGGGTTTTTTTGGAAATTTCGGCAATAAGTAGAATTTTTTCAGTAACTTTTTGTATATTTCGGTCAACGGGTTCGAGTCATACACAGGTTCAGTTTTCAGTCTAGTACCTGTTGTCTATGTTCCGATCACAAGGATCTTGAATCCCTGAAAATTTTATCCAAATTTTTTTGGCATCCGGAAAAACTTAGAACAATTTGTCTATGTACCAATTGCACGTATTTTAGTTAAATTATTCTGATCCAAAAAATTTGAGTTTCGAGAAAATGTACTAACCAAACCATTCCAAATATTTTAGTATCGAGAAAAAATTAGAGTTCGGCTCTTGCTCTGAGTCGGAATATAGTATATAAAATCGTTATCAGTTTTATAGCATCAAGTTTTAAAAGTTTTTTTCTTACAAAATGGGAAGATTGAGCGGTCACCGGGAAAAAACCAAAAATTTCGGGTATTCGGAAAAACACATCCACAATCAGGACATCTGAAAAGGCCACTTTGCGTCTAATCTCTCTTCTGTCTTCTTACAGGCTCATCAGTCAAGTGCACACATCAAATTTCGGCCAAGTGGACACTCGGCCAACTGAGTATTCGGCTAACTTGCGCTCTCAAAGACTTTTGGTCAAATGCGTTTTTGGCCAAAATACGCTTCTGAAGACTTTCTGCCAACTTAGTGTTCGGCGAAATTTCAATTTCGAGGACTTTCGGCATGATCTGACGATTTTCGGCCAATTGATCAATCTAAAAACTCCCGGCTAGTTCGTCCAAGTCGGCCACCTGGGGGATAGTCCCTCAGTGAATATGAGAAAATTACGACTTTCGCAACTAACGGTAACTGAAGACTTTCGTTACTATGGCTACTTCCGTTACAAACTGTCACAATTGTGTCTACTGCGATTTTGTTTTCGTGTGGATCTGAAGGCTGCGATACAAAACTCGTGTCCCTTGTGTTGCTGGAAAACAAAAACTGTGTCCATTGTGGGGCGCCAAATTTTGCTCGCTCAATCTAAGAAAACCATAAGTTAATCAGTTAAATACTTGAATTCTAAAAGAGTAAAAATTAACGATAATTTTTGGCATTTTTAATCGATCATAACTACAACAATTTATAGCTGCAAAGTCAAACCAGTCTTTCAAAACAAGGATGTTTGTCCTTGAGGCAAATTGCACTTTTTTGGAGGTCAGACTCAATTATGTCTGAACTGTGTTAGAGAGAAAAAATGGTTAAAAACGGTCAAATGGATATATATCCTTGAGTAAACATGAATAAAGGTTAGCTTATAGGGGAAACAGAATCCGGTCGACTGGCGGTTTGAACGCTGTCATATACGTTAGGCTGTAGTCCTGTTATCTATAGTACACGCTTTTCAATCTGATTTTTCGTTAGCTTTTTCGTTTCGTTAACTTTTTCGAGATAGCTTTTTCGTTTCGTTATATGCACTTACTTTTGCGCTGCAACAGAATGGATTTCAGGATGATGCGTGGTAAACATTTTCAGGCGATTTTTTGCTTCTCAGCAACACTCAGAAAGATCGTAGGAAGTTAGAGTTTGCGGTCTGAAATTTATCTCAGGAACTCTGTTGATATCAATTTTGATCCTTGTTTGCTACCAAAAAATAAGATACACAAGAAGAGCCGGTTGCGGTGCAAGTAGCACAGAATGTTCAAACCATAATCATTTAAAAGATAACTAAAATTTTTTTTTCGATTTGCGTTGTTTTTTTCTGCGTGGTGTGATAAAAGAATCTAAATGAAAAACTAGAACTTGAGCATACTCGGCTTTCATTGTAAAACAGGCAAACTATAAAAGAGTTTTCGATGAAAATTTACCAGAAAATCGAGAAAAAAATCTTTAAAAAATGTTTTATAAACATTCAAATAATTTTTTTAAAAAAAGTTTTTCGGTTTTTAGAAAGTTTTTATTAGCAAAATGGCGCTGAAAAGTTGAAAAGTTCAAATCTTGAACTGAGCATAAGAAAACTAATGAAAACCTGCTCACTCGCTCGAAATTGGACTAAAAATAAAAATTTCAAACCGGTTTTTGTCAATGCAAGGCAAAGTTTTCAGAAACTTTTCAGTGTTGTTAGAATTAGAAGCTTAAGGTTTTAATAAAAAATATTATTTGACCCAGTCCGATAATTATTTATGGCGGCTAATTTTGTGGGTAAACCAAAACTTGAAGATTAAAACGAATACAAATTTCTTCCCCATTTTCAATGGTCAGCAAAAAGCGGTGGAAATGTTGCCGAGACCGGTTTCTACTACAAAAATAAATAAAAGTTGACAGTTTAATGTTAAATCTAGTTGTAATGCCTTAGATCTATTTTTTTGTGTAGTGCAAAAACAATTTAGTCGAAGAAAACTGTTTATCAAATGCTTTTGCATAAACCGGACCGTATTCTTTTTTGAAAATTTATTTTAACCAATAACGCAAAAAGCTTAACCAAAATTCATTTTTTTTGGTGTTTGCATCGGTTTATCCTGTTCAGATGTTAGTTTTCTCAGTCTGGTTGTTTTGAGTCCAAAGCATCTGAACTTCCTTACTTTCCTTCACGTTTTGCTTTATTTTTCCATAATATATGAAAATGCAATGGTGTTTTGTCTGAAATGACGAGTGTATAAAATAGCAACTTCGTTTGTTTGATTATTTTCATTCAATTGATTTATTGAAGGAAAGTAATCATAAAAAGTAACAAGACTGCTCGTATCAGGGCGAAGCCTTGAATGTTCCGAATGCCTTTTAAGGTCTATGGAGCATAGAAAATGAAAAATTTCAATGTAATAGAAAAAATAATAAAAAATTTTTGAAAAAATTTAAGATTTTATGTAAAAACATCCCCCACACGTCATATTAAGTGCAAAGTGATAGATTTTGCGCCTATTAACAAATCAATTATGGCATTAAAGATTTCTTGAACCAATTTGGAACGATTTCTAAGACGGATTAAATCTCCGCTTACGCGTTAATAGCGCGAAATTTATCGCGCGTTAATGGTCCCAAATTGGCCAAAATGGCAATCTTTAAACCCCCGTAACTTTACGAAAAATGATCACAGGTGAAATATTTTTTCAAATTTGAGCTCAGGACAACAATACTTTTCGAATGATATAAAAAAATTCCGTCAAAAATGGCTAGTTAAAAAGTCGAAGTTTGTCTCAAGAAAGAAAAACCCACCCCGAGCACAAATATTCCGTTACTTTCGTATCGAAAGTCGGAACAACAAGACTGCGCGTATCAGGGCGAAGCCCTGAACGTTCCGACTGCCTTTTAAGGTTTATGGAGCAGTAATAATATTTAAAAATTCAACGAAATAAAACAAAATGAACAATTTTTTTCTTCTAAAATTTGAAATTTTTAATGAAAATCATCCCCCACACGCCATTTAAAGTACAAAAGGATAAATTTTACTCCTTGTAACAAACCAATTATCGCAAATAAGCTTCTTTTAACCAATTTGGAACGATTTCTAAGACGGATTAACTCTCCGCTTACGCGTTGATAGCGCGAAATATATCGCACTTTAATTGTCCCTAATTGGCCAAAATGGCAATCTTTAAACCCCCGTAACTTTACGAAAAATGATCACAGGTAAAATATCTTTTCAAAGTTGAGCTCAGAACAACAATACCTTTCGAATGATATGAAAAAATTCCGTCAAAAATGGCTAGTTAAAAAGTCGAAATTTGTCTGAAGAAAAAAAACCCACCCCGAGCACAAATATTCCGTTACTTTCGTATCGAAAGTCGGAGCAATACTTTCGCATCGAAAGTCGGAACAAAAAGTAAAAATAAAAGATAAATAGTGTACAAAAAAGGCTCGTTCACACTCATGATCAACTTTTTTCTCACAATCGCATCTGATCAAAACTGCAATCAAAAACTCTTTGCTTTCCTTCTTCCTGGGGAGGTAGGTTGGAAGCTTGAAAACGTGGGGATAAACGCAACGAGAAAAAAGGGTGGCACATGGTAAAAATTGTTGAGCGGAAGGTCGATTGATGGGGTCCATTTGGGCGGAAGGGAAGATAATAAACATGGAAAATGATTTAATGAAGGTGTGGATTGTGGTTAAAAAACAAAACGATAAGTTGCCGAAAATTGCCGAAAAAAGACAAAATAAAGTGTAAACAAATAAATGTAATTTTATGGAACAAAACTAGCGTCAAATGCGAAAAGTTTAAAGACCCTGTGTTAAGTGAGCCATCTCCAGAAAAAAGACCTTTTTATAGTCGATCACAATGAACTATATGTACATACGTGAAAAAATTTAGTTCAATAGTTTATTTTCGTGTGATATTTTTGAAATTTTATATAGTTTTATTGAGACTGGTCAAAAATAACATATGTAATCAATTACTATAGTCATAAAACTTCAGTGCGGCTAGTCTAAACGGAAAAATTAACTTCGAACCGTTTTTTTTTGTTGCATATGAAGTAAATTTTTTTAAAAAGTTTTGTTTAAAATAGAAAGGCTTCAATTTAATACCACGTTTCACAATAACATTTGCTCTGTAAAAAATGGTGCTCTGTAAAAACCGAAACCGAATTTATCATTCGTTTCGGCCTCTAGAAAGATAGACGGAACAAAAATGAGCAAAACTTTTCCTCTGATTTACAGAATAACAGTCTGTTATAGAATAACAGAATGTCTCAGGGTGCATTTGTTCCCTCAAAACGTCAGAATGGATTTCAGGATGATGAGTATTGAACTCTTTCAAGGGATTTTTTGCATCTCAACAACAGATCATCAGAATGGTGCTTTTGTTGTTAAGCCACATTCAGAAAGATCGCAGAAACTTGAGATTTGAGGTCTAAAATTGTTCTCGGTACCTCTATTGATATCAAACTTCATCCTTATTTGCTACCAACACATAAGATAAACAAGAATAGCCGGTTGCGGTGCAAGTAACACAGAATGTTTCGACCATAGACAATTGAAAGAAAACGAAAAAGGTTTTGAGATTTGGGTCGTTTTTTTTGCGTGGTGTGATTAAAGGATCTAAAACACTAAAACTTGAGCATACTCTACGTTCATAGTAAGACGGGCAAACTAGAAAAAAAAACTAGAAAATGAGAGGGGAAGGTGGCACATGGTAAAAGTTGGCGAGCGGAAGGTCGATTGATAGGGTCAATTTTGGGCGGAAATGAAGGCGTTAAACTTGGAAGCTGATGTGCTGAATATGTGGGTTAGGTTTAGTTTAGAAAACAAAATAATTTTTTGCCATGAAACGCAACAAAAGACAAAGCAATAGGTTTAAAAAAAACAAATATAATAATACTGATTTTTACTGAAAGGCAAACGAGAAAGGTTTAAACACTCTCTGTATAGTTAGTTAATTGAGTTATCTCTAAAAAAAATTCTATCATAGTCAATCACAATTAACATTATGTACACAAAAAAAATAACTTGATAACCCAAATTTGGGGATATATTTAAATTTATTTTTAAAAAATTTTCTGGAGACTGACTTTTGACTGACAAAAATGACATTTGTAATCACTTATTGGCAAGAACCTACTGTGCTGCAGAATACAACCGGTATGGAGACTTTCGAATATTGTCTTTTGTGGTGCAGCAGAGGCGGTTCGGAAATTTCTTTTGTGCTCGAGTAGACGTAGCTCAAAGTTAATTGTCCCTTCTTAGGTCGAAGCGGTTCGGAATAAGTTGTTCCTTCTTGGGTACATGCAGTTCGAAAAAAGATGTCCTTTGCCTCTTCTCAGAGGGACCCAGTTCGCAATAGGTCCTTTATGAGCGCTAAAATGATAACTCAATCCCTGTAGCTACTAAAATTGGACAGACAACAATATTTGTTTTTTGTCTTCTTGCCAAAATAAACCCTCATTATTTGTGTTATTCGATCAAAAAATTCAACTAAAGTTGGGTCTGATTTTCACCCTTAAGTAGCACTAAAATTTTTTTAAATCAACATAAGCTAGCCAGAAGAGCCAGTAATGTTTTTGAGACGAACAGTTCATTGTGACGGTCGATCTTAATCAAGTTTGCACAGAATAAGGAGTGAATAAACCCATAAAAATCCCAGACAAGAAAAAAAATTGGAAGATTTCCACACGCATCCAGTTTCAAGCGTGAATAATCGATAATCATACGATTTTAGTAAAAATCATACAAAAATTGAAAAAAAAAAATGATTTTGAATCATTTAATAATCGTTTATAATGTCTCTTTTTGAAATCAAATATAATCAACTATAACACATTATAATTGATTATAATTGATTAGTTTTATCCGAAATTCTAATTCATTTGTTTTGTAGAAAAGATCAGTTAACATCGATTATAATCGTTTATAATCCCTTTTGTTTGCCCATTTTGTTTTTGTTCTTGTACATGAATTGCTTAATTTTTATGCTTTTCGTAGACTTTGGCTTATGTGAAAAATGGGAAAATTTTTCTAACAGTTTTCAAATCAAATCAAATCTACAACAATTTTTTTAATTCATTTCTTGATTATAGTTGTTTCATGATGCACATTTTAAGTTTTTTTGACCACCAAAACATCAACACACTGCTTTAGTTTCACGATTTACTTAGGAGACTTATATTTCACCTACCGCGGGATTCTTTCAACTATTATGAAGGGATCTCTACGAAACTTTTTTTTCGTGGCAAAACTTTGTGTTCATATGAAGACAAGACATCTTTTAGAGATTTCTGACAGAAAAAAAAATCTAATTTTTCATAAAAGACTCTAAAAGATTATACGAGTTTATAAGAGATTTTCGGAACAAATAAAAATCAATTATAGCTGATTATAATTTTTCTATAATTAAAAATGCTATCGTTATAGTGGGTTATAAATTGTTAAAACATCTAAATTTGGCACTAATAATTATTTGTAACTTATATAAAGTACACTTATAATTGTAATATAATCGATTATTTTTTCTGAGTGCAGGTGTGATTAAATCAAGCACCTCTTGAAATCGCGGGGATATATTTAACTCAAAAGCTTAATTTCAATGGTTAGTTAGTCTAGAAAAATGAACATGGCTGTTGCGCAATGGACTGAAGGCTCGAACCTGGGCACAATGTAAACTAAACAGTTTGAATACAAACAGTTGTCTCAGTATTTTCACTAGTTTTTCCGACTTTTATAAGGAAAGTAACGGAATATTTGTGCTTGGGGTGGGTTTTTTTTCTTCAGACAAATTTCGACTTTTTAGGTAGCCATTATTGACGAAATTTTTAAAAATCTTTCGAAAGCTATTGTTGTCCTGATAAATATGGATGAAAATCGGAAAATCATCTTTTGAATATTCGTAGAACAGAACACAGGCCAGTGATTACTTAGATTACAATCTCCAGCGAAAGTATCGATTATGCTCACACCTGGCGAACGCAGAATTTGATCACTTGTATGTTCATAGCGATGAGTGCAAAAAGAAACCATCTTTTCACTTCTGCTCAAGCATGGCATCAAAGAAGCTCGCCTTTTTTAGGCATGTGGATTGTCGAAGTTAACGTTAAAATCACCAAGAATCATAGTTTGTTCGAAACGAAAGCGAAAATACATTCCTAGAATTAAAAAAAAAACTCAAGAAGAAAGCCATGAAAGACGCCCACACTGGTTGACAAAGGAGACAAATGATAATCAGATCTCTGCCTGCCCTAATTTTTAATAGAAAATTTTATACTGTCATTTCCGAAACCCTCGATATTGGTTACTTGATATTTCGTGGCCTGAATTACGAGTAACTCACCTCCTTTTTTATCGTTACTATTCACATGATTCATCAACCTCTTCATCTTTTACCCATGTCTCGGGACAAAAAAATTAAGATCAAATTAATTAATGAGACTCAGTACTTGCGAAAACTGTTTTCGGAGACAAAAATTGACTTAACGCATTTTACAGCTTTTCAGTCAACTTTTCTTAAAGTTCTCAACAACGCTTTTGTATCTTCCGTGAGTCATAACTGTTGGTACACAACTTTTTGGGGACCAGAAATTACAGGTTTCAATCGTTTTTTAGAGTCCTTTGGAAAAACACAGTAAAAAGCGTTAGCTTTTGAAATTTCCTTCGATACCATTCGAACTGCTTTAGGATTCACTCCCTTATGTTTGCAATGTTCAATCACTGGTTGACAAGTAACTTCAGTATTACAATTTTTGATATACATTGTTGTTAGACGATAGCTTCTCAGTTGCCGAGAAACCACTGCTGGGCTTTTTTTTACTTGTTTAACTTTCTTAGCTGTTTTGATTCGCCAGTTGTGTGGCAAATTTTTTTGTCTTTTTTCGCTCTCGTCTGACGTGGACGCAGATCTGGAATTCCTGCGTAGATTTGTAGCATACTTCCGCCTGATAGTTTCATGGGAAAATGGCTGCTTCTCTGCACCACGTTGATTTTCATCTTTCTCGAACACTGAATCCTTCTCTAGCTGTATTTGTTTGTCAGTTACTTGTTGATGCTTTTGAGAATATCACAAAAGTTGCCTTTGAAAAAATCGCTGATGACCGAGCCACATTCCATACAAGACCATGACAGTTTTGAAGGCAATCAAATTCAATTTATGGAAACATCGGCACTTTTGCTAGCTGTTCGCTTTACCGAGGACATCAGAATAACTCAGACTGATATTACAACGTCGATTCAACGGTTGAATTTTAATGAAATAACCCCAATTTTTTATGCAAACATAGTTAGACAAAACTTTGGCTGTCAAATCATTTTATCATTGGTGCGTCGAAATCCGCAATTGAAATCCCACCAATGTCAACAAACCTCACTTTCTACATACTCTTTTTCGGCCGTTAAAGCCAACAGTTTTTCTTGTCAATGCAATTGCTCTTAAAGACTCGGTTAGACTCGAATATCATTCCTTTCAAACCAAAATTGTCGAAACCCTTTAAAGTTCAAAGAATTTCCGTTATTTGACAAGGTAATGCGTTTCATAAAATTAAACTAAGACTGTCGGCAAAATAAGCTCATTATGTTTATACCAAAAGGAAAATCACCGATTTGTTGTAGCTTAAAAATTGTCGAACACAGACTCTTTTTACTCACTTGACCTGAGTCGCTCAGCGCAAAGTTCAAGTTTTTGCGCAAAGAAAAACTTGCTTCAAAACCGACAGCTATAACCGTCTTATCGCCCTTCCATAGCTCGTCTGGACTTTTAAAACCATAATTAACTCATCAACTTTCGGAGTTATAGGATACAATTCTTACGGGGGGAGTCGTCAACTAGTAAAACTCTTAGTTTGAATGATGCAACCCACACATTATCAGCAGTTTGTTGATTACCTTCGTTCCTTCATTCAGCAATAATATGTAGTCCAGTGATATGAAACCACTGTTACGTTTTCACGAATTCATATGCGTAGCAAGTAAAAAACAGAAAGTTGTGACAACAGCTACGATGATGGAAGACTATCCCGTGGAAAGAATAGGTTATCGACAGCCGCCCTTCAACAACTGTGGCTTTCAAACTGTGGATCCGAGTTTGTTATACTGTTCAATGAAATAAGGGAAACTGGGTTTTTTTTTAGTCTGCATTATGACACGTGCTGTCCATAATCAAACTGTAAGTTCAAGGGGTTGTATTTAGTATGTTAAGACTTCTGAGCGTTTCGTCTTACGCCTAAGGACATAATCTGAACGTGGTCACATACTGGAACAAAAAAATAGAGGTGAACAAAATCTGTCATGTATCGCTAACTGGACCAATCGAGCTCCAATTTTTTCACCGAAAAATGAAACAAAGGTACCTTTTGTCAACCTGTCGCAACATGTCAAGGTGGTATCTGAAACAGTCTTGTGAGATAGTCCTGCAAAGATATTTTATGCTGTTCTAGGTTTGCTATAAGATACCACTATTGTCTAGCGGAACATTGTTCTAACCCCGAGCCTTTGAAATCAATTATGTGAACTGGATAAATTAAATGAATTCACTCTTAATAAGTTTTTACTGGGCCATCATAGCGTTAAGTTTCAATTTCTCCTATTCTCTCGTAATTGAAAAAAAAATTTGATCAACGAAAACGCTGCATCAGGGCTCAATCGTATGCAACTAGCATCTGGTCAAGGTTGCCTAAATATTATGTCCCTAACCTCAATAAGAAAACCAAGCGGTTGCTTCAAGTAACAATCAGATAAGAGTGGCGACGAAGGTGGTTGACTCCAAAAGACCTCGCAGCTAATATTGGTAGGCTCGCGCTCGTTTTGTCTCTTTTGGGGACGTAAATTAATGCTGAGCCATGAAGCAAACGAACATTTTTTAAATTTTAAGTGTAGTGAGCGCTTTGTCATTGAAATTTATTCAATTTAGATTCGACATTAACATTCTTGTTTGAGTTAAAAATTCAAATTGGCAAACTATTGTTTTTATGATACCATTTATAAAAGGGTCGAAAAATAAATTACAGGTCAATTGCTTCATTGATAAAAACTAGACTTTTTCAGGGCCTGGAACAGTTTCTTGTCTTTGAATTCACGCATGTTTGTTGAAGTAAGCTAGCCGCTTGAGGGTTAAACTGATTGTAGAAAATAATTTTTTTCTTAAAAAAAGGAAGTTAATTGAATAAATCAAATAACCAGGAAGCAAATAAATGCTTGAGTTTACAAATAAATGCTTGAGTTTACAAATAAATTAATTACAATAGTACATACTTCATAGGCAACATATTCTCTTTTTACAGGCATTCTACTTGCATAATTTAAAGTTCAAAAAAAGACCATTGTTAAAAATTATATCATTGTTTCCCTCGAAACTACAAGAAAATATTAAGTTTTCTGTCAAATATTACGAGCCCAAACTGTGCACTGGATAGGCGCAAAATTTATGTGAGGAGATGGGTCTCTGGATTCAAAGATGACAAGTCTTCAAACATATTAAAGTTTTGTCGGAACGATCAAAGGAAACGAATAAACAAAAGAAGAATAAAGAGAGCTTCCTTGTTGCTTCCTAATCACAAAATACACAGTTTATCCTCAAAATGAAGTTTTCGTAAATTTATACCAAGTAACCAGGATAAAATACGCCAGCTAGGATAGTTTTGAAAAATCAATTACAGCTGACGCTCACAAAAATTCAAAGTTACCTTCAAAAATTATTAGATTCCTTAATCAGTTCTTTTGAGGCCACTCAATTTTTACCCGCAGTGATCAACTTGAGATTGATATCCATTGAAATCAATTTTTGAAGAGATACAATACTGTATGGAAATGTATTTACGATAGCCCACTTAATTACGTGGATTAAATAGATTTAAATGATTTTTCGCAAGATAACGAGAATCATTAAAAAGTCCCAACAAAACTGTTTTTAATTTAACTATTTATTTTGTTTCAAATTTTGAGCAAATTTGTGTGCTCGAGAAAGCCTTCATCAGAACTGCAGAGAGAAATAAATTCTCTAGGAGAGTTTTTTACTGCAGACTATTGCGTTTAAGGGATTCCCTTTCAAACTGAGAATAATTAAGGGTTCTCGCGGCTATGAGAAGTGAAACAATGCAATTTTTTTTCAAGGGACACTTTCACTATCAACGTTCTAGGCTCAAGTTCTTTCAGCAAACAGTATAGATTATTGAAAAATTCAAATAGTACAAAATTAATTTCATGGCAAAATCATTTTCAATGCACCTTTGATTTCCGCTATTTTTCTTTTGTTTAGAAAACTTGAACATAATTTGAATAAAATGAGTGTACAAAAAAATGTTAAAATTCGATTTAAATCGTTTTTTTTCGACCTTAAAAATGTAGGAAAATAAGACCAATAAGTTTGACAAAATTAAAAGTTTAAGTGATTTAGAATGGATTAAATTTTTTTCAGATACATTTTTGTATCAAATCAAATCGATTCTAACTTGGTTTAAATCGTTTTTTATCTCTAGGCTACATTATCGGTATAAAATAGATTGCAATCCATTTTTGTCAGTACGTGTATGAATATCTTTATACTATTTTCCAGCCAGCAATTTCTCTGATTATGAAATTTACCAACATCCACATTTCTAGGAAATTGTCTTACAGTTAGCATATTAGCTGACAATTAAATTTCACTTCAAGCTCAAAATTAATGTTAAACATTGTTTCGATCAGAAGATTATTTCTGAAAAAACACTCTGCGCATTTATATTCTTCACTTTCTTCAAAAAATTAAAAAGGCAAAACAGTTCTGAAATGCAAAAAAGCACGTACTCACCGGGACGGATCTGGGATTTTCTCGAAGGGGGCGGATTTTCAAAAAAAAATTGAATTTTTTTTTTACCTTTTTTTTCAATTTTCTTCACTTTCTTCAAAAAATTTAAAAAGGCAAAACAGCTCTGAAATGCAAAAAAGCACGTACATACAAGGACAAATCTAGGGTGTTCTCGAAGGGGGGCATATTTTCAAAAAAATATCGATAATTTTTTAACCTTTTTTCAGGTCGACCAAAGTGATTTTCTGAGCTTTCCCAATTCACTATATAGACCTTAGTTTGGCCAACAGTTTTACGCCGCAGCCAAATTTTCAAAAAAAAGTAAAAAACGTTTTTGGGCACTTTTTGGAAACTTTTGACCAAAAACTTCTTCCCCCCCCCCCCTCAAAATTGGTAAATATTTAGAAAACTTTTACAGTCCATCAGCCAAAAATTGGTATCTCAAAATAGTACAATGGGGGGGGGGGGCTTTGGTTAGGTAGGGGGTCGAATCCTTGAGAAGGGGTCATGCTTGCTGGTGCAGACACTCAGGGGCGGATCTAGGATTTTCTCGAGGGGGGGGGGGGGGCGGATTTTCATTTAAAAAATTTTCAAAATTTAGACGACCTTTTTCTTTTTAGGTCGACCAAATAGATTTTTCGAGCTCTCCCAAAGCAGTGTTTTGCCCCTATTTTGGCTAAAGTTTCTGCTCCGCAGGCAAATTTTTGAAAAAACAGTCAAAAAAGTCGTTTTTGGGCAAATTTGAAAAATGTTGACAAAAAAATGGCGTTTTTTTTGGCGCGCGCTCCCCCTCAAAGTTACTATCTATTGGCGCCGAAGGCGTCTTTAGAAAAATTTTAAGGTCGGTCGGCCGAAAATGGATTTCTGAAAAAGTATCAAAGGGGGGACCCTTTGGGTCGGCTGGGGGTCGAATCCCTGAGGGGGAAGGAAGCGTCCCCCCCCCCCCTAAATCCGCCCCTGCGGACACTTCTGCATGGGATTCAAGTATGCCTTGAAAAAGTTTCTATACAAGATTCAGTACCAAAATTTAACATACTCAGTGATCAAATTTTCTCAAAATACTCGAGGTTGATCAGAATATTAAGAAATTCATCAAGCTCGGCTAGCTCCAAACCTCCTTTTACGAACCTTTGAGATTGAGATGTTCGTTAGTTCGCCTGCTTCATTGTTAAACTGCCAATGACGCAACATAGTCAATTTAATCAAAATGTGATAAATTAGATCAAAAAACGGTTGAAACCGCAAAAGCATTTCACTGCTGATTTCAAAAGGTAAATCACAATAAATAGTTTCCTCATTGTTAATATATGCATAAACGGGAAAAGTTTTGAACTCTGCTATACCATCTGAGAAACATCTATGCCAAGTTTATACCGTCAACTGATTTTGTTCCACCATTCGAATATCCAAACGTCCCTTTACACTCCTTCGTTTGAGGTCTTCTTCGTGGCTTCGAAAAAAATGCGTAGTAAGATCCAAAATTTTATTTATCGCCAATTGGATGACAATAGCATCAAAACTTATTTCATAACCCTAATTACTCGAAATAAGGACAAAAAATATACAATTTGGCAGTTCGAGACTTTAGATTTGAGGTTTCGGTGGCCGGATTTTTTAAATTGATGATCTACTTTTATTACCTAAATTTAATATCTGATCATTTTTGCTATTAAAATGGGTTGGGGACAGAATAGAAAATTTAACTGTGTCCTGACTGGCTGGCTGCTTTAGAAACTGGCGCAGAAGTTGGAGAAGTCGTCGTAGGATACCATTCCATCCCTGTCCATATCGGCTATTTCTATCATCTTCCGACTGTCGGCCTCACTCAGGGGCTCTCCCAACATAGAGTACGCATATCGTAGCTCTTCAGTGGTGATGAATCCGTCGTGGTTGCGATCGAACACTTCGAACACGCTCTAAGCGACACACGAAAAGTTTTTTATGAAAACAACTGATACAAGAGGAGGAAAAACATACCTATTTATCTTGCCCCTAAGGCCAACTTTGATTGAGATGTCCAATTGCGTATGCTACTTTAGCTCTAACTATGTAAAACACATAAAAACTTCTTATTAAGAATGGCTTTACGAATGAAAATCAACGATGTGACTTGAGAGCTAGCTTGGTTGCCTCTTTTCGTTTGAGTCACGATAAAAACGAGTTCGAGAACTTCTTAACTATTCTACCAGTAAACCTGAGTTGTATTTTAAAAAATTATCCGCGAGATAAAACACCAACTTACCGTACATTCAGCTCAATATGGAGAAACCCTCGTGCTCTTGATTAACAGCAAATGCTTTTTTGTTTTGTTTTACAGTTTGTCCAAACTGATCGCAGTATTTCAGTCAACCAATCTGAACGAGTTTTTTTTAAATCGAAAACTGCTCATTGTGACGCCGTAAACAAAAGTTTTGTGCACATGAAACAATGAGGAAACAATGTCAAAAAGTTATTTTACCTAAATTCCACTAATTTCTTACCGATTCAGAAACTTGTGGGCCCCGATAGGCATGGATATAAGATTTTTCTCGAGAGGGGGATTTCCAGAGTGGATGAAGGATTTTCTCGAGAGGCGAGGGCGGATTTTCAAAAAAATTTCAAAAATTGTCGACTTTTTTTAAGTCGACCAAATTGGTTTTCGGAGCTCTCCCAAATCCCTATTAGCAAGCTAGCAAAAGCCAAAAAAAGAGTTTTTGTGCTTTCTTTAGAAAGTTTGGACCAAAAATTGCGTTTTTCTTGGAGTGCGGCCCCCTTTGAAATTTGTATATATTGGCCTTGAGAAAAATTTAAGGGCTGGTCAGCCAAAAGTAGGTGTCTTAAAAAATTAACCAAAGAGGACCCTTTTGGTCGTTGTGGTACGGCGGGTGTGCTGCCTCCCATTGTGTAAAGTAGTATTGTGTATTGAATTGATAGAGATCATAATGTTAGTCTGAGTGTGCTGATGTTATTATGTCAAGGCCAGTACTTGCCGACCGTGTTAATGTTTTGTGTTGAATGAAAAATCACTCATTCATTATCTGATGAAAGATACAGATATTTCAACGTTCTTTATTCTAACAATTCACATCTTATTACAATTGTTTTTGTAAGTAAGAGTCTATCGGTTGACATTCCACATGGCGCAGCCAGCAGGTTCGGTCGGCAAGGACCGAACTGATCTTATAGGGGTACCAGCGTTCTGGCCTAAACCAACAACAGAACCTTTATTCACATGGGAGTCATGTATCGGACAATTTTTTCGAGCCGTAAACTTATGAGAACATTGCAACGCCAATATCTTACTGAGCGAACCAGCTGAATATTTCAATGACCCACCTCCCCGACCTGGAAGAAAAGGAGAATCAGAAACCCAAACCGAAGAAGCCAGCCGTATCGCAGGAGATCAAGCTGAAATCCGCAAAACAAATGAAATCAACGAGGAAAGAAAGAAAAAGGTACCAAAAATTGGTCCAAACGTATTCTTCCACGAAGCGGATCAAAGAATCAAATCACGGTCTTTTTAAAACGTCACTACTTCTTTTAAATGCTCCCAACGAAGAACTTTACGCGGTTCCACTTTCAGATGGTGCAGCTAACCAAGTTTACATCCTGGCAGCTATCGACCTCTTCTCCAAATATCAGTCTGCGATGCTTACTAAAACGACTGGAGCCAACAAATTTCTAAAATTCTTGGAAAATTATATATTTACCCATAGTATTCGTAAAGCGATCAGGACGGATCAATATTCTGGTTTTAAAAATAAGTTAGTAGATCAGTATTGCAAATGGAAAGTTATTAGAACAAAATTCAGCGAAAAAACAACATTCAGATTAGAGGTAACTGAGCTCAAAACTCAAGAGGAAAATTCAACAACCGACCTAACAATACTCAACAAAGAGATAGCAAAGCATGTTACTTCTGCGGGAAGGAATTCTGCCCGAACCATAAACTTTCATGTTCAGCAAAGAATGTGACATGCAAGAAATGCAACAAAAAGGGCCACTTTGCCAGATGCTGTAATTCAAGGAGCAATGTAAGGACTGTAGATGGTGATTCTGAAATTACAGCCGAAGCGGAATGCGACTTTATCACCTCGGTTAGTGTACCGGAATACTCAGTATTGAACATAAAACCTTCGGTCGTAAAAACCAACCAAGACCATAAACCTGAATATGCAGTCAAAAAACTAGAAGTCATTAAATTCGCTACGGGGAAAACGAGATGTACAGAGTTCACGTTAAGAGTCGACAAAACATTTTTTAAGGCTACCATAGAAACAGGTAGTCCAGCATCTTTTATCAACAAGAAAACTGCAGATATTCTGATGAAATCGGGTGCTAAAGTCAAATTACTTTTCAATTTCGAAATTGCCCATGAATACCCACTATGTCGAGTACAACAGAAAAACAATCAAGTTATTCGGTATCCTAAAGGCAGAGGTATCTTCTCTAGGTTGGAAGATAAATTCTGCGAAACTTCTGGTAACTGAAAATCGCACCAGATACTTACTGGGTCTGGATCTTCAAAGTTCCTTGGGGTTTCAAATCACCCAAACAAGACCAACTCCTATCAATGAAATTTCATCTTCACCAACCGACTCAGCCAAAAGGTGGAACTATTTTATGAACAAATTCAGAAAGATTTTCACTAGACAGGGTAGATCAAAAAACCACCGAGTACAATCAGTACTTATGGACTCCTTAGTTCCCATCCAAGAGAAAGGTCGTAGAGTAACAATACATATCCAAGACAAAGTGGGCTCGGAAATCAAGAAACTCATCATAGAAGGACACATCGTAAAGTTGAATAAATGCACCAGCGATTATTTTGTAGCACCTGTAGTTATAACAGGTAAGAAGGATGGCTCCATAAAATTAGCTATGGACGGAAAATTAATGAACGCTCAGATATTCAAAAACCAATATCAAACGCCCAACCTTCTGGAACAATTGGACGTTGCCGCCCAAATCATCAATACGGATAACCAGAGGGAATTTTGGTTCACATCTCTTGATTTAAAATCCGCTTTTAGCCAACTTTTACTCAGTGATATAGTCAACAGTCGTTGCAGTTTAGTATCGTCTGCGAAGAATCAACAGGCACTTATCGTTTTAAAACAGGGTTTTAGAACTTAAAC
Source organism: Symsagittifera roscoffensis (assembly GCF_963678635.1). Lineage (NCBI taxonomy): Eukaryota > Metazoa > Xenacoelomorpha > Acoela > Convolutidae > Symsagittifera > Symsagittifera roscoffensis. Next base: position 60,850,709 of record NC_087063.1, on the reverse strand, counting down.
CTCCCCATACTTTAAAAACAATTACGTTCTTTTATGCGAGTTCTTGGTCACCTACAAAATTTTTTAACAAATTTTCACGCTTTGACCAAAAAGTTCAGACGCTCTTTAAAAACGAGCAATAAGCAAAAGTTCATATGAAGAACGGAGAAAAAAAGGTATTTGAAGATACAGTTCTCCTAGTCTCAAACATAGCAAAAATGTACCATTACGACCAGAATAGGAACTCCAGGGTGAAATGTGACAACAGCCATAGCGGCCTAGGCGCAGCTCTGGAACAAGAGTTACCGGATGGTTCCTGGGTACCAATAGGTACCAATATCATTCGCCTCGAAATTCCTGAATAAATAGGAAAAAATTATATAGTACCAATGAGTTAGAAATACTCGCAAAAGTTTGGTCATGCGAACATTTCAGGAACTATTTATTAGGGAATAGATTTGATATAGGTACTAATTGACAACAAAGCTATCATATCCGCCTTCCAGTCAAATAGAGGCAACAAACCTTATCAATCTCGGTTGACGAGATGAGCAGACAGACTTTTACCGTTCGACTTTAAAGTTACATATATTGCTGGCACAAAATTAGAGATAGTCGATTATTTTTCACTCCACCTTTCTTTCGAAGCACCCCAACCTTTCATTTTTAGATATGTCGAATGCTACAGACGATCCTATCAGTGAAGAAAGTTTCCGGAGGTTCCTGAACGGACTCGCTCATCTCAGCAGAATTCCTTTGTGTCGCTCAAGACCAGCTCACAGACAACAAGCAAGGCGACCGAGAAGAAGGCGGCCGCCGAAAACTCAAATATGCTAAAATAATAGCAAAATTCTGAAAACAAAGGATGATCAAAATTAAGCGACCAACTACACGAGTGAACCGAATTTCAATTGGGCAAAGAATTGTCGCCAAGGACAAAAAATCTCTCCCGGACCTAGTAGGAATTCTTGACGCCGAAATTCTCAGTGAGTTGACTTACGAAGATGCGACTCTCAGACTGATGAAAATAGCAATTAGGAACAGGGACTACGAAGGCTTTGCCAGGATAGACCCCTACATTAGGATCTTTTGGGATTTGGCAGCGGTGGTTGATGGCTGCATAATCATAGACGACAGGAACCCGATACCGAGTTGCCTTCAACGAGCAGTTCCATCGCGGTTGCACCAATCGCACCCGGGACTTGAGGCGATGGTTGACACAGCCCAGTATCTGTGGTGGCCGAGAAATCACAGAGATTTTGTCAACCTCTGCAAAAACTGCAGAGAATGTACAAAATTTTGTAAGAATTTAAAACCAATGAGTCAATTTAAAATGTACAAGTCACTACTTCTTATAAATGCTTCCAACGAGGAACTTCAGTTAGATTACACGGGTCGGGTGCAGATGGTGCAGGTAACCAAGTATAAATCCTGGAAGCTATCGACCGCTTCGCCAAATATCCGTCTGCGATGCTTACCAAAACGACTGGAGAACAACAAAATTCTAAAAATCTAGGAAAATTATATTTTTACTCAAAGTATTCCTTAAGCGATCAGGACTGATCAATATTCTCGTTCTAAAAATAAATCAAAAGATCAGTGTTGCAAATGGAAAGGCATTAATCATATTTTTGCTTGGTCGGAGATCACCCTGGTTTTGGTCTGGTAGAGTGATCTATTCAGACGATTAAAAAAAATTGGGCACTTTACAATTAGTAAAAAAAAACCACCAGATTTTCATACGGCTGCTAAGATGATTATCGAAGACATCCGGATAACGAAGAATTCAGTTACTGGTCTATCTCTGTTCCAATTACACTTTGGCAGGAAACCAAAATCTGAGTAGTCACTAGCGACCGATAATCTTAAATCTAAAATTCTTTTAGACGAGCAGAATTTAGAAAGGGACCTTTTTACAGCCAAGGAGAGAAGAGATAAACGTGACAGCAGGCCTCGCTTCAAGGTGGTTAAGAAGGGCCACAAAAGCTGGGATGTCTCACCCCAATTCAAGATGGAATCCGCCCAGATTGCAAATACATACTACAAATCTCTGGAACAGCTCGCGAAATCGGCGAACGAGTGGATGATCTGGAAAAGGAAACTCTCCCATGAAGAGGGGTGCCGAGCTCTCCCTACCTTGACTGAGAGAAACTCGCTCTTAGCAGCCTCCCTCAGAAACAACGGGGACTCTGAATTTCAGACAGGACGCATTAGACTCGCCAGCAACTAGTACCAAATTTAAACTAGAGTCATTGCTTTCATCTAGTCCGGACTCAGTTGAAGTAATCAGGAAAGTGGCGAATCGTAAATCGGGGAAACAATTTTTTGGTTCGCATCTCTCGATTCAAAATACAATTCTAGCCAATTTTTACTCAGTGATATAGTGAAAAGTCATTGCAATTTTAGTATCGTCTGCGGAGATTCAACAGGCACTTATCGTTTTAAAACTGGGTTTTAGAACTTAAACCTCCCCATACTTTAAAACAACTACGTTCCTTTATGCGAGTTCTTGGTCACCTACAAAAACTTTTTACCAAACTTTCACATTTTGACCGAAAAGTTCAGACGCTCTTTAAAAATGAGCAATCAGCAAAAATTCGTATGGGGAACGGAGAACAAAAAGCATTGAAGATACACTTCTTCTAATCTCAAACATAGCAAAAATGTACCATTACGACCAGAGTAAGAACTCCAGAGTGAAATGTGACGCCAACCATTGCGGCCTAGGCGCAGCACTGGAGTAAGAATTACCGGATAATTCCTGGGTACCAATAGGTACCAATATCATTCGCCTCGAAATTCCTGAAAATACAGGAAAAGAAATATAGTACCAATGAGTTAGAATTACTCGCAATAATTTGGTCATGCGAAAATTTCAGGAACTATTAATTGGGAAATAGCTTTGATATATGTACTAATTGACAACAATGCTATCCTATCCGCCTTCCAGTCAAATAGAGGCAACAAACCTTATCAATCTCGGTTGACTAGATGGGCAGACAGGATTTTACCGTTCGAGTTTAAAGTTACACATATTGCTGGCACAAAATTAGGTATAGTCGATTATTTGTCAAGACACCCTACTTTCGAAGCCCCCCAGCCGTCCAGTTTTGATGAACAATTTGTGGTAAAATCTAACAAAGCTTCTTCACTGCATATACAACAGTCGATAAGCTATACAACAAAGAATGCAATTACGAACCTAATCCCATTTTTTTCAGTTTCTATCAAAAAGCACCGCTTGTATAAAAAACATATTGTTTATAGATAGGTCTTTTCAGACCATGGATGTCAATACTTGTACATATCCACAAGAGCGCGTCAAATTTCTAACCAGTAATTCTAATTATTCAGAAAAGAAGATTAATTACAAACCTACATCGCAAGAGGGCGGCGTTAATTTATTCACAAACTTCAACCAATCAGAATGTAGCAATCGCCAATATGGATGCACACCGCGAGAGGACGCAACTAATTTATGCACAAACCTGGACCAGTCACAATCCAGTATACGCTATTACGGGCGCTCGCCACAGGAGGGCGCAGTTAATTTATGCACAGAGCACAGATTCTGACCAATCACAATCGAGATCGAGAATTCACTATTACGAACGCTCGCCAAGAGAGAGTGCAGTTAATTTATGGACAGATTTGAACCAATCAGAATCAAGAAAATTATTCAAATTACGTCCTCCGCGAGCGGGCGCAGATAATTTATGCACAATCAGCGACCAATCAGAATTCGATCGTCTTATTCATTGCTCCGGCAAAATTCTCCATTCTATCACTTCCTGTAACAAAACCCAGTCGCCACCTGTAACTATTTGTACAACATCAAAACTATCTTGGCCATTTTGTAGATATAATACGGTCATCAGTGGATCACCGAGTAGTTAAAACCTTTAATTTTTATCATGTCGAATGCTACAGACGATCCTATCATGGAAGAAAGTTTCCGGAGGCTGCTGAACGAATTCGCTTCTCTCAGCAGAAATCCTTACGGTCGCTCAAGACCAGCTCTCAGACAACAAGCAAGGCGACCGAGAAGAATGTCGTCAGCGGAAGCAGGCGACCGCCGAAAACTCACATATGCTACCATAAGCGCGAACTTCCGAAATCAAGGATGATCAAAACTAAGCGACCAACTAGACACGTGAACCGGGTTTCGATTGGGCAAGGAATTGATTGTCGCCATGGACAAAAATCTCTCGCGGACCTAGTAGGAATTCTTGACGCCGAAATTCTCAGTGAGCTGACTGACGAAGATGCGACTCTCAAACTGACAAAAATAGCGATTAGGAACAGGGACTACGAAAGCTTCGCCAGGATAGACCCCTACATTAAGATCTTTTGGGATTTGCCAGCGGTGGTTGATGGCTGCATAATCATAGACGACAGGAATCCGATTCTGAGTTGCCTCCAACGAGCAGTTCTATCGCGATTGCACCGATCGCACCCATGACATGAAGCGATGGTTGACACAGCCCAGGATCTGTGTTGGCCGATAATTCACAGAGATATTGTCAACAACTGCAAAAACTGCAGAGAACAAAAATTGGTTAGAATTTAAAACCAATTAGTCTTTTTAAAATGTCACTACTTCTTTTAAATGCTCCCAAAGAAGAACTTCAGTTAGATTACGCGGTTCCACTTTCAGATGGTGCAGCTAACCAAGTATACATCCTGGCAGCTATCAACCAATTCTCCAAATATCAGTCTGCGATGCTTACCAAAACGACTGGAGCCAACAAATTTCTAAAATTCTTGGAAAATTATATTTTTACCCATACTATTCGTAAAGCGATCAGGACGGATCAATAATCTGGTTTTAAAAATAAGTTAGTAAATCAGTATTGCAAATGGAAAATTATTAGAACAAAATTCAGCGAAAAAAAAACATTCAGATTAGAGGTAACTGAGCTCAAAACTCAAGAGGAAAATTCAACAACCGACCTAACAATACTCAACAAAGAGATAGCAAATCATGTTACTTCTGCGGGAAGGAATTCTCCCCAAATCATAAACTTTCATGTCCAGCAAAGAATGTGACATGCAAGAACTGCAACAAAAAGGGCCACTTTCCCAGATGCTGCAATACAAGCAGCAATGTAGGGATTGTAGATTATGATTCTAAAATTAAAGCCGAAGAGGAATGGGACTTCATCATTTCGGTTAGTGAACCGGAATACTCAGTATTGAACATATCACCTTTGGTCGTGAAAACCAAACAGGGACACAAACCTGAATATGCAGTCGAAAAACTAGAAGTCATTAAATTCGCTACGGGGAAAACGAGATGTATAGAGTTCACGTTAAGAGTCGACAAAACATTTTTTAAGGCTACCATAGAAACAGGTAGTCCAGCATCTTTTATCAACAAGAAAACTGCAGATATTCTGATGAAATCGGGTGCTAAAGTCAAATTACTTTTCAATTTCGAAATTGCCCATGGATACCCACTATGTCGAGTACAACAGAAAAACAATCAAGTTATTCGGTATCCTAAAGGCAGAGGTATCTTCTCTAGGTTGGAAGATAAATTCTGCGAAACTTCTGGTAACTGAAAATCGCACCAGATACTTACTGGGTCTGGATCTTCAAAGTTCCTTGGGGGTTCAAATCACCCAAACAAGACCAATTCCTATCAATGAAATTTCATCTTCAACAACCGACTCAGCCAAAAGGTGGAACTATTTTAAGAACAAACTCAGAAAGATTTTCACTAGACAGGGTAGATCAAAAAACCACCGAGTACAATCAGTACTTATGGACTCCTTAGTTCCCATCCAAGAGAAAGGTCGTAGAGTAACAATACATATCCAAGACAAAGTGGGCTCGGAAATCAAGAAACTCATCATAGAAGGACACATCGTAAAGTTGAATAAATGCACCAGCGATTATTTTGTAGCACCTGTAGTTATAACAGGTAAGAAGGATGGCTCCATAAAATTAGCTATGGACGGAAAATTAATGAACGCTCAGATATTCAAAAACCAATATCAAACGCCCAACCTTCTGGAACAATTGGAGGGAATTTTGGTTCACATCTCTTGATTTAAAATCCGCTTTTAGCCAACTTTTACTCAGTGATATAGTCAACAGTCGTTGCAGTTTAGTATCGTCTGCGAAGAATCAACAGGCACTTATTGTTTTAAAACAGGGTTTTAGAACTTAAACCTCCCCATACTTTAAAACAATTACGTTCTTTTATGCGAGTTCTTGGTCACCTACAAATTTTTTTAACAAATTTTCACGCTTTGATCAAAAAGTTCAGACGCTCTTTAAAAACGAGCAATAAGCAAAAGTTCATATGAAGAACGGAGAAAATATTTGAAGATACAGTTCTCCTAGTCTCAAACATAGCAAAAATGTACCACTACGACCAGAATAGGAACTCCAGGGTGAAATGTGACAACAGCCATAGCGGCCTAGGCGCAGCTCTGGAACAAGAGTTACCGGATGGTTCCTGGGTACCAATAAGTACCAATATCATTCGCCTCAAAATTCCTGAAAATAAATGAAAAAAATATATAGTACCAATGAGTTAGAAATACTCTCTATAGTTTGGTCATGCGAACATTTCAGGAACTATTTATTAGGGAATAGATTTGATATAGGTACTAATTGACAACAAAGCTATCATATCCGCCTTCCAGTCAAATAGAGGCAACAAACCTTATCAATCTCGGTTGACGAGATGAGCAGACAGACTTTTACCGTTCGACTTTAAAGTTACATATATTGCTGGCACAAAATTAGAGATAGTCGATTATTTTTCAGGCCACCTTTCTTTCGAAGCCCCCCAACCTTTCATTTTTAGATATGTCGAATGCTACAGACGATCCTATCATGGAAGAAAGTTTCTGGAGGTTGCTGAACGAACTCGCTCATCTCAGCAGAATTCCTTTAGGTCGCTCAAGACCAGCTCACAGACAACAAGCAAGGCGACCGAGAAGAAGGCGGCCGCCGAAAACTCAAATATGCTAACATACTCGCAAAATTCTGAAAACAAAGGATGATCAAAATTAAGCGACCGACTAGACAAGTGAACCGAGTTTCGATTGGGCAAAGAATTGTCGCCAAGGACAAAAAATCTCTCCCGGACCTAGTAGGAATTTTTGACGCCGAAATTCTCAGTGAGCTGGCTTACGAAGATGCGACTCTCAGACTGATGAAAATAGCGATTAGGAACAGGGACTACGAAGGCTTCGCCAGGATAGACCCCTACATTAGGATCTTTTGGGATTTGGCAGCGGTGGTTGATGGCTGCATAATCATAGACGACAGGAACCCGATACCGAGTTTGTCACCTCTGCAAAAACTGCAGAGAATGTACAAAATTTTGTAAGAATTTAAAAGCAATGAGTCAATTTAAAATGTACAAGTCACTACTTCTTTTAAATGCTCCCAACGAGGAACTTCAGTTAGATTACACGGGTCGGATGCAGATGGTGCAGGTAACCAAGTATACATCCTGGAAGCTATCGACCGCTTCTCCAAATATCCGTCTGCGATGCTTACCAAAACGACTGGAGAACAACAAAATTCTAAAAATCTAGGAAAATTATAGTTTTACTCAAAGTATTCCTAAAGCGATCAGGACTGATCATTATTCTGGTTTTAAAAATAAGTCAAAACATCAGTGTTGCATATGGAAAGGCATTAATCATATTTTTGCTTGGTCGGAGATCACCCTGGTTTTGGTCTGGTAGAGTGATCTATTCAGAAGATTAAAAAAAATGGGGCACTGTACAATTAGTAAAAAAACCACCAGATTTTCATACAGCTCTTAAGTTGATTATCGAAGATATCCGGATAACGAAGAATTCAGTTACTGGTCTATCTCTGTTCGAATTACACTTTGGCAGGAAACCAAAATCTGAGTAGTCACTAGCGACCGAGAATCTTAAATCTAAAATTCTTTTAGACGAGCAGAATTTGTAAAGGGATCTTTTGACAGCCAAGCGTCAGGCCTCGCGTCAAGGGGGTTAAGAAGAGCCACAAAAACAGGGATGTCTCACCCCAATTCAAGATGGAATCCGCCCAGATTGCAAATACATACTACAAATCTCTGGAACAACTCGCGAAATCGGCGAACGAGTGGATGATCTGGAAAAGAAAACTCTCCCATGAAGAGGGTTGCCGAGCTCTCCCTACCTTGACTGAGAGAAACCCGCTCTTAGCGGCCTCCCTCAGAAACAACGGGGACTCTGAATTTCAGACAGGACGCATTAGACTCGCCAGCAACTAGTACCAAATTTACACTAGAGTCATTGCTTTCATCTAGTCCGAACTCAGTGGAAATAATCAGGAAAGTGGCGAATCGTAAATCGGGGAAACAATTTTTTAAATGCGTTGGGGATAAAATTATCAGAGTTACTCTTTCTACTTATATTACGGCAGCGGGGAAAGTAATTAGGAAAAGTAATATTTCGCTAAGACTTAAAAATCCACAAAATTCAGGTCGCCAGGGACCCAGCAAACCACTCTTGGGGAAACAGCTGGAAAGACAGAGAAAATTCTCTTCCTCGTCATCTTCAGACGAGTTTCTGGTTCCGAGAGCACAGGCATAACAGAAACAATTGGCAGCTACGACTAGACTGGCAGCCCAACCCTCATGCTCGAAAGCCACTCCTATATCTGTCAAACTCGATAAAAGGTCAGATACGACCAGGAGGGTAACGATACAACCAGGCGGGGAAGTAGTATCGAACGCAACCGGATTACAACCGTTTTCATCTCAAGACGATCATGTGACAGAATCAAATCACAATCAGGGACTACGAAGGCTTCGCCAGGATAGACCCTACATTAAGATCTTTTGGGATTTGCCAGCGGTGGTTGATGGCTGTATAATCATAGACGACAGGAATCCGATTCTGAATTGCCTTCAACAAGTAGTTCTATCGCGATTGCACCGATCGTACCCAGGACATGAGGCGATGGTTGACACAGCCCAGTATCTGTGGTGGCCGAGAATTCACAGAGATATTGTCAACAACTGCAAAAAATTCAGAGAACAAAAATTGGTTGGAAATTAAAACCATTGAGTCTTTTTAAAATGTACAACAAGTCACTACTTCTTTTAAATGCTCCCAATGAAGAACTTCAGTTAGATTACGCGGTTCTACTTTCAGATGGTGCAGTTAACCAAGTATACATCCTGGCAGCTATCGACCGCTTCTCCAAAAATCAGTCTGCGATGATTACTAAAACGACTGGAGCCAACAAATTTCTAAAATTCTTGGAAATTTATATGTTACCCATAGTACTCGTAAAGCGATCAGGACGTTTTAATATTCTGGTTTTCAAAATCAGTTAGTAGATCAGTATTGCAAATGGAAAGTTATTAAAACAACATTCAGCGAAAAAACAACATCCAGATTAGAGGTAACTGAGCTCAAAACTCAAGAGGAAAGTTCAACAACCGGATTTAGTGAACCGGAAAACTCAGTATTAAACATATCCCCTTCGGTCGTAAAAACTAACCAAGGCCATAAACCTGAATATGCAGTCAAAAAATAAGAAGTCATTAAATCCGCTACGGGGAAAACGAGATGTATAAAGTTCACGTTCAGAGTCGACAAAACATTTTTTAAGGCTACCATAGAAACAGGTAGTCCAGCATCTTTTATCAACAAGAAAACTGCAGATATTCTGATGAAATCGGGTGCTAAAGTCAAATTACTTATCAATTTCGGAATTGCCCATGGATACCCACTATGTCAAGTACAACAGAAAAACCATCAAGTTATTCGGTACCCTAAAAATAGAGGTATCTTCTCTAGGTTGGCAGATAAATTCTGCGAAACTTCTGGTCTCTGAAAATTGCACCAGATGCTTACTGGGTCTGGATCTTCAAAGTTCCTTGGGGGCCCAAATCACCCAAACAAGACCAACTCCTATCAATGAAATTTCATCTTCACCAACCGACTCAGCCAAAAGGCGGAATTACTTTATGAATAAGTTCAAAAAGATTTTCACTAGACAGGGTAGATCAAAAAACCACCGAGTACAATCAGTACTTATGGACTCCTTAGTTCCCATCCAAGAGAAAGGTCGTAGAGTAACAATACATATCCAAGACAAAGTGGGCTCGGAAATCAAGAAACTCATCATAGAAGGACACATCGTAAAGTTGAATAAATGCACCAGCGATTATTTTGTAGCACCTGTAGTTATAACAGGTAAGAAGGATGGCTCCATAAAATTAGCTATGGACGGAAAATTAATGAACGCTCAGATATTCAAAAACCAATATCAAACGCCCAACCTTCTGGAACAATTGGAGGGAATTTTGGTTCACATCTCTTGATTTAAAATCCGCTTTTAGCCAACTTTTACTCAGTGATATAGTCAACAGTCATTGCAATTTTAGTATCATCTGCGGAGAATCAAAAGGCACTTATTCTTTTAAAACAGGGTTTTAGAACTTAAACCTCCACATACTTTAAAACAATTACGTTCTTTTATGCGAGTTCTTGGTCAACTACAAAAAATTTTTTACCAAATTTTCACGTTTTGACCAAAAAGTTCAGACGCTCTTTGAAAATGAGCAATCAGCAAAAATTCGTATGTGGAACGGAGAACAAAAAGCATTGAAGAAAAATGTACCATTACGACCAGAATAGGAACTCCAGGGTGAAATGTGACAACAGCCATAGCGGCCTAGGCGCAGCTCTGGAACAAGAATTTCCGGATGGTTCCTGGGTAACAATAGGTACCAATATCATCCGCCTCGAAATTCCTGAATATACAGGAAAAAATTCATAGTACCAATGATTTAGAATTACTCGCAATAGTTTGGTCATGCGACCATTTCAGGAACTATTTATTGGGGAATAGATTTGATATAGTTACTAATTGACAACAAAGCTACCATATCCGCCTTCCAGTCAAATAGAGGCAACAAACCTTATCAATCTCGGTTGACCAGATTGGCAAACAGGATTTTACCGTTCGACTTTAAAGTTACACATATTGCTGGCACAAAATTAGGTATAGTCGATTATTTTTTACGCCACCCTTCTTTCGAAGCCCCCCAACCTTTCATTTTTAGATATGTCGAATGCTACAGACGATCTTATCATGGAAGAAAGTTTCCGGAGGTTGCTGAACGAACTCGCTCCTCTCAGCAGAATTTCTTTAGGTCGCCAGGATAGACCCCTACATTAGGATCTTTTGGGATTTGGCAGCGGTGGTTGATGGCTGCACAATCATAGATGACAGGAATCCGATTCTGAATTGCCTTCAACAAGTAGTTCTATCGCGATTGCACCGATCGTACCCAGGACATGAGGCGATGGTTGACACAGCCCAGTATCTGTGGTGGCCGAGAATTCACAGAGATATTGTCAACAACTGCAAAAAATTCAGAGAACAAAAATTGGTTGGAAATTAAAACCATTGAGTCTTTTTAAAATGTACAACAAGTCACTACTTCTTTTAAATGCTCCCAATGAAGAACTTCAGTTAGATTACGCGGTTCTACTTTCAGATGGTGCAGTTAACCAAGTATACATCCTGGCAGCTATCGACCGCTTCTCCAAAAATCAGTCTGCGATGATTACTAAAACGACTGGAGCCAACAAATTTCTAAAATTCTTGGAAATTTATATGTTACCCATAGTACTCGTAAAGCGATCAGGACGTTTTAATATTCTGGTTTTCAAAATCAGTTAGTAGATCAGTATTGCAAATGGAAAGTTATTAAAACAAAATTCAGCGAAAAAACAACATCCAGATTAGAGGTAACTGAGCTCAAAACTCAAGAGGAAAGTTCAACAACCGACCTAACAATACTCAACAAAGAGATAGCAAATCATGTTACTTCTGCGGGAAGGAATTCTTCCCGACTCATAAACTTTCATGTCCAGCAAAGAATGTGACATGCAAGAACTGCAACAAAAAGGGTCACTTTCCCAGATGCTGCAATTCCAGCAGCAATGTAGGGATTGTAGATGATGATTCTGAAATTACAGCCAAAGAGGAATGCGACTTCATCATCTCGGTTAGTGAACCGGAATACTCAGTATTAAACATATCCCCTTAGGTCGTAAAAACTAACCAAGGCCATAAACCTGAATATGCAGTCAAAAAACAAGAAGTCATTAACTCCGCTACGGGGAAAACGAGATGTATAGAGTTCACGTTAAGAGTCGACAAAACATTTTTTAAGGCTACCATAGAAACAGGTAGTCCAGCATCTTTTATCAACAAGAAAACTGCAGATATTCTGATGAAATCGGGTGCTAAAGTCAAATTACTCTTCAATTTCGGAATTGCCCATGGATACCCACTATGTCGAGTACAACAGAAAAACCATCAAGTTATTCGGTACCCTAAAAATAGAGGTATCTTCTCTAGGTTGGCAGATAAATTCTGCGAAACTTCTGGTCTCTGAAAATCGCACCAGATGCTTACTGGGTCTGGATCTTCAAAGTTCCTTGGGGGCCCAAATTACCCAAACAAGACCAACTCCTATCAATGAAATTTCATCTTCACCAACCGACTCAGCCAAAAGGCGGAATTACTTTATGAACAAGTTCAAAAAGATTTTCACTAGACAGGGTAGATCAAAAAACCACCGAGTACAATCAGTACTTATGGACCCTTTAGTTCCCATCCAAGAGAAAGGTCGTAGAGTAACAAAACATATCCGAGACAAAGTGGGCTCAGAAATCAAGAAACTCATCATAGAAGGACACATCGTAAAGTTGAATAAATGCACCAGCGATTATTTTGTAGCACCTGTAGTTATAACAGCCAAGAAGGATGACTCCATAAAATTAGCTATAGACGCAAAATCAATGAACGCTCAGATATTCAAAAACCAATATCAAACGCCCAACCTTCTGGAACAATTGGACGTTGCCGCGCAAATCATCAATACGGATGCCCCGGGGGAAGTTTGGTACACATCTCTCGATTTAAAATACGCTTCTAGCCAACTTTTACTCAGTGATATAGTCAACAGTCATTGCAATTTTAGTATCATCTGCGGAGAATCAAAAGGCACTTATTCTTTTAAAACAGGGTTTTAGAACTTAAACCTCCCCATACTTTAAAACAATTACGTTCTTTTATGCGAGTTCTTGGTCAACTACAAAAATTTTTTACCAAATTTTCACGTTTTGACCAAAAAGTTCAGACGCTCTTTGAAAATGAGCAATCAGCAAAAATTCGTATGTGGAACGGAGAACAAAAATCATTGAAGATATACTTCTTCTAATTTCAAACATAGCAAAAATGTACCATTACGACCAGAATAGGAACTCCAGGGTGAAATGTGACAACAGCCATAGCGGCCTAGGCGCAGCTCTAGAACAAGAATTTCCGGATGGTTCCTGGGTAACAATAGGTACCAATATCATCCGCCTCGAAATTCCTGAATATACAGGAAAAAATTCATAGTTCCAATGATTTAGAATTACTCGCAATAGTTTGGTCATGCGACCATTTCAGGAACTATTTATTGGGGAATATATTTGATATAGTTACTAATTGACAACAAAGCTACCATATCCGCCTTCCAGTCAAATAGAGGCAACAAACCTTATCAATCTCGGTTGACCAGATTGGCAAACAGGATTTTACCGTTCGACTTTAAAGTTACACATATTGCTGGCACAAAATTAAGTATAGTCGATTATTTTTTACGCCACCCTTCTTTCGAAGCCCCCCAACCTTTCATTTTTAGATATGTCGAATGCTACAGACGATCCTATCATGGAAGAAAGTTTCCGGAGGTTGCTGAACGAACTCGCTCCTCTCAGCAGAATTTCTTTAGGTCGCCAGGATAGACCCCTACATTAGGATCTTTTGGGATTTGGCAGCGGTGGTTGATGGCTGCATAATCATAGACGACAGGAATCCGATACCGAGTTGCCTTCAACGAGCAGTTCTATCGCGATTGCACCGATCGTACCCAGGACATGAGGCGATGGTTGACACAGCCCAGTATCTGTGATAGCCGAGAAGTCACAGAGATTTTGTCAACCTCTCCAAAATATGCAGAGAATGTACAAAATTTTGTAAGAGTTTAAAATCAATGAGTCCATTTAAAATGTACAAGTCACTTCTTCTTTTAAATGCTCCCAACGAGGAACTTCAGTTAGATTGCACGGGTCGGATTCAGACGGTGCAGGTAACCAAGTATACATCCTGGAAGCTATCGACCGCTTCTCATAATATCCGTCTGCGATGCTTACAAGTGTAACATTCGCCCAAATACTACACAGCGACGGAGCGTAGAAAAAGTACATATTAACGACTGGCAGGCGTCAGTTACCTTAATTCTACTCGTTTTTCACCGTCTCGACCTTGCCAGTTGATTTTCTGGTCTGTTTAGGGCTAAGCAAAAAGTTGCTATTTTTAGGCCATCAGTCAAACGACTTTTGATCAGCTTTCGTTTACATGCGAACACAACCACATAGCTGAGTCTCGGATCCTCAGCTCGAATACCCAATTTTAATATGTTTTTGTGTGACAGTTCTATATTAAATCTATTGGAGATGGATTGACCCTTTCCTCTTCCTAGCTACTCATATTCTAAAAAATCAAATAATACCGGTGTTAATTCAAAGTTCTATGGCATCAGAGTAGCTAAAAAGTTAGTTTACTGCAGTCCTTCAACATATGACAGTCTCTGGGGGGCCAAGCCTCCGCTCCCGTGTTCTCCTCGAGATAACGTTGTTATCTCTCCCAATTTGTGGCACGGGAGGGTTCCGCGGAATATTCCTTCCCCACTGAAGCCTCCTTTCTCACTGTTTCTCTCTGTTACCTAACTTATCGTGTGTGATTGCCACGATAAAAGGCTTCGTTTTTCTCGCTTTCTCGTGCTACTGTTTCTCACTATATTTGTCGTTGTTCTGTTTTTTCGTTTTTTTTTCGTCAAAATGGCCGAAAAAAAAACAAAAAAAAACGATCTTTTGGGATTTGGCAGCGGTGGTTGATGGCTGCATAATCATAGACGACAGGAATCCGATACCGAGTTGCCTTCAACGAGCAGTTCTATCGCGATTGCACCGATCGTACCCAGGACATGAGGCGATGGTTGACACAGCCCAGTATCTGTGATGGCCGAGAAGTCACAGAGATTTTGTCAACCTCTCCAAAATATGCAGAGAATGTACAAAATTTTGTAAGAGTTTAAAATCAATGAGTCCATTTAAAATGTACAAGTCACTTCTTCTTTTAAATGCTCCCAACGAGGAACTTCAGTTAGATTGCACGGGTCGGATTCAGACGGTGCAGGTAACCAAGTATACATCCTGGAAGCTATCGACCGCTTCTCATAATATCCGTCTGCGATGCTTACAAGTGTAACATTCGCCCAAATACTACACAGCGACGGAGCGTAGAAAAAGTACATATTAACGACTGGCAGGCGTCAGTTACCTTAATTCTACTCGTTTTTCACCGTCTCGACCTTGCCAGTTGATTTTCTGGTCTGTTTAGGGCTAAGCAAAAAGTTGCTATTTTTAGGCCATCAGTCAAACGACTTTTGATCATCTTTCGTTTACATGCGAACACAACCACATAGCTGAGTCTCGGATCCTCAGCTCGAATACCCAATTTTAATATGTTTTTGTGTGACAGTTCTATATTAAATCTATTGGAGATGGATTGACCCTTTCCTCTTCCTAGCTACTCATATTCTAAAAAATCAAATAATACCGGTGTTAATTCAAAGTTCTATGGCATCAGAGTAGCTAAAAAGTTAGTTTACTGCAGTCCTTCAACATATGACAGTCTCTGGGGGGCCAAGCCTCCGCTCCCGTGTTCTCCTCGAGATAACGTTGTTATCTCTCCCAATTTGTGGCACGGGAGGGTTCCGCGGAATATTCCTTCCCCACTGAAGCCTCCTTTCTCACTGTTTCTCTCTGTTACCTAACTTATCGTGTGTGATTGCCACGATAAAAGGCTTCGTTTTTCTCGCTTTCTCGTGCTACTGTTTCTCACTATATTTGTCGTTGTTCTGTTTTTTCGTTTTTTTTTCGTCAAAATGGCCGTCTTTTTGTATTTCTGAGAATAACTTGCCCGTCAATCGAAATTTTAAAAATTTAAATTTCCGGAATATTTCGACCCTCCTTCGCAGCACTTTTTTGTTACTAAGGACTTTAGTCGTCTTTTTCTGTCCCACCAGAAGGTTGCGCTGTGCCAATCTGGCAGAATGGCACATACTACCCGGACAACTCCTCATCAATGTCCCTATTGATCGCATAACACCGGGTTATCGTCAAGTAGTACTCCAGTTCTCTATAACTAATCTTACAAATCGCATTAGAAAATAAAATTTATCTACTCAACCTCAACTCACTACGTTTCACAAATGGCATCGTACTACATCTCACTGCCTTTCAACATTTTCACAAAATTTGCACCATGAGGAGTGTCCTAGATAAAATTTCTTTTCTGACTACTTACGTCATCTTGCCATAAAACTTCTTTTCGCTCTTTGTGATTAAACAGTTGGGACGTGGCACGGCCACGCACCCGTTAAAATTAACTTAACGTCACTCCCCAAGTATAATCAGTTATTTAATCGGTCCTATTTAATATTAAAACTAAGAAACTCTGTGGCTAGGAAAGTTATTGAGTTACTCACTCTTTCCGAGCGAGCTTACCCAAACTCACCAGGTCGCCACACAGTGAAATTGTGTCTTACACAGGTTAAAAACTTCAGTCCTGTTTATATAGGTAAATATACTCACCTATGTTCTCCATATATATATATATATATATATATATATATATATATATATATATATATATATATATAAATAATCATAACTAAAATCAACAATTTCAACCATTTTAACAATCGCAACAATTTTCAAAGTTTGGTCTGACCAAACAAGATCAAAACAAAAAGTTTAACAAGTTCAGCAATCAAATGTGGTTGATTAGTTCAAGTTTTAACACACAAAGACAATCAAGTTTTTCCTCCTTCTCTTCCTTTCATATTCACTTATCCTCTGCGTTCCATCATCTTCATTCCATTGCTTCTCCATCCTGATCTTTTAGCTTCACTGTCTTCTAGGACTTTTTCCAACATGTCCATGGAGTTGCGGGCCGTGCCCCAACTCTCCTGTTCCAACAGCCTCGGTTTGCAACAAGGTAGCAAGTCCACATTCACCTTTTGCTCCCGGTTCCTGCAAAAGCTGTTGTGAAGACACAGGCTCACATTTCGTTCTAGGTCAGCTCTTAAGACCTCTTTCTTCTCATCTTCAGTTACACAAGGCGCTCCAGCTACTCGCTTCACCGCCGTGGTGACCGCGTTTCTGTGCGTCAGGAATGCTCTCTTATGGGCCCCGGGTCCTATATCTAGCTGGAAAGATTGATAGGCTTCCGTGTTCCTCGACATGTGACTCTTCGCGCGTTCATACATCCATGAAGTCATCACTGCACGGAACCAAGGCATCAACCTTTGCCTTGACCAAATTCTTTCAATGGCTTTGGGTATCCTCAGAGCCTTGCAGGTGGTTCTGAAAAGATCCAATTGGCGGCTCATCTTTACGTTGCTCAGCTGCTCAGGAGTCGGCACGGCCGTCTCCTGTTCACTCGTGTCCGCTTTAGCCTCCAAACACCTCACTGCCAGCATGGGACTAACCACCACGATTGACACCTGTTGATTCTGATCGGGCAATCCCGTAGAGTACAACTCCTCCACGTCCCATACTAGCATCAGATTCCCGCGTTTGGGGTACCATAACGTCTGCGCCAAGCAGTGACAAGGATACTCCCCATGTGTCCTCAATATGTTCCTTCGGGTCCGATACCCTGAGGCTCCCAGCAACGGCTCCACCTCCATCTTAATTCTGTGCAAATCGTCTTTCTCTTCTACGGTGGGGAATTCAGTGGGTAACGCTCCACTCGCTTTCTGCTTCTGGAACTCGCTCACATTACCTTCGTTCAACCTCGTGAGCTTTTTTCCCACTACGTCTTGCAACTCGCCTTCAGATCTTTTCGGGACTGCCCGAAAGATATTCGCCAACAAATCATATGACCTCTCCGACATCCTGGCCAACCTCACGCACTTTGGCACAGAGAAAAAGTGGTCAATCAACACCTGCTGCGTCCTCGCATCCATCACCACCATGTGCGTAGAATACCTACTATTGCAATATGGTGCGGATCTTGAACCCACCAGATATTTTGAACCAGTAGGTCTATGATAGGCCTCACTGTCCTTCAGATTCATTTCGTTTTCCAGAGCTTCTCGCCAGCCTCAAATCTTCTGCTCCGTCTGCAATGCTCCAGGGAATACTTCCACGCTGAGGGAAGTCACTAGCTCATAAGTCACAAGGCAGTGGTCATGTTTACATCCGTCACCCCATGACAGTCCGCGACCAACTCCATACCACTCTTATCCGACATGCTTAATCTTCCGTACAATTGTGCCAGTTGTCGATGCTGCCCGCTCAGCGTAATCAGACAGTGTCCCAAGTTGCAAACATGTCCTTCCATCCGACTAAGTTGAGCTAAACAGGTGCCTTGCCTCAACCAATTGCTCGATGGACTTTCCTCGGATGGCTCCGTGGATGGGTTGCTCTTCCGCTTCGTCATCCTCATGGCCAGCAGATGGTGTATCATGGCCAGTTCATGTAGACTCGCGTCATCATCCAGGTCTAACGTGATATCCGCCGTCATGTCGCAGATTAAACCGGCGTTAGGATGGGGACACCAAGAAGGCTTCATGAGTTCCCACATGGTTACTAGGCTGGTTTTCAAGGGACCGTCCCAAGAACCACAATCCAAACTCACTTGCCCCTTCAGCTCGGGAACCGACGGTTCGACCACTCGTTCTTCTAAATTAATTCCCAGCTTGGGTTGTTCCACCATCAGCATTCCAGTTTCCTTAATCCGTTCGACCCAGAAACTGAGCACTATGACTTGCTCATAGTCGAAGTACGCTTCCCTGGCTTCCTCATTCACGAAGGGATTATACGCCATCCCCGGTATTCCAGACAAATATTGGAACGACTTCAATTTTCCTAGTGTTGCAAAGTCTTTCTGTCCCCTGACTGTTTCAATCAACTCCCGGCTCACTTTCAATCCTTTGTTGGAATACCTTCTCACTTCTTCCAACATGCGTTAGCTCTCCATGTCGTTCGACTCCCTATTTGGTACAATCAACGGCATATCCTGATATAGTTCCAGGAGTGCCCTAAGGAAGTTTCTTTTGCAATCAACTCCCTTTTGCCGAATGATCTTTATGCATTCTCCCAAAACAGGAGTGGGGATACGATCCACCACGAACCTTACAAAGCAAAGGACATTCTTACATTTAGCCCAAGCTATCGCAGAATCGTCTTTTGAAATCAACGCTCGCAGGGCTTCCATCAACTCCAGCTCCTGTTCCTTTGATTTCAAATCATTACTGGCTTCATATTCCGCCTTCTTGATGCCCATCAAGCACCAAGCCACCCGTACTTGCTTGGAGGGCCGCCCAAGCCAACCGAAGTATCTCTGGAGGGCCGCCCTCCAAAAGGTTTCCAGTAGTTTTTCCAGCCCGATTTCGTTCGCCTCCGAGGACATTACCGTGCCGTATTCTTTCCGATTTAGGTAAGAATTCTCCGTAAGCCCTTTCAGATATTCCTGCATGGCTCGCTTACATTCCTCGGAGGCGAATTTTTGCATGGCTCGCTTCTCGCTCCAAGCCATCAGGTGCCCTCTCGCGGAGTTCCTCGACTTCAACATCTCCACATAACCCCCTGCTGGATCTCCCATGTGGACCGATTCCGGCACAGTGACTCGACTGTACTCGACCACGTCCAGTTGTCCCTCCAGTCTCATCCGGGCCATGTTGGTTCGCGAGGGCATGTAATCATCAAAACCTCCAGATCCACACTGACTGATGATCTCCATCTCTAGCTTAGTGTCTGCCAGGGTTCGTGCAGTCTTCTTTGATTTCGTGGCTGTTGTGGTCAGACCTGCCAAGAGCATAGGGGGTATCAGGTTCTCTTTTTCTCCCCCGGCCAGTGTCGCACCATCTCCTTGCCCGCTCTCGCCTGAACGACCTGCGCTCGTCAAAGAGGCCACCTTTGTGCTGGCTTTTGACTTCACCACTCGCTGGTTCACGGCTCGACTTCCTGTCTTCCCTTTCAGCCGCTTCAGCCCTTTTTTGGCTCGTCTGACGGGTAATTTCTTCGTGACCTGCTGGTCATCGGCACTGTCCTCTGTAACTGACTCGGTCAGAACATAAGACTCTATGGAGTTCATTATTTTCTCCAGGACCTCACGCATAATGGGTTGGTTTAATCCCATCTTCATTATGGACTGCGTCCCGTATCTTCGTATCACGTCCCATGAACTTTCCATGAAGTTCACGCGGTTCCAGATTGCCCCTGTCTTGATTTCTAGTTCACTTTGGTATCTCTCCCATTCCTCTTCCGGTAGCGTACTCAGGAAGGATACCCTCCTTGACTCTTCAATCTTTCTCCTCCTTGGTGATTCATGGAGCAATCTTTGTGGATCCCTATTTCGGCACTCTCTCGCCTGACTTATTGGGTCCACCGGGGATAAGTCGGCCGACGCCTCCTTCGTAGGGGACATGAAAGACGGTGGCGTCATCAGCAATAGACTCCCATCGACTTCCCCGTCGTCGTCTTCACTAAACTGGTATTCCAGCAAGTCTCTCTCCAACGCTCCTAGATCCGTCTCACCCGGCTTTTCTATCTTTTCCCCGATGTCGTCATCGTCCTGATCCATCAATTCATCGTCATCCGCATCAGGTTTCGGCTTAGGTCCTGAAGGGCCTTGTCTTGTGTCTATGCCCGAGTCCGGCCGCGCCGGTACGGTCAGGTCTCATGCGTGATAGATCAACTCGTCATTCACCAGGAATTCTACCGACTCCTCGCCATGTGGTGCCAGGTCCTCTATCGTTATGTATGAGCCTCCTCTGCACTCTTTTGCCACTTCCAGCATCACTACTTTCAACTCTCCTGCCTACCCCAGTCTTGATAAGTCATCTGTGGGGGCATACACCTCGTTCCACACCTCAGCCGAGACCTCTGGTCTCCTGGAAGGTAGTGCTTTGATCTTTTTCCTGCTCCAAGCATCAGGAAATGTGAAGTCAAATATGTGCGCGGCTGCAACGTTCCAACTGATGAAGGGCGGCTCCATCCCTTCACTCCACTTCAGCATTCTCCCCTCTGCATCACGAGCTGCTCAGATGCGAGGGGCAATGACGGGAGATGTGACTCCCAACAACATCCTCCTTATCGGTGGGTATCGAGGGCATTGGTCCGGCAGCGGCCTGGACCCGGAAAGCCACGCTTGCTGGTTCTCTTTCACGTGTGCGTAGGCCTCTGGCAAAAGTGGGACTCTCATTGCCGCTCCTGAATCTTCCACTACTGGTCTCAGATTCCAAAGCTTCGGGTTGAACTGGATTTGGGAAAGGTCTTCGCGGCCCATTCGGCACTTGAAGTTGTTGTTGAAATCCATCAACACCCAACCCGGCTCCGCTATTCTTCCGAACAGCCTATCGTCGCTGGCCAGCCCTCTCAGCTCGCTCTGCTCTACCCAATTCAGCACGGAACAATCCACGACTGAGACCAGGTTGACATACAACACAGAATTTCTGTATGCCTTGACTTGCACGTCCGGGAATACGAAAGACATCACCGGTACATACACCACCGTGACGAATTGCCGCAGTCCGTGAATCAGAGCCAACGATCGATCCGCATCATGACCGCCAAATCTGTCAGCAAGGGCATGCCACAATACTGTTTACTCTCACCCGCATCCGTCGCCACCTTACCTTCTCCTGTGACACTTCTGTTCTGTTGCAAGAGATATTGGAGCAGGAGAGTCCTCCAGTCTTTCATTTTCCTGAGCGAGGCGGTTTCCAACTGCGCGTTGAACTCACGACTTGTTCCCTGGAGTTGTTCGGGGTAACGCAACAGCACAAGCAAATCAACCAGCCAACCATAGGTCATGGCAATCAGAGTCAGGGGTCCATCCAATCTCAAATCTGCCAACGCTTGGATGAAGAGATTCGCAGGCCCCTTCACGAAATTTTCATGACCAAATGTCACGTACAGGGCTAATATCAGGCCAATCGACAGCTTCCTGATATCCCTGACGAAGCTCACGAAGCTCGCGACAAACTGAAGGGGTTCTGGCAATGCAGCGTACCCTGGTGACAACACAAAGACCACCTTCACTACATTTTAAGTGAAACGTTATTTTGCTGCTGTTTCTACCTCAGCCATCGCCGAGAGCAGTGTCATTATCGCCTCTCCTATGACCTCATTGCTCGGGATCGACCCATCCGTCAGACGGGACAACAAACCCCTGCTTTGCAGATGATCATTCGAGCCTGCAACCACTATCACCTGTGGCTCCTTGCTGACCACCCTTCGCACACTTGTCATCATGCCTATTGACTGTCCCCAGTCCAATTTAGGCGCCGTCAAGAAAATCACGTCTGGCCAAAAGAGAGAACGGGGCGTGTAGAGATAATCCGAACTGGCCACTATCAGGTACTTGGCAGCTTTCATATCCAAGAGATCATAGGCGGCAAACAGGCCGTTACCGACTGGGGCCTTCAGTTCCCCATATCTCCTGTCATCCCCATCCACGTGGTCGCACGGGGGTAGTCTCTTGAATATTCGCCAGGCGTCTGACCGGGTGGTTTAGCAAACTGCCCGTACATCTTGTGATGCATATTGTTAGGCTTGCTATCTGTCTGAAACTTGCCCTTACGAGCAGGTGGCGTCAGTTCCTTGGCTCTCTGGCGGACGTCCGTAAGAGACCGGGTATTCAGAGGTCCAAAGGTATTGTCCTGAGGCAATCCATTCAGGTCTGCGTGCTGGAGCGTAGTCGTGGAGCTGAACTGCTCCTGCTCTGCTAGCAGCCAATCCACGCCCGGTATTCGATATAGTCGCGACACTGTGGGTCCTTCTCCGCCGATCATTCTCATTGCGTCCTCCCCACACGTCAATGTGTTCATGTTCAATTTCGTTGACATGTCCGTCTTGTAATGTCCCCAATGACTAGGGTCTGGACGGTTCCAAAGCAGCACGCTGCCCGGTTCAACTCGCTCCACCGGCACGGCGCTTGTCGCCGGTCCTGCTGCTGAAGCAGGGTTTGCCGTAGCGGGCGGGTCATTCCTCCTAGACACGGTCTGGGAGTTATTCCTGTTCTGATCAACCGATCTCCCAAGTCGGCTTTCCAGCGGTTGTGCTCTGGGAGGAGGAGCAGTCCCTACCCTCTCTCTTACGTTTGATCTCGGAGCGATGGGTGCAGCAGTAGCCGTCTCCGTTGCCAGGCTACAGCTGGGCGATTGACAAGGGATTCGGGCACGCTTCCCCTTATTCTACCTCCTCCTTGTTGAGTGTTGAAATGTATCCCATCTCTGGTGAGCGCGATGTGATCAATCATGCGCAACATGTTCTCGAGATCCAGAAGTCGCAGCT
Source organism: Symsagittifera roscoffensis (assembly GCF_963678635.1). Taxonomy (NCBI): domain Eukaryota; kingdom Metazoa; phylum Xenacoelomorpha; order Acoela; family Convolutidae; genus Symsagittifera; species Symsagittifera roscoffensis. The sequence goes on along the minus strand of NC_087063.1, from coordinate 60,827,301 downwards.
CGCCAGGGTTGCTTCTCACCAAACTGCGGGTCATTTCGTTCCACCGGGTCACGTTGCCATTCATAAAATCTGCCACTACGGTGCCCACCATCGGGTTCTGTGGTATCGTGCACAGCACCACAAGCCTGGGCCTATACTTCTCCTTTAGTTCGTTCAGGAGGCAGACCAATAGAGGCACCCACTTGCTCTCCGGAGTCACTGGGGCTCTCGAGACGTCGTTGGTTCCCAGCATTATCACCAGCGCGTCCAGGTAATCTTCGCTCTGGAACTCCATCATCTTGATGACCTGAGCCACTGAGGCCCCTCCGAAGGAGAAAGCGGTTGTCTGACCATAGACGAAGATCTCATTCAGATCCCTCACCAAACTGTCTCCTATCATCAAGGGGTTCCAGCTCATGTCATTCAGGCAGGCTCGAGGATGCTCCGCGGCACTCGCGTGAACTGGTGACGTGCCATCAGATTCTTCCTAATGTCTACCACGCGAGACTTTTGAAAAGATCCGCCATGCGCAGTCCCCGAGGACGCTACCGTGCGGGGTGCTCGCTCCGAACTATTGGATGAATGATCACGACGTTGGGAAGGGACGATCCTACCCAATGTCCGCCCAGTGGTTCTGTTAATCTCATCCATTGTTGCTCTGGCCACTTGATTGAATGATTCTTGGAACAGGGGAGCAAGATAGGTGTCAGAAGGGTCTGGTATCGTGTTCCTCTGACTGGGAGCAGACTGTTGTGTCTGCTGAGGAGCCTCGGGCCCTCTCGGTGTACACAGCTCCTGTATTCTTGTCTTGGGCGTGTGTCCCTGGATCCCTCCGAGGACTTCATCGTCGCCAGAACCTCCAGTGACGCTTGGCACACCTTTGCCATATACAGCTCCTTCAGGTGCTTTATTTCATCCTCCTTGTAGGCCACCTGCAGATCCTCGTACTTCTTTTTCCATTCGTCTCTTTCTCGAGATATCGCCCTATACTCCTGGAGTTTGGCACACAGCTCACTCTGATCTCTCTCTTTCTTCTCCAACGTCTCAATCGTCTCCGACGTCTGTATCTCTATTTCGCTCACCCTCACTCTCTTCGGAGGAGGAGCAGCTGTTGGAGAGTCGACTGAATGTGACGGGCCTGGCCCATCACGTTGTCTTTTCGCTCCGATGAGCGGCTGCGCAGGTTGGATCGGCAAGGGCATCTCACCTAGCCGGTGGTCCTTCTGTTCACCTAGTCCTGGCTCACGAGCCAGGTCGTGGCCAGACATTTCTCCACGCCGCCATCTCATCAGTCGGTTTCGACCTCTCTCGGCGTTCCCGGACTCACCGAAGGCCAACATCAACACCACTTCTGTAGGGCAATTCCCTCGACCCTCTCGTCCTAACGCATTGAGGAGCGCGACCACAAACATTGCCAGCCCCGGGTCTTCTCGTGTAAAGTCACAATCGATCAGCCGCTCATAGATCTCGTCTAGAGTCGCTCCTAGACTCGCTGAGAGGAATTCCATTAGTTCATTCGTGTCACCCATTTCTTACCGTGTTGATTCTCGTCAAATTTCTTCCGGCTCGTTTGATTCAATGAATTCAATAAATAATTTCTGTTCAATCAAGATCTAAAAAACAAGTCGCGACTTACAATCATCATTTTTGGATAAAACATCGTTCAAATCTTTAAAACTCTTCATTGAAATTCTATTCTCAATTCTGATTTAAAAATTTAGCACCAAGGCGGATCATCCACCTGCATCTTTGCCAAGGTAGCACAAATGAGCGCTGTCACCTTGACTACCTGGAGTATCCTAGGTCTTTTATGACACAAAACATAAAACAATAACATTAACATAAGTCATAACAATAACATAACACATAAACATCACACATATACACTATCACATACGAACATAATCCCTAATATTGTACCTAACACTTCATCCTAATCTAAAACTTGATCCTAATTCCTATCAAGTGAACTTAATATAAACCACCTATCGCCGAATGCAATTCCTAGCATATGCTCAGATAGTATTTTTTATGTAAGTAAACCTCTATGTCAGTTTCTGAAAATATCACATGTACCAGGGCATACAACTCTCTCGGATGTAGTTTTCCCCTATTAGGATCATATACTGGTAATGAGAGAGAGGTCACTCCTCTCTCAACCAGAAAACCCCTAAGTCGAGTCAAGGCCAATACCAAGCTCTCTGGATCTACGTGTTGCCTATCAGTGGCCATAGTAACCAGGAAACACAAATATTTCCCTGGTATCTGTGATGCAACAGGGGGCAGCGCTATCATCCGTCCCACACCAAGCCTCTGTCTCCATAAAAACTCGATGTTCCTATACTCTCTTTTGAAATCAGCCGCTAGTGCTGTTTTGAAGCTTACATCCGCAGTTATCGCTATAGCGCATGTACGTTCCGTGAGTATGAAATTGCTGTCCGTTATGACGATATTGTTTGAATAATGGCTCGGTAGGTCAAAATAAGATTCACAAATTCGTCCAAAAGGAGGTTTTTTAGCGTTCTCGCCCTCCGTCTCCAGTTCTCCGATTTCTCTTGCCGATTTTAATTTTTTAATGATCAGATTTTCGGTGTGGGTGAGTCCTACCCCCACTCCCCGGCCAAAAATATCCATCGACGTCCCCGTCGATCGCCCAAAGTCTAGCAGATCGAGGTTGGATTGTGGAACACGTAGAGGACCAGCTGGGGCGACCCAGTTGGACTCGGTATTGTCATGACTGATGTAATTGATGCCGTCTTTATCGACGTCCTGAATTGTCAGGATTGTCTCTTTTGGATCTGTCGGCAGATCATGGAGCCATTCGAGCACCCGCAAGTTCGTTAGTTCTTGCTCATGAGTCTGTTCCGCTTCTGGTTCGAACTCCACTTCCGGTTCTGATCGATCGTCGATCCAATCCTGATCCATGTCATTCACCAAGTCGATTTCTTTTAGTCCAGTCCTACCAGCGAGTCCATCATATCACTTACAACTATCGTGTCTACGACGAAATCCTCGCCGTACGGATTGTATTTCTTGTTTTTTCCTCTCTTGTTCTGGCGTGTTTCCATGGTGAGAGGAAAGTCAGCCTGTATTCCTTTGTCAATTTCAGTTTGTTCCGGGCAGTCCCAGTCTTCCTCGGCATAAGATAGACTTTCATCGTCCACCTCTACTCGCTCGGTCAACTCCAGATCCAGTGGTAGGTCGCAATCGTCCACCACCTCATTCCCGTCGTTTTTGTCGCGAGTGAGTACCCCTTTCATTCACCTCACAAGCAGGATCCACTATCAAATAGTCTCCCTCTTGCATGTCCGCTGGGATGCACCAGTCCTCTGACGAGGCATTGTGTGGTTTGATGTTTTCGTAATGAGCTGCTCTTCCAGTGCTCAATCGATAAAAACGACCTCCTTGGTGCACCTCTGTTATCTGAAATGGACCACGCCATTTCCTTAATGATTTCTTGGTTCTTTTTGGTGGAACTACTTCCTGGAACACCCAGACGTAGTCGCCAACTGAGTAGGCTTTTGCATCGGCTGTCCTTTTATCAAACCTCCTTTTTGTCCAATTTGCGCCTGTTTCGTGTCCCTCCGGCATAAGTCATTGAGGTACTGATGTCTTCTAATGACATCCCGCACGTATGTTTGCGGTGCTGTTCTCTTCCCTTCATATTCAGGGTAGAAAAACGTCAACGGAAGCGCTTTTTCGTGACCCGTTACCATCATGTGCGGACTTTTTCCCGTGGTGGAATGCTTCATGCTGTTGTAAGCACCCATCACTTGCGGCAAGTGCTTGTCCCAGTCATCCATGTAGCGTGAGCAATAGACTCTCAGCATGGATACCAGTGTGCGATTTTGCCTCTCGACTAGGCCATTCGTTTGCAGGTGATAAGTGGTTGAGTGGGCCTGCGCTACCTGCGACCTTTTCATTAATTCCTTCGTGAGATCACCCACGAATGCTTTGCCATTGTCCGATTGGAATGTGATGGTGCAGCCATGCCTCGCTATCCACACATTTATCAAATGATCGCATGTTTCTTCCGCCGATGCTGTCATGCAGGGTGCTGCCTCCGCATATTTCCTAAAATGGTCGATCATTATCAGCACCTGATTATAGCCCGTTGCTGTCATGCAGATCTTCTGATGATCAATTTGCACCACTTCGTTGAATCCCGACGACTCTATTGACTGAAGGGGGAACCTTAGTTTCCTGGGATCCTTCGCCTGTTGACATGACAGGCATGCGGCGAATCACTTCTCACAAGCCTTCTTCAATCCCGGCCATTCGAATCGTTTCTGTATCCTGTTGTACACTTTGTCCACGCCTTGATGGCCCATCTGGTCATGTGAACGAAAGAGCAATTCGGTCTGGTGCAACTGTGGTAACAATATCGAATTGTTATTATAAAGGATTTTGTCATCCTCTTTAGGTTTACAGGCTACGATTCCTTCCTTGTTCAGGTACAACAAGTCTTTTCTCTTCAGGTGGAATTGCTTCAAGATCTTGCAGCTGACTTCTTCCAAGTCTTCCTTGTCAGGTGCTCCATTCTCGATCCATCTCTTCAGACTGCTCGTCATTCTATCATTTCGTTGGGCCCCTAGGAGATCCGACAGCCTGTACCTGGCTTTCAAATACGTCTTTACCACGTTCATTTGCCCACTCACTTTTTCCGGAGCATGAGCATCGTCCATCAACTTAACACACCATATCTTCTTCAAGGGTGTTGCTTCCTGAACGGATGGCTCCAGATTAGTACGGACGACTGTAACGTGTGGTAGTAATCTGGTGGGGCGTTTCGAAACTGCTATCAGCTCGAGCTCATCCGCGGCATTGTCTACCACAGTGCCCTCTTCATCTGAGGTGTACCTGTCCCTGTCTGGATCCTGATGCATTTCTCGGTCCAGCCCGCGCTGCTTCCAGTCTACCAACAAGGAGTGGATCGCGATCTCCGATATATCGGAATTGGAAGTTGTTTCAGATGTGTTGTCCCAGGACTGGGGCCTCGAGTCATCACTTGAGCCGACTGATTCCCCAACACCATATTCCAAGTTGTCTGAGATGTTTCTCGACTCCCCGGACAAAACTCTGTCCCTCGGTTGCCTCGAATCCGACTCCCCGGACAACATTCTATCCCTCAGTTGTCTAAACAACCTCTCCCCGGACAAGTCGTCCTGTACGGGCTCAAAGGTGTCAGACTCCTCGGACAAGTCGTCCTTGACGGGCCCGAAGGTATCAGACTCCCCGGACATTGTCTCGTCCGCGGACGAACAATCTGAGCTCGGCTCGTATTCTTCTCTTGCATCCGTGAAATGCACTTTCCTTGTGAAGCTAGATCTCGACTTGACCCTGACTTCTTCAGCGGCTTGGGTCTGATTCAGTATCCCATATTCAGTGAACGAAGTTCTCAACAAAACCTCCTTCGGCATTGAGCTCACCAGGTGGTTGACTATCGACCTGCAATCCCGTTCAACACCTCGGCTGCGAATGGACACTGGCCTCTTCTCTGTTCTCTCAGTGACAGTCAACCGCTGCATGGTCTCCATCCACTCACGATCATGCCTATCCACTTCCCTGTCCAACAAGTCACTGAGCTTCCCCATGACGTCCGGCGCCACGTTCACCGTCCTGTTCAACAGAGATATGCTGTTTTTACCCAGCCTGGTAAACTCTAGCTGTACCAAATTGGATCGGACTAGCAGATCCAGCGGAACGGACTCGCCCCTGGCTAAAACCTTTATCTCCGCGGCCGTCTCCACTGGAAGGTCAGGGTGTCCGGGTACAGGATGCCCTGACTTGTCTAACCACCTAGTAAGTGGCAGTTTGTCGTAGGTTTCCTTGTCCAGAAATGAAAACCCGTCTTTGATTTCCGATTGGTTAGCCTGCTTCTCCTCGAGGCGCTCATAGAATTCTGTCTTTTTACTGAGGCTATCTGCGTTCTGGTGCTTATCACGGGTACGGTACTCTATGATCATGTGGTATTCATCTAGGCGCACGATCCAACGACCAATATAACTTTGGTCCATCGAATAGGTTTTCAGCCAGGCAAGGGCACGATTATCCACACGTAACTTGAAGGGAGCACTTCCCAAGTAGGCCCTGTGTTTTTCCACGAAAGTGATCACCGCGAACATCTCCGCTTTTGGTGCGCCGTACTTCATCTCAGTATCACTCAGGACCTTACTTCCGTAGGCTATCGGACGGAGAACCGTTCTCCCGTTCCACTCCTGCTCCTGGTGAAGTATGCCCGATATCTCAACTACCGATGCATCCCTGTCCAGCACGAACATCCCCTTCTCTGTTGGCATGCCGAGGATCGGTGCCTCGCAAAGTTCACGTTTGATGTTCTCAAATGAAACTTGTGCCTCATCAGTCCAAGTGAACTTTTTGCCCTTGTTTCTCATCAACCGCTGCATGGGGTATATTTTGTCAGCATACCCTTTGGTGAACTCTCGATAATAATTAGCAATTCCCAAAAAACTCATCAGTTGTGTATCTGTTTTAGGTGCCTTCCAGGTCAACACCGCTTCGACCGCTTCAGGATCTGGTCTCACTCCATGCTTATCCACCAGGCGGCCCAGATACTTTATGGAGTCTCTGAGGATTTCACACTTAGAGGGTTTACATTTCAGGCCCGCCTGCTTCATGCAAGTAAACACCTCATCCAACCTCTCTATGTGGTCCTCTAAGGTTGGTGTTGCAATCACGACATCATCGACATAACACATGATGAGATTCTCGTATTTCTTAGTCACGCTCGTGAGTGCCTGGGTCATCAGTCGCTGGAATGTGGCCGTCGCGTTGCACAATCCGAACGGCATCCTCTTCCACTGGAACAATCCCAGCTCGCACGCGAAGCCCGTTTTTTCACGATCTTGCTTTCGGAGTGGCACTTGCCAGAACGCAGAGCCCAAATCTAACGTCGTGAAGAACTTCGCGTCCCCAGCTTGCATAGGCTCTCATCGATGCGGGGAATCGGGTATGCGTCCTTTATAGTCACTGCGTTCAGATAACGGAAATCACAACAAAACCTGAGTTGCCCCCTTTCTTTTTGGCCATGACCGCGCCACAAGCCCACGGGGACTTCGACGGCTCGATCATGTCATACTCTATTAATATCTCGATTTCCTTCCTGCACGCTTCTGACTTGTGAGGGGTCATTCTTCTCGCCCCTTCCCTATGAGGTACCGAGCCCTCTTCTATCTCAATCTCGTGTTCTACAAAATTACAGCAACCTATGTTGGCCTTATGTTTCGAAAAAACGTCTGCGTTCCGACCTAGCACCGCCCTGAGCGAATCTAGTTCCTTGTCTGATATTTTACCCTTCAAATGTTCTATCTCAGGTAGGACCGGTTTATTCGCTGCTAACTCTGTTTCTGTCGGCCTCTCGGGAAAGTTGGAACAACTAGACAACCCATCATCTGTTTCCGACTTCATTGAAAACAATTTCCTAGAGGATTTCAATTCATTCACTCTCTTCAATATACATTCTTGGTTCGCATGTAAGGGACATTTAGTTACATCAAACTTTTTCAAGTTCTCCACACTCTGAAAGTCTGTGTTCAGAGGCAAAGCATAGCCAAGTTTCTTTCCCCTCTGTATTGTCACTGTTGTTGCTTCTGTGTTCAACAACACACTCACATACAGTCCGCTCTGAGTGAGTGAGAAGCTTCTTCCTAAAATAGCCGAGCTTTTACTGTTTGGATTTGGTACCAGACACACTTGTCTGTCATTGCTGAGTTCATTAAGATTCCTCATCCTAAACATCGCTACTACGGCTTGGTTTGGTTTCAATCTCACTTTTCGATCTAGAAAAATTGGCACCTTAGCCTTGTTTATTAAGATCTTATTAAGAGGCTTCTTTTCATACTTCCTCTCCAGATCTTTGATCCTGATCAACCCGTCATTGAGGTCGATCGTGACATCAAAGTTGCGTACAAAGTCCCTTCCCAGGATGAATTGATCGGATTCGTCCAAACTTTTCCACCACCAGGAAGCTCATCCAAAGATGTCTTCCCTCAAGCTGCAGTGATATAATAGGGGTCCGTCCTGTCACATAGATTGCTCACTGATTGGCAGCTGCCAGTCTGATGTTTGTCGGTATCAGATCCGACCTGTTAAAGCCCATGTCAGTCCAGGTTTTGACTGGCATGACACTGACCACTGCACCCGTGTCTAACAGTCCTTTCACTGAAAGCTGTCTGCCCTGCACATCTAGCACATAAGCTACCAGATCGGCTTCGCAACCTATGTGGACCGCATCCTGTTCAAGCATGATATTGTGTCCGATTCGTCGCACCTTCAGCTCTTCTTGGCCAATATATATCCGGCCTACCTGATCACTCGCATCAGTCACGTGAGCTTTTGTGTAAATGTTGATGCCGTCCACATTCATCAGAATCGGATATGGGCCATGGACCTCTATGTAATGTCCATCCAATCTCATCAGCCTTGGACCTCCTGTCGTGAGCAGCGCTCGCACTGCCCTGGAGTCTAGCTTGGGATCTTTCTCCCTCAGGTAGTCTGCATAAATGTCCAGGTGGACTAGTGTAATCTCGGATGGTTCACTCAAGTTCTTGACCACCTGGTGTCCTGCGACTGAGATAATGGACATTATCTTCGTCCCTTCTTTCGTCATTCCGAAAGTTCTACCAGATATGACATTCAGTTTTAGTCCTTGCTTCCTGGGTATCTCTTTGTCTTCTTTTTCCGTCGTTTTACCCAGAATATTAAAACTTTCCCGAAGATCTGTGCTCTCCAGTTCCGACCTTACTCATTGCTCCACCTCTTTGGTGGCTAGCTCCTGTTTGAAATTTTGCAACGCTGTCCTTGCCGCCAGACCGTAATCCACCTTGAGTGGGCTGGCCGACTCTGCCTCCAGGTTCGAGGCTACCACCTTGTCAGGCAGTGTCTTTACCTTCTTAGTCGTAAAGGTGCTCGGTGTCGTCTCCTTTCTCCGAGACTCGGCGGCCTCGTTCATCAGACGTGCTCGACTGGCCTTGACACCCGAAAGCGCCTCTTCGTGGCGCGGATGTTTTGCGTCCGCCACTGCATCCCAAAACTGAGTGCAATCCGACTTGAAGTGTCCTTCCAAATTACAGAAGAATCACCTCGTACTCTTCGTGATCCTCGTCGGTCGCGTCGACGTCGTCGAGAAAGTAGCCTATTGCCTTCATATTCTGTTTGTATGCAGAACACGCGGAAACGTGATGGTCCATCGAACCACAATTCGCACACGACCTCCTCTTATCCATGTCATCGCGAGGTTTGTACCAACTGGAGTTCGCACCAGTGTTTGTCCCGCTGTAGTTACCATAATTGCTGTAACGGTTTTGCGCCCTCGGTTTTATGAATAAATACTCGCGTGACTTCTTAAGTAAATCATCGGGCGTGGGTACCTGGTCAAGTGACAGGGTGAAGTGTGTGGCCAACATCGTTTTCAACTCCTCGCTCCTAACTCCGTCCATGAACTTCGAAGCAATCGCCAAGTTTCGCTCGGATATTATCTCATCGTGATTGCTTCTCCTCCTAAGTAATTCAAGGTCGTCCAAAAATTTGTCTATGGATTCGTCATCTCTTTGACGCCTCTTTTCGAACTTCACCATAGCCTGGTGCTTTTGTACTCCAGAGCCGAAACGATTCAGCAGGATGTCGAATATCTTGCGAGCGCAGTCTCTCTCATTGGCTCTTTTCGCCATTACACAATTTAGTGCAGTACCCTCCAGGTTTCTTTTTAGCGCGCTGCACTCTTGTTTCTTGGAGAGACTCTGCGTTGTTGCTATGCTTGGCCAGAGATGAGTGGGTATTAGCTGGATGTGAAAATTCTCTTCTCCACCTATGACTCTTGGTCTCCAATTTGGACATTCCCCTGAATAACACTTCCTCTCGCGGCTCGACCTCGGAACGCTCCGAGGTGTCCTCCGTCCTCTCGACTTCCTCCCGCTCGAGGTCCTCGCTCGGCTCAAAGTCGGGTCGAATAAGCGTCCGTTCCCCTTCGTCAAAGGGGTCCACAAGCATTTCGCTCGCGGGCCCGGCCTCGGCGTTCCGCCCTTGATCGCCATCGAGGTATTTCTAGCTCCTCAGTTTCATTTCGCTCACTGAAAGATCAGCTTGACCTTTAGTCGATTCCTTTACAGCAAACACCGCGGAAGCACTGCTAAACGAAGATTGGCTACGCCTAGCTTTAAATTTTCGCGTGCTCAGCCTGGGAGTCTTAGTAGTCGATCCTAACGAGTCCCTACGTTGCATACTTTGTAACAAATGATAATAATCGTATAATTTAATGGCGATGCACACGTAAAGTAAACAAGATCAAGTTAAATTACTTAACGCTGCCTACTCAATTCCGTTAGTATCAAAATGTTTCTTAGATTTCTTAATGACAATACTAGTGACTCAGTTAAAGTTACACACAAGGCCTACTCAGTATTGCTACAGTGCTAACTCAACCTCGTTGTATAGTATAACAGTATCACAAAATTTTCACAAGATACAATCAATACACAAAACACAATTGATAATCAGATAAGAATATCCTACAGGTGATAGCGACCTTTCGTCAGTATCAATTTACCGCCACACTCTTATCAAATCACTGCTCTGTTAAAATCAAACAATCTTTAGTAAAAAGCAGTGATGATTCAGAAACAGATCAATAAAACTTAGTCTTAAAGAAAAAGACTTCCCTCAATCGGAACGATCCGAAAGAACGAAGCCCAGGACACAGTCTTCTCAAGTGGGTGTCTATTTGCCTAATACACCCACCAAGGTCTTCTTTTAGGTGTCCTGCGATTGCCCGAGCTGTCCTACTAAGTAGCTCAAGGCAACCTCTGATTGAAAAATTTCTAAAGTCTAAGAAAAAGCTCCCCCACACCCGGAACGCTCCAAGTGCACGAGAGCAGGGAACAAATTTTCTTCTCAAGTGAGTGTGTATCTGCCTAATACACTCACCGAACTTCACAGTAGCCTGGTGCTCTTGTACTCCAGAGCCGAAACGATTCAGCAGGATGTCGAAAGCGCAGTCTCTCTCATTGGCTGTTTTCGCCATTACACAATTTAGTGCAGTACCCTCCAGGTTGCTTGTTAGCGCGCTGCACTCTTGTTTCTTGGAGAGACTCTCTTCCTCAAAGTGCAACTTCTTCACTTCTATCTAAGTATCAATGCAGCCGTCTGACTCGTCTTTGTACGACTTCGACTTTTTCAGTGTCCTTCTTGACCTCTCTCCTCTGTCGGTTGACTTCGAGAGCTTAGTGATGAATGTCTCGAGAGATCTATTCAGAGGCTCAAACATCGAGGCATGCATCGTTGTGTCCTGTGAGACTGTAGTCAGATCTGGCACTGAACTGACTTGTGGCACAGTTGGCAACCTTGTCTCTGGAGTAGCATCTGCCTCCGGCGGGACCGGATTCATCCAGCCAGGCCTCGACGGGGCTGCCCTTGGCCCCTAACTATTCCTATGTTCGTAGTTCGTTCTCGAACTTTGCTGGGCCCTGGCATAGCTGCCCGTACCATCTCCATCATCTGCATGGCGTCAGCACTCCCTTGGGTTGGAACGCTCCTCCCAATTGCTCCCATTTAAGATTGCGTCAATCTTCCGCATCATTAAGTCAGATTTGGCATCTAACCTTTTTTCCAGGCTAGTCATCATATGGGCGTAGGTATTATCAAGATTGTTCAACAATCGCTCGATCTCTCTTGTCATCCTAGCCTCTCTTTCCTCTGACTCCTTGTTTGCCTGTGCCAGGCTCTCCGCCAGGCATTGATCGGTGTTGCGAAACAATTGAGCCTGATGAACCCTCGCCTGCGACTTCACGTGCGTTAGTTCATCTCTCAAATTCTCTCGACCCTGGTGAGCTCTCTCGTCAACTTGATCTATTCTCTTAGTCATGTCTCGTCTCAGTTCATCCAGACCAGTCATTACGCCAGCGAACGTGTCACTTATATCGCCAGTTGCCCCCTGGTGCTTGGTACTTGATGACGCACCGCCTTTTTGCTTGCTCATCGACGTCATCAATCTGTCGAACGTTGATGACGCTCCCATCGTTATCCCATCTGACATGGGCCTGGTCGGCGATGCGGACGATGCCTTCCTGCTCATGTCGTTCCTTGGGCACGGCGTGAAGTTCACATCCGGATGGGTTATCTGCGGAGGGTCATAAATGGAAGACAAACCTTCAGTTCGTAGTGACGCCATGCGCTCATCGTACAAAGACTTCCAGCTTTTCTTGGCCTTCGAACCCGGTTGTTCTTCACTCGGGCTTATACTCGACATTATCGCGTTGTTGCTATGCTTGGCCAGAGATGAGTGGGTATTAGCTGGATGTGAAAATTCTCTTCTCCACCTATGACTCTTGGTCTCCGATTTGGACATTCCCCTGAATAACACTTCCTCTCGCGGCTCAACCTCGGAACGCTCCGAGGTGTCCTCCGTCCTCTCGACTTCCTCCCGCTCGAGGTCCTCGCTCGGCTCAAAGTCGGGTCGAATAAGCGTCCGTTCCCCTTCGTCAAAGGGGTCCACAAGCGTTTCGCTCTTGGGACCTGCACGCCCGTTGTTAGTTGACCTTTTACCCCAACCTTAATTGGATATTTTCCGTTTTTCAAATTGCCCCAGAAGGTTTCCCTAAGTTTTCAATAAGGAGGGTCACTCCGGAGGGTTGTTAAGACACTTAGCCTTCTACGGAGGGTTACTTCGGAGGGTACCTTATTCACTCAAGAGATTTCGGAGGGTCCCCCTCAACTCACTAAGGAGGGTCAATAAGAGGCTTAATATGCTCCGGAGGGTTACTTCGGAGGGTTCTTCCAAAATTTTCAAATTTTTGAATCTCGCTTAGAAGGGCCTTCAACTAGCTTAAGAAAGCGTCAACACAAGCTAAATTCTCTATGGGGGTTTGTTTTAACTTCTTCGGAGGGTCTCGTGGAAAATTTCCACTAAAGAGGATTGCTAAGGGGATTAAGTCACTCCGGAGGGTTACTTCGGAGGGTTCCCCAAAAATCAGGAAAAAGGGTTATTTTACCGCGATAAATCCTCTGAATGCAGTGTAACTTACTTAAAACCAGGTTGGCTGACACGGTCAACCTTCCCAGTAGGATAAAAAGGTGTTTTGATAAAAAAATTTGCCGATCGGAGGGTTACCTATAATTTGGACCCTCCGAACCAACAAATTCTAAAAAAAATTTCTTTTCCGAGATTATCAACCCAAAATCGGTTGCAGTCCGCAAAAGTGGTCAAAAACGTCGACTTATGGTACCAAAACTATCCCGATCGGTGGGCTCGTCTTTGAGAAATCTCCAAAAACGTGTTTGTCCAAATGGCCTTTTTTCACCACCTATATAGGTTCTGAAAGAATTTTTCCGCAATTCCTATTGAAAGTGCCTAAAAATAATTGAAACGAGCGTAGTATCCCTGTACAGCAGTGGAACAATGCAAAAAATTGGTCCTCAATTGGTTTGGAGACAAAAATTTGGCCAATAACTATCAAATTTGGACCCTCCGATTCCTTCCTTTTCCAATCCTTAAGTCGTTAGCTCTATCCACGGAGCTAATCGGAGGGTTACTCAAGAATTTTTCTGGCAGCCGAACACGTTATGCTAGCACGCTTCTAACACAAAAAATTTTATTGCTCTAACTCTAAAAACTCAAAAACTCGATGCCCAAAACAGATTGACAAAATTCAGAAAATTATCGAAATTTTGATCGAAAAATTTTCGTTTTTTCCAATCTACTGAGTCCTTTCTCACGCGGTTTCTTTAGTCAGAGGGATCGAACTATATAGCTATTCCCTATATAAAAGCTTTTTGCTGTTCGAAAAGCTCGCACATCCAAAAGTTTGGGGGTCTATAGTTTGGTCGAAAATCGGTAATTTTCGACAAAATTTGGGTGTTTCTTGGGTCTAAATAGGAGATAGATAACATATACTAAGGATAATAACCTATTAGTAGTCGTTAACGAATATTACTACACCCTAATTTGCACCAAAATACCCGAATTAAGACCCTTAACTCGGAAATTTGTGATCGACGGAGCGTACAATCGGACCGCGCCAATCGTGCCCCCCACCACTTAAGTTTTAATGAAATAGTACCCAAACGATACTTAAAATGTTTCAACGATACCCAACAGTCGTTGTGGATGTTGTCCCCCCTGATGTCTTTGTTGAGTGTGGAACACGTCGGTCAGCTTGCCACTCTACCCTCCGGTCACCGGCAAAATCACCATTAACGTGCTTAAATACTCAAATTACACTCAAGGGAGGGTACCCAACCCTTCACCAAAACACACAATCTTTCTATCAAAAATGATATAAATCAATCTGAAACAACAACAAACAGGAAGGTCAGATCACATCTCGTCCGGAAATAACATATAAACTGTCACTTTGTATTTTTTATTGTTTTTTGGTCTTTTTTTTGGGTTTTTTTACAGTTTTTTGTACTTTTTTGTTTTCAAGTAAATTTATTTTAGGCTTTTTCTTGGTTATACACTGTTTTTGTTTGGTTTTACGCTTTCTCTTTAATTGTTTTTGGTCCCGGGACCTCGGGAAAAGCGGGCTCATGACTTCCCACCTAACCCTCCGGCCCCGGAATTTTCGGTGTTAACTAAGTTAAAAAGCTAAATAGTACTAGGCGGAGGGTACGCACCTTCCCCCTAGTACAATAACGGTCATTAGGGCCTCTAACTTGGGCATACGCCGGGAGCGGAGGGTTCGTCGCTGAAACGCTTGCTGATCATGATGGTCTCATGCCTTTAACAGGCCCACCCAGGAGCGCCATATGTAACATTCGCCCAAATACTACACAGCGACGGAGCGTAGAAAAAGTACCTATTAACGACTGGCAGGCGTCAGTTAACCTTCATTCTACTCGTTTTTCACCGTCTCGACCTTGCCAGTTGATTTTCTGGTCTGTTTAGGGCTAAGTAAAAAGTTACTATTTTTAGGCCATCAGTCAAACGACTTTTTATCAGCTTTCGTTTACACGCGAACACAACCACATAGCTGAGTCTCGGATCCGCAGACTACGTTTTTGCTATTAAAAACACGGCTCGAATACCCTATTTTGTTATGTTTTTGTGTGACAGTTCTATATTAAATCCATTGGAGATGGATTGACCCTTTCCTCTTCCTAGCTACTCATATTCTAAAATATCAAATAATACCGGTGTTAATTCAAAGTTCTATGGCATCAGAGTAGCTAAAAAGCTAGTTGACTGCAGTCCTTCAACATATGACAGTCTCTGGGGGGCCAAGCCTCCGCTCCCGTGTTCTCCACTGAAGCCTCCTTTCTCACTGTTTCTCTCTGCTATCGGTCTTATCGTGTGTGATTGCCACAATAAGAGGCTTCGTTTTTCTCGTTTTCTGGTGCGACTGTTTCTCACTATATTTGTCGTTGTTCTTTTGTTACTAAGGTCTTTAGTCGTCTTTTTCTGTCCCGCCGGAAGGTTGCGCTGTGCCAATCTGGCAGAATGGCACACAAAACGACTGGAGAACAACAAAATTCTAAAATTCTTGGAAAATTATATTTTTACTCAAAGTATTCCTAAAGCGATCAGGACTGATCAAAATTCTGGTTTTAAAAATAAGTCAAAAGATCAGTGTTGCAAATGGAAAGGCATTAATCATATTTTTGATTGGTCGGAGATCAACCTGGTTTTGGTCTGGTAGAGTGATCTATTCAGACGATTAAAAAAAAATGGGCACTTTACAATTAGTAAAAAAACAACCAGATTTTTATACGGCTCTTAAGATGATTATCGAAGATATACGGATAACGAAGAATTCAGTTACTAATATATCTCCGTTCGAATTACACTTTGGCAGAAAACCAAAATCTGAGTGGGCACTAGCGAACGATAATCTTAAATCTAAAATTCTTTTAGACAAGCAGAATTTGGAAAGAGACCTGTTGACAGTCAAGGAGAGAAGAGAACTATGTGACAGCAGGCCTTGCGTCAAGGTGGTTAAGAAGGGCCACCAAAGCAGGGATGTCTCACCCCAATTCAAGATGGAATCCACTCAGATTGCAAATACATACTACAAATCCCTGGAACATCTCGCGAAATCGGCGAACGAGTAGATGATCTGGAAAAAGAAACTTTCCTATGAAGAGGGTTGCCGAGCTCTCCGTACCTTGACTGAGAGAAACCAGCTATTAGCGGCCTCCCTCAGAAACAACGGGAGCTCTGAATTTCAGACAGGACGCATTAGACTCGCCAGCAACTAGTACCAAATTTAAACTAGAGTCATTGCTTTCGTGTAGTCCGAACTCAGTTGAAGTAATCAGGAAAGTGGCGAATCGTAAATCAGGGAAACAATTTTTTAAATGCTTTGGGGATAAAATTATCATAGTTACTCTTTCTACTTATATTACGGCAGCGAGGAAAGTAATAAGGAGAAGTGATATTTCGCTAAGACTTAAAAATCCACAAATTTCAGGTCGCCAGGGACCCAGCAAACCACTCTTGGGGAAATAGCTGGAAAGATAGAAAAAATTCTCTTCCTCGTCATCTTCAGACGAAATTCTGGTTCCGAGAGCGCAGGCACAACAGAAACAATTACTGCAGTCCTTCAACATATGACAGTCTCTGGGGGGCAAGGCCTCCGCTCCCATGTTCTCCTCGAGATAACGTTGTTATCTCTCCCAATTTGTGGCACGGGAGGGTTCCGGGGAATATTCCTTCCCCACTGAAGCCTCCTTTCTCACTGTTTCTCTCTGCTATCGGTCTTATCGTGTGTGATTGCCACGATAAGAGGCTTCGGTTTTCTCGTTTTCTGGTGCGACTGTTTCTTACTATATTTGTCGTTGTTCTGTTTTTTCGTTCTTTTTCGTCAAAATGGCCGTCTTTTTGTTTTTCTGAGAATAATTTGCCCGTCAATCGAAATTTTAAAAATTTAAACTTCCAGAATATTTCTACCCTCCTTCGCAGCACTCTTTTGTTACTAAGGCCTTTAGTCGTCTTTTTCTGTCCCGTCGGAAGGTTGCGCTGTGCCAATCTGGCAGAATGGCACACAAAACGACTGGAGAACAACAAAATTCTAAATTTCTTGGAAAATTATATTTTTACTCAAAGTATTCCTAAAGCTATCAGGACTGATCAAAATTCTGGTTTTAAAAATAAGTCAAAAGATCAGTGTTGCAAATGGAAAGGCATTAATCATATTTTTGATTGGTCGGAGATCACCCTGGTTTTGGTCTGGTAGAGTGATCTATTCTGACGATTAAAAAAAATTGGGCACTTTACAACTAGTAAAAAAAACCACCAGATTTTCATACGGCTCTTAAGATGATTATCGAAGATATCCGGATAACGAAGAATTCAGTTACTGGTCTATCTCCGTTCTAATTACACTTTGGCAGGAAACCATACTCTGAGTAGTCACTAGCGACCGATAATCTTAAATCTAAGATTCTTTTAGACGAGCAGAATTAGGAAAGAGACCTGTTGACAGTCAAGAAGAGAAGAGAATATGTGCCAGCAGGCCTCGCGTCAAGGTGGTTAAGAAGGGCCACCAAAGCAGGAATGTCTCACCCCAATTCAAGATGGAATCCACCCAGATTGCAAATACATACTACAAATCCCTGGAACATCTCGCGAAATCGGCGAACGAGTGGATGATCTGGAAAAGGAAACTCTCCCGTGAAGAGGGTTGCCGAGCTCTCCGTACTTTGACTGAGAGAAACCAGCTCCTAGCGGCCTCCCTCAGGAACAACGGGGACTCTGAATTTCAGACAGGACGCATTAGACTCGCCAGCAACTAGTACCAAATTTAAACTAGAGGCATTGCTTTCGTGTAGTCCGAACTCAGTTGAAGTAATCAGGAAAGTGGCGAATCGTAAATCAGGGAAACAATTTTTTAAATGCTCTGGGGATAAAATTATCATAGTTACTCTTTCTACTTATTTTACGGCAGCAAGGAAAGTAAAAAGGAGAAGTGATATTTCGCTAAGACTTAAAAATCCACAAATTTCAGGTCGCCAGGGACCCAGCAAACCACTCTTGGGGAAACAGCAGGAAAGATAGAGAAAATTCTCTTCCTCGTCATCTTCAGACGAAATTCTGGTTCCGAGAGCGCAAACACAACAGAAACAATTACTGCAGTCCTTCAACATATGACAGTCTCTGGGGGGCCAAGCCTCCGGTCCCGTGTTCTCCTCGAGATAACGTTGTTATCTCTCCCAATTTGGGGCACGGGAGGGTTCCGTGGAAACTTCCTTCCCCACTGAAACCTCCTTTCTCACTGTTTCTCTCTGCTATCGGTCTTATCGTGTGTGATTGCCACGATTAGAGGCTTCGTTTTTCTCGTTTTCTCGTGCGACTGTTTCTCACTATATTTGTCGTTGTTCTGTTTTTTTCGTTCTTTTTTGCCAAAATGGCCGCCTTTTTGTGTTTCTGAGAATAAATTGCCCGTTAATCGAAATTTTAAAAATTTAAACTTCCGGAAAATTTCGACCCTCCTTCGCAGCACTCTTTTGTTACAAAGGCCTTTAGTCGTCTTTTTCTGTCCCGCCGGAAGGTTGCGCTGTGCCACTATGGCAGAATGGCACACAAAACGACTGGAGAACAACAAAATTCTAAAAATCTTGGAAAATTTCATTTTTACTCAAAGTATTCCTAAAGCGATCAGGACTGATCAATATTCTGGTTTTAAAAATAAGTCAAAAGATCAGTGTTGCAAATGGAAAGGCATTAATCATGATTTTGCTTGTTCGGAGATCACCCTGGTTTTGGTACAGCAGATCAAGATGGGAACGAATCTTCCTCCTCGAGAACCTCGGGCCGCAGTAAAAGACAAAAACATTTTTATGGCAGTCCCATACCACATGCGGTCAAAGAAGTCTCGGAAGCATCTACACCAGGCTTTTCGGGTGGTCTGACGGTTCCGGTGTCTCCTTCAGGGTTATTTTTGTCACCATCACCAAGAAGAAAAGTGAAAGTATTTAAAAAGAATAAAGTGCAGTCTCAAAAGTAGAAGATTTGGTAAAACACACTTTAAACTCACACCTGAAACTAAACTCAATTTGTTTATTTCAACTTATGTTGATCAGATATTTTTGAAGGGGGGAAGTGTGGTACGGCGGTTGTGCTGCCTCCCATTGTGTAACGTTGTATTGTGTATTGAATTGATAGAGGTCATAATGTTAGTCTGAGTGAGTTGATGTTATTATGTCAAGGCCGGTACTTGACGACCGTGTTATCGTTTTGTTTTGAATGAAAAATCACTCTCTCGTTATCTGATGAAAGATACAGATATCTCAACATTCTTTATTCTAACAATTCACATCTTATTGCAATTACGTTTGTAACTAAGAGTCTGTCGGTTGACATTCCACAGTCGTCAGGGAGTCGAATCCCTGAGGCAGAGGGGAGGGGGAGTGTGCGCGTTGTGCTAAATTTTATGTCGTAACAACATTTCCAAAGCTACTAGTCACTGATGTTGCCATCAATCTGGCTCAAACTATACAACACCAATGACTTACCCTGAGGTTCTCGCCGCCACTGTGTACCTTGAGCTGTTTGACCATCATGGCCAGGAACTCGTCGAAGTCTATCTCCCCATTCCCATCTACATCTGTCTCCTCCACCAGCTTTCGCAACTCCTCCTGCGAAGGATTCTGGCCCAGAGATCTAAATGGAGACACACAAGCAAGAGTAACAATTTCACGACGACATAGTTTCCAAAAAGAGGCAGGGGCGGATTTAGGGGGCCCCTCAGGTATTCTATCCCATCACCAACCAAACGGTCACCTTTCGTATTACTTTATGACAACCAATTTAGGCCGACCAACCCTAAAACTTTCCTAAAAGCGCCATTGGCGCCATTAATTATCAATTTTGAAGGGGGAGCGCGCGCCAAACAAAAGCAAGTTTTTGCCCCAAAAACGGCATGTTTCAACTGTTTTTTTTTTCAAAAATTTGCCCGCGACCCTAAATTTTTTGTCAAAATAGGGTCCTAATAATGTTCTGGGACTACTCGGAAAGTCAATTTGGTCGACCTAAAAATATTAAGGTCGACAAAAATTCTCGAAAACTTTTTGAGAATCCGCTCACCCCCCTCGAGAAAATCCTAAATCCGCCCATGATAAGAAGCTTAATTTTTTTGTTCTTTAGTCTAATTACGAGAAAATAAGTTGTGGTTTGTCAGGGGCGGATTTCGAGGAAGGGCATTTTGATTTTTATAAAACTTCTGACCTTCATAAATGGAAGAGCCAAACGTCGATAGTAGTTTCAATAAAAAGGCATTACTTCAAGGTCGGAATTAGGGAAACGGGGGAAGAAGAGCTTGCGCCTCTTCCTTCAAAAAGCTCTTTTACCATTATTTTGTAGTGTTGCGTTTTTTCAGAGCAGGTTCTACGACGCAAATTACTTTGACGCAAATTACGTTAAAACATCATTTTTTTTCAACAAAATCGAAATTTTGCTTAGGCAACAATCAACAAGAGAGACTAAACATGGCAGTCATTTGGATCAAAGTATAAGTTGCTTGCCTCATAATGGTTCCTAGTTCCTTGGCGGTGATGGTCCCGTCCCTGTCGTTATCGACAACTGGAAGGCGGCCTTGAACTCCTCTACCCTGTCCTCACTCAGTCCATAGTTGTTGTCCTTACCATAGCTCACAGACAACAAGCAAGGCGACCGAGAAGAAGGCGGCCGCCGAAAACTAAAATATGCTAACATAATCGCGAATTTCTGAAAACAGAGGACGGTCAAAACTAAGCGACCAACTAGACAAGAGAACCGAGTTTCAATTGGGCAAGGAATTGTCGCCAAGGACAAGAAATCTCTCCCGGACCTAGTAGGAATTCTTGACGCCGAACTTCTCAGTGAGCTGACTTACGAAGATGCGACTCTCAGACTGATGAAAGTAGCGGTTAGGAACAGGGACTACGAAGGCTTCGCCAGGATAGACCCCTACATTAAGATCTTTTGGGATTTGCTAGCGGTGGTTGATGGCTGCATAATCATAGACGACAGGAATTCAATTCTGAGTTGCCTTCAACGAGCAGTTCTATCGCGATTGCACCGAACGCATCCAGGATATGAAGCGATGGTTGTCATAGCCCAGTATCTGTGGTAGCCGAGAATTCACAGAGATATTGTCAACAACTGCAAAAACTGCAGAGAACAAAAATTGGTTAGAACTCAAAACCAATGAGTCTTTTTAAAATGTACAAGTCACTACTTCTTTTAAATGCTCCCAACGAAGAACTTCAGTTAGATTACGCGGTTCCACTTTCAGATGGTGCAGGTAACCAAGTATACATCCTGGCAGCTATCGACCGCTTCTCCAAATATCAGTCTGTGATGCTTACTAAAACGACTGGAGCCAACAAAATTCTAAAATTCTTGGAAAATTATATTTTTACCCATAGTATTCGTAAAGCGATCAGGACGGATCAATATTCTGGTTTTAAAAATAAGTTAGTAGATCAGTATTGCAAATGGAAAGTTATTAGAACAAAATTCAGCGAAAAAACAACATTCAGATTAGAGGTAACTGAGCTCAAAACTCAAGAGGAAAATTCAACAACCGACCTAACAATACTCAACAAAGAGATAGCAAATCATGTTACTTCTGCGGGAAGGAATTCTCTTCGAATCATAAACTTTCATGTCCAGCAAAGAATGTGATATGCAAGAACTGCAACAAAAAGGGCCACTTTCCCAGATGCTGCAGTTCAAGCACAATGTAGGGATTGTAGATGATGATTCTGAAATTACAGCCGAAGAGGAACGCGACTTCATTATCTCGGTTAGTGAACCGAAATACTCAGTATTGAACCAATCTTCTTCGGTCGTAAAAACCAACCAGGGCCATAAACTTGAATATGCAGTCAAAAAACAAGAAATCATTAAATCCGCTACGGGGAAAACGAGATGTATACAGTTCACGTTGAGAGTCAACAAAACACTTTTTTTAGGCTACCATAGAAACAGGTAGTCCAGCATCTTATATCAACAAGAAAACTGCAGATATTCTGATGAACTCGGGTGCTAACGTCAAATTACTTTAAACTTCGGAACTGCCCATTGATACCCACTATGTCGATTACAACAGAAAAACAATCAAGTTATTGGGTACCCCAAAATCAGAGGTATCTTCTCTAGGTTGGCAGATAAATTCTGCGAAACTTCTGGTCTCTGAAAATCGCACCAGATGCTTACTGGGTCCGGATCTTCAAAGTTTCTTGGGGGTCCAAATCACCCAAACAAGACCAACTCCTATCAATGAAATTTCATCTTCACCAACCGACTCAGCCAAAAGGCAGAACTATTTTATGAGCAAATTCAAAAAGATTTTCACTAGACAGGGCAGATCAAAAAACCACCGACTACATTCAGTACTTATGGACCCTTTAGTTCCCATCCAAGAGAAAGGTCGTAGAGTAACATTACACATCCAAGACAAAGTGGGCTCAGAAATCAAGAAACTCATCATAGGAGGACACATCGTAAAGTTGAATAAATGCACCAGCGATTATTTTGTAGCACCTGTAGTTATAACAGCTAAGAAGGATGGATCCATAAAATTTGCTTTGGACGCAAAATCAATGAACGCTCAGATATTCAAAAACCAATATCAAACGCCCAACCTTCTGGAACAATTGGACGTTGCCGCCCAAATCATCAATACGGATAACCAGAGGGAAGTTTGGTTCACATCTCTTGATTTAAAATCCGCTTTTAGCCAACTTTTACTCAATGATGTAGTCAACAGTCATTGCAGTTTTAGTATTGTCTGCGAAGAATCAACAGGCACTTATCGTTTTAAAACAGGGTTTTAGAACTTAAACCTTTATTAAGTTCTTGGTCACCTGCAAAACTTTTTTTAACAAGTTTTCACGTTTTGACCGAAAAGTTCAGACGCTCTTTAAAAATGAACAATAAGCAAAAAATTGTATGAAGAACGGAGAACAAAAGGTATTTGAAGATACACTTCTTCTAGTCTCAAACATACCAAAATGTACCATTACGACCAGAACAGAAACTCCAGGGTGAAATGTGACAACAGCCATAGCGGGCTAGGCGCAGCTCTGGAACAAGAATTACCGGATGGTTCCTGGGTACCAATAGGTACCAATATCATTCGCCTCGAAATTCCTGAATACACAGGAAAAAATATTTGGTACCAATGAGTTAGAATTACTCGCAATAGTTTGGTCATGCGAACTTTTCAGGAACTACTTATTGGGGAATAGATTTAATATAGGTACTAATTGACAACAAAGCTATCATATCCGCCTTCCAGTCAAATAGAGGCAACAAACCTTATCAATCTCGGTTGACCAGATGGGCAGACAGACTTTTACCGTTCGACTTTAAAGTTACACATATTGCTGGCACAAAATTAGGCATAGTCGATTATTTTTCACGCCACCCTTCTTTCGAAGCCCCCCAACCTTTCATTTTTAGATATGTCGAATGCTACAGACGATCCTATCATGGAAGAAAGTTTCCGGAGGTTGCTGAACGAACTCGCTCCTCTCAGCAGAATTCCTTTAGGTCGCTCAAGACCAGCTCACAGACAAGAAGCATGGCGGCCGAGAAGAAGGCGGCCGCCGAAAACTCAAATATGCTAACATAATCGCGAATTTCTGAAAACAGAGGACGATCAAAACTAAGCGACCAACTAGACAAGAGAACCGAGTTTCGATTGGGCAAGGAATTGTCGCCAAGGACAAGAAAGCTCTCCCGGACCCAGTAGGAATTCTTGACGCCGAACTTCTCAGTGAGCTGACTTACGAAGATGCGACTCTCAGACTGATGAAAAAAGCAATTAGGAACAGGGACTACGAAGGCTTCGCCAGGATAGACCCCTACATTAGGATCTTTTGGGATTTGGCAGCGGTGGTTGATGGCTGCATAATCATAGACAACAGGAATCCGATTCCGAATTGCCTTCAACGAGCAGTTTCATCGCGGTTGCACCGATCGCACCCAGGACATGAGGCGATGGTTGACACAGCCCAGTATCTGTGGTGGCCAAGAAATCACAGAGATTTTGTCAACCTCTGCAAAAACTGCAGAGAATGTACAAAATTTTGTAAGAATTTAAAACCAATGAGTCAATTTAAAATATACAAGTCACTTCTTCTTTTAAATGCTCCCAACGAGGAACTTCAGTTAGATTACACGGGTCGGGTGCAGACGGTGCAGGTAACCAAGTATACATCCTGGAAGCTATCGACCGCTTCTCCAAATATCCGTCTGCGATGCTTACCAAAACGACTGGAGATAAACAAAATTCTAAAATTCTTGGAAAAATAAGTTTTTACTCAAAGTATTCGTAAAGCGATCAGGACGGATCGATATTCTGGTTTTAAAAATAAGTCATAATATCAGTATTGCAAATGGAAAGGCATTAATCATATTTTTGCTCGGTCGGAGATCACCCTGGTTTGGGTCTGGTAGAGTGATCTATTCTGACGATTAAAAAAAATTGGGCACTTTACAACTAGTAAAAAAAACCACCAGATTTTCATACGGCTCTTAAGATGATTATCGAAGATATCTGGATAACGAAGAATTCAGTTACTGGTCTATCTCCGTTCGAATTACACTTTGGCAGGAAACCAAACTCTGAGTAGTCACTAGCGACCGATAATCTTAAATCTAAAATTCTTTTAGACGAGCAGAATTAGGAAAGAGACCTGTTGACAGTCAAGAAGAGAAGAGAACTATGTGCCAGCAGGCCTCGCGTCAAGGTGGTTAAGAAGGGCCACCAAAGCAGGAATGTCTCACCCCAATTCAAGATGGAATCCACCCAGATTGCAAATACATACTACAAATCCCTGGAACATCTCGCGAAATCGGCGAACGAGTGGATGATCTGGAAAAGGAAACTCTCCCATGAAGAGGGTTGCCGAGCTCTCCGTACTTTGACTGAGAGAAACCAGCTCCTAGCGGCCTCCCTCAGGAACAACGGGGACTCTGAATTTCAGACAGGACGCATTAGACTCGCCAGCAACTAGTACCAAATTTAAACTAGAGTCATTGCTTTCATCTAGTCCGAACTCAGTTGAAATAATCGGGAAAGTGGCGAATCGTAAATCGGGGAAACAATTTTTAAAATGCTTTGGGGATAAAATTATCAGAGTTACTCTTTCTACTTATATTACGGAAGCGGGGAAAGTAATTAGGAAAAAAGATATTTCGCTAAGACTTAAAAATCCACAAATTTCAGGTCGCCAGGGACCCAGCAAACCACTTTTGGGGAAACAGCTGGAAAGAGAGAGCAAATTATCTTCCTCGTCATCTTCAGACGAAATTCTGGTTCCGAGAGCGCAGGCACAACAGAAACAATTGGCAGCTACGACTAGACTGGCAGCCCAACCCTCATGCTCGAAAGCCATTCCTATATCTGTCAAACTCGATAAAAAGGTCAGATACGACCAGGAGGGTAACGATACAACCAGGCGCGGAAGTAGTATCGGACGCAACCGGATTACAACCGGTTTCATCTCAAGACGATCATGTGACAGAATCAAATGTCACACCGCAGTCCTGCCCCTTGACGATCGTTAAGCAAACTCCAGAAAGCAGCCCCACTAAGTCGCTTATTTCACCACAGAAGATATCTACTGAGGCTACAGCAGATCAAGATGGGAACGAATCTTCCTCCTCGAGAACCTCGGGCCGCAGTAAAAGACAAAAACATTTTTATGGCAGTCCCATACCACATGCGGTCAAAGAAGTCTCGGAAGCATCTACACCAGGCTTTTCGGGTGGTCTGACGGTTCCGGTGTCTCCTTCAGGGTTATTTTTGTCACCATCACCAAGAAGAAAAGTGAAAGTATTTAAAAAGAATAAAGTGCAGTCTCAAAAGTAGAAGATTTGGTAAAACACACTTTAAACTCACACCTGAAACTAAACTCAATTTGTTTATTTCAACTTATGTTGATCAGATATTTTTGAAGGGGGGAAGTGTGGTACGGCGGTTGTGCTGCCTCCCATTGTGTAACGTTGTATTGTGTATTGAATTGATAGAGGTCATAATGTTAGTCTGAGTGAGTTGATGTTATTATGTCAAGGCCGGTACTTGCCGACCGTGTTAATGTTTTGTGTTGAATGAAAAATCGCTCTCTCGTTATCTGATGAAAGATACAGATATCTCAATATTCTTTATTCTAACAATTCACATCTTATTACAATTACTTTTTTCGGTTGACATTCCACAGTCGTCAGGGAGTCGATTCCCTGAAGTGGGGGGAGGGGGGGGGGGCGTTGGGCTAAATTTTATGTCGTAACAACATTTCCAAAGCTACTAGTCACTGATGTTGCCACCAACCTGGCTCATACTATACTGGCTCAAACTATACAACACCAATGACTTACCCTGAGGTTCTCGCCGCCGCTGTGTCCCTTGAGCTGTTTGGCCATCATGGCCAGGAACTCGTCGAAGTCTATCTCCCCATTCCCATCTACATCTGTCTCCTCCACCAGCTTCCGCAACTCCTCCTGCGAGGGATTCTGGCCCAGAGATCTAAAAGGAGACACACAAGCAAGAGTAACAATTTCACGACGACATAGTTTCTAAAAACTAAGGAATAAGAGGCAGGGGCGGATTTAGGGGCCCCTCAGGTATTCGATCCCATCACCAACCAAAGGGTCACCTTTCGTATTACTTTATGACATCCATTTTAGGCCGACCAACCCAAAAAATTTTTTAAAAGCGCCTTTGGCGCCAATAATTATCATTTTTGAAGGGGGAGCGCGCGCCAAACAAACGCATGTTTTTGCCGTAAAAACGGCGTGTTTCACAACTGTTTTTTCAAAAATTTGCCCGCGACCCTAAATTTTTGGTCAAAATAGGGTCTTAATAATGTTCTGGGACTACTCGGAAAGTCAATTTGGTCGACCTAAAAATATTAAGGTCGACAAAAATTCTCGAAAACTTTTTGAGAATCCGCTCACCCCCCTCGAGAAAATCCTAAATCCGCCCACGATAAGAAGCTTAATTTTTTTTGTTCTTTAGTCTAATTACGAGAAAATAGGTTGTGGTTTGTCAGGGGCGGATTTCGAGGATGGGCATTTTGATTTTTATAAAACTTCAGACCTTCATAAATGGAAGAGCCAAACGTCGATAGTAGTTTCAATAAAAAGGCATTACTTCAAGGTCGGAATTAGGGAAACGGGGGAAGAAGAGCTTGCGCCTCTTCCTTCAAAAAGCTCTTTTACCATTATTTTGTAGTGTTGTGTTTTTTCAGAGCAGATTCTACGACGCAAATTACTTTGACGCAAATTACGTTAAAACATCATTTTTTTTCAACAAAATCGAAATTTTGCTTTAGGCAACAATCAACAAGAGAGACTAAACATGGCAGTCATTTGGATCAAAGTATAAGTTGCTTGCCTCATAATGGTTCCTAGTTCCTTGGCGGTGATGGTCCCGTCCCCGTCCTTATCGAACAACTGGAAGGCGGCCTTGAACTCCTCTACCCTGTCCTCACTCAGTCCATAGTTGTTGTCCTTATTCGGAATCGACGAGCTCTGAGCTCCACTAACCTTTAGTATAAGAAACTCTCGGTCCGTATAAAAGATATCCGAACTTTGGCATACACAACTTATGCAACGAAAAAGGGTTTAAAAGGCAAGACTGCTCGTATCAAGGCAAAACCTGACTGCCTTTTAAGGTCTATGGAGCAGTGTTTACTTTAAAAAATATTGAACTTTTCAAAAAGAAATGAAAAAGAGAATCTAAGAAATTTGAACCATTTTTTTTTCTTCTAAAAATCATCCCCTCACACGCCATATAGAGTACACGTGATGGATTTCACTCCTAGCAACGTAGCATTTATGACATATAGCTTGCTTCAACCAAATTGGAACGATTGCTAAGACGGACAATACCTTCCCAATGCCATAAAAAAATTCCAAAAAATATTGCTAGTTTAAAATTTGATTTTTGTCTGGAGAAAAAAAAACCACCCCGAGCACAAATATTCCGTCACTTTGTTCAAAAGTTAGAACAAAAATTCATCATGAATCTCGCTTTTCTCAGAATAAATTCAGCACATACACCACTGGGCAGTGTATTAATGCGGCGAACAAGCTATTTTATTGTCATGCTGTAAGAAAAGGTGTTGGAATAGTTTTAAGCCTTTCAAATATTTTTAGAAATGAGCTTGCAAGAGTTTCTTGGTTGAAAAATAAAAAAATATTTCATCAACTGGGACATCAAGTCCGGTAAAAATTTCACCATAAAATAGAAACTGTCGTATTGCTACAAAAAGTTGCTGTTTCAAAACAAAAAGTACACTAAGAAGATGACATCCTGCACTAGAATTTTATGGGAATTAAACAATTTGAATGGACTATATCGTTAGCAAATTTATACAAGACTGCTCGTATCAGGGCGAAGCCCTGAATGTTCCGACTGCCTTTTAAGGTTTATGAAGCCGTAATAATATTTAACAATTCAATGAAATGAAACAAAATCAAGACTGCTCGTATCAGGGCGAAGCCCTGAATGTTCCGACTGCCTTTTAAGGTTTATGGAGCCGTAATAACATTTAAAAATTCAATGAAATGAAACAAAATCAAAAAAAAATTTCTAAAATTTGAATTTTTTTATGAAAATCATCCCCCCACACGCCACAAAAAGTACAAAAGGATCGTTTTTGCTCTTTGTAACAAACCAATTATGGCACATAAGCTTCTTTTAACCAATTTGGAACGATTTCTAAGACGGATTAACTCTCCGCTTACGCGTTAATAGCGCGAAATATATCGCGCGTTAATTGTCCCAAATTGGCCTGAAATGGCAACCTTTAAATCCGTAACTTTACGAAAAATGATCACAGGTGAAATATCTTTTCAAATTTGAGCTCAGGACAACAATACCTTTTGAATGATGTAAAAAAATTCCGTCAAAAATGGCTAGTTAAAAAGTCGAAATTTGTCTGAAGAAAAAAAAACCCACCCCGAGCACAAATATTCCGTTACTTTCGTATCGAAAGTCGGAACAACAATACAATCAATGTTCACAGCACATTAACCATGAGAATGGAATTTTAGAGGATTTTGATTGGTCATCTTCATCTTAAGAATCTAGGGGAAATTAATTATAGTTCATTATAACCATTTAACATC
Source organism: Symsagittifera roscoffensis (assembly GCF_963678635.1). Lineage (NCBI taxonomy): Eukaryota > Metazoa > Xenacoelomorpha > Acoela > Convolutidae > Symsagittifera > Symsagittifera roscoffensis. The sequence continues at coordinate 60,798,245 of NC_087063.1, read as the reverse complement.
CAAATTTTCAATCTAATTGTTATATTTTTGGTCATAAAGTTATTGTAAATTGGAGGAAAGACTGAGAGGCACTCGATAGGTACTTAGCATAGTGATAAGAAGTTCACTTTCAGATCCATGGCAAAGAAGATCACTTTCAGATCGTGCCATGGCAATGATAAGGCGTGACGAGCTATCACTTGACCTCTAGCTTCAGGTCTACCTCAACCTGACAGATTTTGGCTTCAATAGTGGTACCACTTGAAGGCCTTGAGTCGAAAAAAGAGCTTCGCTCTCCAAAATAACTCAGTCTCGAATCTTGAGAAAAAAAAAACCAGCGGACTATCCGTCGACAACACTTTTAAGACCTTCTGATAGCTCCTAAACGATTAACAGGAATCACACTATAATGAACTCGCCATTTGATTGTAAAACGCCTAATTTTAATTTTTGTTCCGACTTTTGTAAGAAAAGTAACGGAATATTTGTGCTCGGGGTGATTTTTTTCAGACAAACTTCGACTTTTAACTAGCAGTTTTGACGGAATTTTTCTATATCATTCAAAAAGTATTGTTGTCTTGAGCTTAAATTTGAAAAAAAGCATTTCACCAGTAATCCTTTTTCTTTCCGTTTTGGGGGTTTAAAGATAGCCATTTTAGTCAATTTGAGACAATTAACACGCAATACTTGTTGCTATCAACGTGTCAGCGGAGATTTAATCCGTCTTTGAAATCGTTTCAAATTCGTGGAGGAAGCTTGTGTGCCATAATTGATTTGTTACTAGCAGCAAAATCTATCAATTTGTACTCTAAATGAAGTGTGGAGATTCACAAAAAATCTCAATCTAAAAAACATCTTTTTATTTTCTTACATTTAGTTTTTTCATGTTATTACTGCTCCATAGGCCTTGAAAGGCAGTCGGAGCATTCCTTTTGTTTTTCTTTGGAATACAAAGTATAGTTTTTCACTAGATAAGAGCAAATGATCTTAACAACTTTCTACTAAAAAATCTACAATTTGTTTCAACGACCTACTCTTTAAATCTGGGTCTTAAAGTCTCAATCTCCGTAATTCAGCAAAACTAAGCGAGACAAACCAATAGTTGAATTTGATACCTTTCTCAAACTCAGCTTTTCAGCTGTTTCGAAAAACCCGATACGAAAGTGACGGAATATTTGTGCTCGAGGTGGGTTTTTTTTTTCTTCAGACAAATTTCGACTTTTTAACTAGCCGTTTTTGACGGATATTGTTTTATATCAATGAAAAGTATTGTTGTCCTGAGCTCAAAATTGAAAAGATATTTCACATGTGACCATTTTTGGTAAAGTTATGGGGGTTTAAAGATAGCCATTTTCGCCAAATTGGGACAATTTACGTGCGATATATTTCGCGCTATTAACGCGTAAGCGGAGATTTAATCCGTCTTAAAATCGTTCCAAAGGGTTGAAAGAAGCTTATTTACCATAATTGATTTGTTACAGGAGCAAAAACTATCCGTTTGTACTTTATATAGCGTGTGGGGGGATGATTTTCATTAAAAAAATTCAAATTTTAGAGAAAAAAAGTCATTTTTAATGTTATTACTGCTCCATAAAACCTTAAAAGGCAGTCGGAACATTCGGGGCTTTGCCCTGATATGAGCAATCTTGTTAGTTTTTTAGGGGTGAATTTTCCAATTTTTAAAAATAGTTGAGATAATTTGCCTTCAATGCTTGGAAAAGTTTCTTTCGTATTTCAAAATAAAATGATTAAAATTTACAGAATAAAATGGAGAGTTTGCGTTTGGTTCTGCTCGCAAATGTTTTGAATAAGCTTTACCTTATCTGGCTCCGAAAAGCTTCGAGTAGTGCCGGTAGTTGTAGTCGTTGCAGTTCTGCTGTCCATAATCTCTCTGTCTCTCGAAAAATGATGTCTCGAGTCAAAATTGCTACATTGCAAAAATACTTAAAACACAGTGCACTGTTTTTAATAGCATCGAACTGCTAGTGCATGTTTTTGAAGAGTGAGAGCTGTGAATTAGTGATGAGTTTGTGACGAATGGCGACTTTGAACGGTTGGGTAGTGTTTTTATACCAGATAAAATTCCTTCAGGTAATATTCTACCAGGTTATATTTTATACCTATTAATATTCAATTGTGGGCAGTTGTTCAGTATAATTTTGTAACAAGTCAAGTAATTTTGAAATGAGACAAAATTTACTAAGTCGACACTAGTACCTTAAATATTCCAATGTAAACATTTTGCATGAAGCTTCTTAGCCTACTTTAAAGCACGCTTAATTTAAATTGTTTTTGCTCATTCCTCATTTCATTTCAGGTGAAACAGAAACTTGATTGATTCAATGATTGATAACATTTAATTTTATTATGACTTGTATACATAAAACATATAATGTAAATGGCAGTTCATCGTAGTTTAGCGAGGGAGGGGGGCTATTGTCATGAAGAAGGAACCGAATATTGGACATTTTATACCAATGCTTTTGCTGACTACGCATTACGTTTCGCTGAACAATTTGTGTTTATATTGAATAGTTTCTATTTGTTTTGCTGTTCAATTTTTAAAATGCATTTTCGATGACTTTATTTGAAAATTCGTTTTTGTGCTTATTTTGCAACCGGCAGTTAATTTTAGTTTTGATGGCCTAATCTTTCGTGATTTTTTTGAGATTTTTGTACAATCAAAACTGAATGGCTGAAAACAAGGCTAAATTTGTGGAAAAATGGGGATTGATTGAGTAATTTGAACAGTTTTTTGAAAAACTAGTAGATTTTTTTAGCCAAACCAATGGATTTTCCGAACTTGTTTTCCAGGCTATCTTGCAGGCCAAACTGTGTGTTTTCGAATAGTAAGCAGGTTTTACAGAAATTTTTGTCATGGAATCCACAACAAGGCTAATTTCTTTGATTTTCTTGTGAAAAACAGAGACGAATGGCGAAAATGTTTGCAGTACAAAATAACTATTCCAATATGGAAGCAGCTGTCCGAGTTGCAAAAAAAAACATAGACTTGAATCAGTAGATATAGAAAATGTGATCAAATTCAATAAATTAATGTTCCGAGCATTTGAAAAATACGAAGGAATTATGACTTTGGGTGTGTTATATTTTTTCTCTTTGTTTTCCACGCAAAATCATGTACCACAAATAACCCTCGGAATGAATCAAGCGATGTGTCATATTAAAGCCCTTTCAACCGTAATTCTAACGACATTAAAGAAATTTCGAAAAAATTTCCCTGGTAGTGAGAAAAAAACGGTTTAAACATTTGAGTTTTAATACAGTTTCGAGCGAGTAAAGGGATCGAGTAACGTTCGTTTTGAAAAAAATTATTGGCGATTTTGACTAAAACAATTTGATTTTACTAAGAAGTAAACCAGTTTTGAAAGCTTCATTAAGCGCTATCTTCGCCATAAATCTTTCATATAAATATATAGTTTTAAGTGCGACAAATTAGGAAAATGGTAAGAAACGTTTTTTGAGTTTGCACGATATTTTTGTGATGAAATCCACAACAAAGTTAACTTCTTGTTGTGAAAAACAGAGAAATATGGCGAAAAGGTCGGCAGTACAAAATACTTATTCCCATGGGCAAGCAGCAACGCAAGTTGCAAAAAAAACGGTGACGTGAATCAAAAGATATAGAAAGGGTGATCAAGTTCAATAAATTAGTGTTTCCACCAATTGAAAAATATCAAGCAACTTCGAATTCGGGTGAATTTTAGTTTTTCTTCTTTTTTTCTCTTTGTCACTCAAAATCCCGGTTTAATAACCACCTGTACATATAACTTGCCCATTATTTCACAGTCACAAATAAAGAAGGTTCTAAGATAGTGGTTCCAAAGTTAGTTCCAAGAGTTTTCATCTCCCTCACGTAGAAAATGCGAAAAATGTAATTAAGAATAATAAAACGCGAAAAAAAAGTTCTGACTACAAGATGATCAATTGCTTTTCTTGTAGTTTTTCTGTCATAAATTAAATATTTTATTTTTTGCAGATGACTGGACACGGAAATTTGTCTGACTCTCGAAATGCAACAAGGTTTTTCAGATAATAAAGCAAAGCAACGTGTAGATTTTATCGATGCAAAAAGACCTTGATTGAACGTTCCAAGTAGAGATTCGGGCTCTTCCTTCAGTTTTGGCGACATCCTCATTGATTGCATCATTAGTTTAAAAAACTTGCGCTTACACTTAAGTACTCCGATTTAGATTTAGACTTAGTCAAATCTGAGTTTCAACATTAAGAGAAGCAATTCTTGCGCAAGTAGCACAGAGAATTTTGACGAGGCTTTATTGTAATAAAAATTGAAAACAAGAAAAATTGTTTCCCAATTTTTAAGCTGCTTGAGATTTCCAGTCTGAAAATTGGAGAAACCCAGACCCAGTTTTCTAGAAATACTTGAAAAAATTTTTTTGGAATCCGAAGAATCACGACCAATAGGGCTTCAGTATTTTAGCAAACTTGACTAAAGTACCCAAACTTAACCCAAAATTCACACCCACGCTAGATGAACAAAAGGGCACCGAAAAACTATTAATACTCAATTTTTTGTCCAATAGTGATTATATCAGAGAAAATAGCAGAAGCAAACTTTTTCCAAGTTAAGCAAGTTTCTATGGCTGACATTATTCAAGCTTTCTGTTCTGCTCTGATCTACATTCAAAGTTTCCCCGTATGGTAAAGTTGTGCTATCGGAGATCCAAGTCGATCACGTTCTGCTGTTCGATAGTGCAGTTTATTCCTTTTAAGAAAGGAAATTAATTCGACTGAAAAAACATCAAACCGCGAAAACTAAGAAGAAGAAGAAGAAGAATTAATTTCACTTAACAAAATCAGATACACTATTACATTAAACAAAAAGAATATTTTTTATCACATAATAAATAAATCAATAGTTTACCAGGATTGTTAAGTGAGGATACGCAAAGGGTTTTCTTCAAACCCACTAGGAGCGTACCCCACAGATTACAGAAAAAAAAGCACATCATTGAGTTATAAATAAGTGATAAATATAATATTTATGAAACCAAATAGCAAAAAGAAAAAATTACAAGTTTTTTAGAAATTAATTAACGCCTCATCCACCTCGCGAAAAAAAAGCCCTTAAATTCTCCAGAAATTTGGGCAGAGTAACGCCCTCTTTTTGACCATTTTTCAAAATTTCTTGAAATATGACTATGTCCTTTAGGTGCAAAGCAGAACAACCCAAAACTGTATACCCATACTCAGACTTGAATAGTATTAAACTATGTTGCCCGGAGACAACGCCTGGTCTTCTGAAAGAATACAGTTCGAGCCGCCCCACCCCGCACCTGAACACAGTCATATTTATAATCATAAAGCAAAAGTATACCTAACAAGTTCGTAATTTTCATGTATAAACGTATCTCTTAGCATATGTGCCAAATTATTTAGTTCCCCTTTTTTTAAGTTTAAAACATTTTCCGGGAGCAAGTTATTATCTCTAAATATCTTCAACAGTTTGCATCCTCTAAACCATATCGATTGTCTTTTCGTTTTTGTCTTACAGCAAGGAACTTCAAATTGAATACCTATAGATTTTCTGGTAAAATAAGCCGATTTTGTTTTCAGAGTGAAAAAATCGTTAAGAAATGCGGTTGTATTCAACTTGTTTATTGATCTTAAGCAAAATTTGAGAAGATCGTACACATACAGCTCATTAACTGTTAAAATTTTGTGTTCTCTAAACCTTTCCCTAATACTATCGAATTTCCTTACTTTGTAAATCATTCGAATTATTTTTTTCTGCAAAAAGAAAATTGGATTGAGATTCGAGAAGCTCGTTCCCCCATATACCAGTAATCCATATTGTATAATGGGTTTGATGTTGTAACAATAATATTTTATTAGCACATCTATCGGTACAAATTTTCTCATTTGAGCAATAACTCCACAATGCCTTCCTAGTTTCGCTTTTTACTTTTTCAACGTGCGTACAAAATGACAGTTTTGAATCCACAAAAACACCTAGATATTTGCAATACGCCTTAGAAGTAACCATATAATTGTTAATGCACAACTGAAGACTGGAAGCACTTACTTTATTTTGGAAACTTAGTAATATTGATTTATCTCCATTAAGTGTTAGCTTATTTCTATTTAGCCAGTAACATATATTTTGTATGTCGTTGGTGAAGACCTCGAAAGATTCGTTTTCGCAAGTGACATTGGTATCATCTGCAAATAGGTAAACGGTTGTGTCTTTTACGCAATTGGGCATATCATTAATATATATTAAAAACAATAACGGACCGATCACGTACGTGAGCAAACTCAAATTTGTACGTGAGCAAACTTTGGACTTTTCCCGAAGAAATCACAAGGACATATATAGGAGTCTTCACAATGTGCATCGACTCCAAATTAGTGCTCATTAGCTTCAGGAAACCAATATAGAATCTATTAATTTTTTCAAAAATTTTCCATCTTTCTACTTTTGCCGCCACCTTACAACCCTTTAATTTTTCGTAACTTTACTTTTTTAAATCTGGATCAAAAAGTAAGTTTTGTAAATCCACTGAGAATTATAAAAAATAATTTTTTTTTCAAATGAAAGTCAAGGTCAAGTTCCATTAACTAAAGCATCCTAATACAGTGAATTGACATCATTCGTTCGCTTATTAAAATCAATCAATGAAAGTCTCTTGGGGGATTCTTAACAAACAAAATTATCCCTACAACAAAATTCAACCATTAACACATTTCTCTAGAGATTAATGCATTGTTTTGCTAGCATAATCCAAAATTAGATCACGTCATCTTTCATCAGAAACAAAAAAAAATATGCAACAAAGATGAATTGAGCATTTGTAAACAGGAAATATGGTGTATAATGTTTTTTTTTTAAATCTATATTTACACTGCAGATGAACTTCAAACATAATTTTGTGCAAACATGCGTCTTTTTGAACTAATACCAAGGAATTAAACATATTAACATTGGCAGTTAATTTTATAAATTAGAATAATATTAAAACTTAAATTACCACTTGCGCTGAATTGCGTCACGTTTTTGCACGCAATCTTTTTTGTTAACTAAAAATTGTTGATTTTGACATTATGACAGAAATGCCGAGACTTGAATCGAGGGACACTCATCCTTTTCATTCAAGTGATGTGCAAAAATGAAAGCATTTTACAATTATTTAACTAGACAACGCGGGAAGGAAAATAAGTTTTATGTAAAATGTTTTATTTGAATTCAGACATCGACATACGCTCCTGGCTTCGGGTCGGTTAGCTCCACTTTGGTCGACTTGAACTGAACCACTCTGTTTGGCGCATGGTTTCTATCAAGCGTCGAGGTCTTCGGTGGAGGTGGAGGGGGTCCGGCACCTCCCATAGAGTTTGGTTTATGGTCAGATGTTGGCGACGCTACACGAGGTGGAGGATATTTTGAGGTCGAAGACGATGAAGAGGAAGCATTGCCATCTGGTTTCGCCCAGTTCATAACTCCCCCACCTCCATTGAGAGTTGGGGGCTTATTGTTGTAATAATTAGGAGCTGTACCAGCAGCTGAACCCGATCTCGCCTGCCTATTAGTGGAGGACTGGGAAGCCTGCGACGGCCGTCTTCGGTTGGTGCCATTGTCAGTTGCAAACTGGTAGTGACAATTGGCATCGCATTTCACGTTACCAGAATGGCCGTTCATGAAGTCTGTCGAAAAACCAGGAGTCTAAAAAAGATGAGTTATGTCATCTACCCATACAGAGCTGTAGCTTATACCCAGAATTAGACTCTTCCAAATTGGGAGCCTTTTGGAAAAACCTGGCGCCAGAATTGATGAAGGGAGGAAAGGTTAACATCCTCTGCACGCTATTAGTCCTGTATTTTTCACAATCACAATCGACGGGTAATCACTCAAAATCAACAATATATGCTAAAATACTATATTGTAATACACTTTTCCATCTTTAATACCAAGCACACCATACCAAGCACACAAGACTTTAGACTTTTCTCCCTAACTTCAATAAATGTTTTATCTAGAATTGATAAACAGCTGTTTCAGTTAAGTTGTTCAGGCACTCGTTGTGGTTCAAGGATATAAAAATGTAACAAAATCATGAGAAACTAGGCAGATTAAAAAGGGGTTGCGAAATTACAATACAATGTGCGGTAATATTCAGGAGGGTGCACTTACCTGACGACGCTTCTAGATATTAGAAAATTGTTAAAGCTATTGATTTCGGAAGAAACTTAGAAAGCTAGAAGATCAGCCCTAGCCCAAACTAAAATTTAGAAAGCAATGCCACCATAACAAAAAATATCCAGAGAAATAATAAAATTATATGTCACTAACTGGCGGTTACTCGGAGAAATGCCGATACTAACTATTCAAGGCAATGGCACAGAAACAAAGTCTTGTAGATAAGGACCACTTAAACCTATACTCAATTTTAGGCCATTTCAAGTGCAACCCATAACTCGCGTTTCAAACGGGGCTTTTTAGTTGATTCCGCTGTATTTCTCCAGTCGTTTTTCTGCTCAGTTCTCTTGATTATCAAAAATGGTACAGGCAGATGCAAAAAGTTCAGATTGACTGATATATGAAAAAATAGCCGGTAAACAGTTCGAAACGGTCAGTGAACCAAAAAAAGAAGGTTGGAAAAATGCAAATAATAAGGATTCCGAAAAGAATTACACAGAGGCGAAGTTGCACTTCGCATTCACTCAGAACCATAATACCTTGAAGCTTAAGTGCTACTTGTAACATGATAGTCTGTGTTAATATCCTCAGCATTGATCAAAATGAACATATTTTATCGCAGCAATATTTGCTACTTGTGTTATAGAATGAACTTTTTTTTTCAACCTAAGCTTTGCTTGTGTCACAAGAACAATTCTGATGGAATTTTTTTTTATAAAACGAACCCAATTTAGGAGAAACGGATCAATGGGATTTTTTTTATTCCGCTTGAAAATCTGAAACTTAAATCAATTTTCGAAACTAGTCGTTCACGTTGTTCGCTTTCGCAATAGTATAGCGCAACTCACCTAACATTTAGCAGATGAAAGTGATTTGAACTCAAAAAATGCATATATACCTAAGTTCATTCATAAATGCATTAAAATGTATGAATGCACTTCTGTAGCTATTCCTGAAAAAAAAAACATTAAGAAAAGTTATCAGAACCTTAAAGCATTCATAAATGCATTAAAATGTATGAATGCACTTCTGTAGCTATTAGAGCATTCATTTTAAGACTTTTTCCAGAACAAAAAACATCAAGAAAAATTATCAGAACCTATAATTGAAAATTACTCCGTTCTTTTACACTTAAAAATGATTAGTAAACTTAAAAATGATTGAAAGTCTCTCCGTTCCTTTACACTTAAAAATGATTCCGAATAGAGAAAACTGAACTGACAGGTTTTTTTTTATTTCGCTGGGAAATCAAGTTTGCAAACGGATGCAACTTCCGTTCTGAAATTTTGAATGACTTCAAAAATTTTAATTCACAGTGAATATGTTAGCAAAGCCTGTGAACCCAGCAACAGATTCAATAAAAGTAACCCAGGAAGTTCAATGAACGAATATGATTACAAATTCAGGAAAAATAGAATAAATAGTTTTTGAGCTGAGCTGAAAATTCAACCACTAAGAATTGAAAATTTCTGAAATCGATTTTTTTAAAAATTTTTATGTTGTTTAAACGAAAAGTTTTTTAAAGGTTCATTTGATGAATCAAAAATGCATCAACTGTGTTAACTTATTGCTAGTCGAAAGTCTAGTAAAGGTGCTCCAAAAGTGGCACAAATATTTGCGACTTGAGTTGAAAAAAAAAGAAAGTACTAAGACACTTTGCTTCGCAAGTGTAATTATTCTACTGTTGTTTGAAACAAATGGCTTTTTCGGTTTATTAGATGATTTGAACATAGCCAACTAGCAATTGAAAAAGAGTAATGAACGCAAGTAAACAGAAGCTTCGAATTTCAAAGAAAAAATAGATACCCGTTAAGCTCTTTGAATGTCTAGAACAATTTATGATTGGCGCTTTTTTGATAAAAAAATTAACCCAACTTCAGAAAACTGGTTCAATAGGTAAAATTTTTATTCCGCTGGAAATAACCATTCGAATCCCAAAGCTCATGTTAAAAATAAGCTGTACAGGTGCAACTAAATGTCAAAGGTGCAACAAAATATCAAAATATCTCATTGCCAACTCGATGCAGCAAATTCGACGCAGCAAATATTGTTGCTTCAAGTCGCAACAATCATTGCGACTTAGTCGCAACAAAATTTGCGACTTAGATTGGAAAAAAAAGAAAGTTCGTACTATAATACATAGCTTCGCAAGTGTAAATAGACCTAATTAATCGAGACCTATATAAGTGTCTTCAATATGTTCTTTGACAATTAATCATTGAATGAATTTTTTTATACATAGGCAAAGCTGCGCTTCGCAAACACTAGCAAGAAAACGACAAAAAAACAGCTCTTTAAATTGAAATAAGAAAAGGAATAAGCCTCTAATTAGTACAAAAAAAACTGGGACGCGTCTCACGCACTAGCCCACTGAATCTTAACAATTCACACACTAGCCACAAATAAAGCATGCAAATAAAGAGAACAGATTCTATGAAATTTCCAATGCTACAGATCGTGATTATATCAAAAGTGCCACCAAATGAGCACTTTTATTTGCGAGTTAGGTTGGAAAAAAAGAAGGATCATACTAATACACAACTCTCGCAAGCTCGCTAGGGTAATCACAGGTGCCACACGTGGTAGCTGCGATATTGGTCTTTGTCATCAAATTCTTCATTAGAAAACGACATTAACTCTTATTAATTTATCCAATCAATCCGAAATTTTTGCAATTGCGTATATACGGCTGACATTCTATACATAACAGCAGCGCGAAACCTACATATCTACTTGTTTTATATGTGGGGGTGTTGGGTTGTACCTCTTCGGTGTGTATCTTCCATTTGTCGAATGCACTCCTGGCCACTTGCGCCTCCTGCTCATTTACAAACTGACCCCTCACGTCAAAGTGTCTGTAGTACACTCTCTCCATTACCATACACACTCCCCCCAACACCACCCCAATGGCCACTGTGATGAAGATACCCGCCATTGAATCAATACCTAGAATGCAACATGCTAATACAGTTATTGCCTAATTGTTGGTATCATCCTTTTCGATTAACGAATCAAAACAAAGTTTATAAACCTCAAACTGCTTGATGACTGAAAATAAACTTTTGCCCAATTGAACACGTTAACGGAGGATCAAAAAACCCAAAGACTGAAACTCACTTTTACTGACCCATAAAAAGCCCAGACAAACCGATATTGAAAATGGTTTGTCCTTAACTATGTAACTGAATTGAAAGCTCGTTACATTAAACAGTAGATCAAAGTAGCTGTAAAATGAAAATCTAAGCACAAACTATAATTAAATTTCCCTTGATAGCTGACCAAAAACTCTTGTTTTTTTTTAATCTCAGTTAATTTAATTAAATAACTGTTATGATGCACAAATATTTTGAAGCACCAGGGTTAGTTACCTAAAGTAGTTGGTTTGTTGTCTGACATCTCGCAGCTATTCACAATGACCCAATCTCTGTCCATCTGTTCCATCTCCCCCGTCTCCCTCATCTTCAGGATCTCCAGGGAGATCTTCTCTGTCCAGGCACTGTCCTTCTGCAGCGCAACTGCAAGTCCACTCTTCTGGAAAGTATCACCGACCATCATCAGGTCACAGTCTCTCGAGGTCTCGTAGTCCAGTTGAGCACTGTCCCAAATGAAAGCCTGCAGTTGTCTGGACAGTACGTAAGATATCGAAATAACAAAACATCAACTGGCACACATAATTTCGTAACGCTTTCTCATAAATTCTAATGTCAGCTTATCAGACTAAGGCATAGCGCTACAGTTGCAAAAAAGAGAAACAATTGTTTATAATTGGAACTTTGAATCCACTAGCAACATAAAATCAATAATTTAAGGACGCAGCCGCAACAACACAAAAATTAATTATAACTTTTAAGATTTCAACTCTCTCTTTGTATTGTTGTCAAATACTGGCGCATCGTAAATTATAGAAGGTTCTTTTTAAACAAAAAAAAATAAATTAAAAAAAATACCAAAAAAAACTTAACAAAACAAAAATATATTAATGCCACTATGGCGTCGCTGAATTTAACACTGTAGCCAATCAACAAAAACTTGCACTAAAAACCACCCCAACTACAACGCTAACTGACCCTGTCTTGAGAGCGTTGAGGGCGTCGCTCTGGGTCTGGTGCGAGTAGTTCTGCATGAAGTGGTACATGTTGGTCATTTCCACCTTCCGTCTGAAGTAGTTCTCCACTGCACTGTCTAACACAGTCCCATATGGATACGTCTCACTCGGATTGCGCATCTAAAACAAACACAGTCTTCGCATGATTTTGAATAAAATAAATTCTTTAATTCTTTATAATAAACCCCAAATAAATGACAAAACCTCACAGTGCCTCAAAAAAATTTAGGAGTTCCGAAAAATAAAAAGCTTTCCTTATTTCTCCTTTTCTAAAATAAAATAAAAAACTCCTTATTTCCTCAGTGATCATTACAAATAGATGAACTATATCAACTCAGGGTTACGTACAAGCTAAGCACATTTAAAAGGAATTTTTTCAAATAATCTTTAAAGACGCAATTCTATACATGAGGACTTACCCTGGCATCATTGATTCCAGTAATTTCACTCTCTGGTCTCTCCAACACAAGATAGGCGGCCAAATTTGCTGTGTAAGAGGCCACAATTATCATAGCAAACCCAGCCCACACCATTCCTAGGACCCTAGCAGCAAAACTTCGAGGTGTGCCGCCGATTCCGCTGTTGAGGAGTACGCCATACGCGAACCAAAGTGCAGATGAGAGATTAAGTGCCTCGTCTCCATCTTCGTCATCTGGGTTCAGGGAGCTGGTTGATCCCCCGATGCTCTTGGAGAGAGGGTCTGTTCTGTTTCGGGCGAAGGGAGAGAATCTGTGAAAGAAATAGGAAGGAGTTCATGTAAATTAAAAACCCAAAGCTTATGAGGTGATGTTTACAATTTCAGTTAAATTACGGAAGATTCGAAAAATATAGAACTTAAGAAATATACAAAAATCATCTTCGCAGAGGCTAAGCTGCGCTTCGCAAACACCAGCGGGAAAACGAAAAAAAAAACGGAAAAAAAAAAAAAAAAAAGATAAAAATAGGCCTCGTAAAATCAAAACTTTTAAAATTTTTTTAAATTCTAGCCACAAATTAAGCATCTACACTAACTTTGCATGTAATAAATTGGAAAGCACAAAGCAACCTTATGCAATTAAAAAAGCGAGATATAGTGTGTTAGAAAATTGCAGAAATCAAGTTTTTTTGAATGTTATGTGTATTGAAACGAAGTTTTTTCGGTTCATTAGATGATTTAAAAATACATCAACGGTGCTAACTTATTACTAATCGAATTTCAAAACACATGCCATCAAAAACCACGCCAATTATGAGTCTACATAATTGCTAAGGTACGCAAGCCAATTATGACTCATTAGCAGTCCAGTCAATTTGAAAAAAAAGGAGAAATTTACCAACTAACGTGCTTCAATTTCTAGAGCGGAGGCATTTTAGCTAGTATACAAAAAATTTCATTTAAAACAACCGCCCCTGCCCAGGTTCGAACCCTCTTATTTTGTTGCGGTCTCCTTCCCTGCCTCTACGCTACAGATCCATGATACCTGTAAGCTAAAATGCTATTTGTAATATAATCCACTGTGTTCATATCCCTAGCATTGGCTGTACTTAATAGCTGGTTATTGATCAAAATGAACACTTTCAAAATGAACACATTTTGTTGCAACAATATTTTGCGTCGCAACATTATTTGCGAATTAGGTTGGAAAAAAGAGAGTTCATACAAAAACACAAGCTTTGCATGCGTAAAAAATGAAACAACTGTGTTAACTTATAACTAACCGAATGTCAATGTTATCAAAAAGCCGTAACGGTGCCACCAAAAGTGGTATCAATATTTGCGACTTAGGTTGGAAAAAAAAGAATAGTCTGATTATTACACTACGCTCGTTACAACTCGCAAGTGTAAAAACAGATTAACGATGAAATAAATATTAACTTTTTCATTCTGAATTAAAGTAATATTCTAAATCCTAAGGAGAGTCTTTAGAAGAATAGAGAAATAAACCAGGAATGATTGGATAGTAAAAAGAAGTTTCCAGTTGTTACCTGTCTAATAGGTAGAGAATGAATGCGACAATGTGTACTGAGATGAAGATGAGGATCCAAAGGCTGTAATGGAATGGCTGGACAAAAGAGGACAAACTGCTAGTCGGTTTTTGCTAAAAACAAAACAGCAAGAAGGTGATTTCAATTAAATATTGGCATAGCGATTCATAAAAAAACTCCGCACTATTATAACTGGTGTCCGTTCCTCCCCCCTCCCCTTTGCGAAAGGGAGAGATTCGTTTCTAGGAGGTAAAATGCATATATGCTTAACCGTTAAATCAGTTCTTTATAAGGGGGGACTCGCTACTAGATACCATAATGCGGTACTATGGGGAGGGGGTTACTGGGTACCATAGGTGATTGTAATCACCATTTGATGATTGCATAACAGCCAATTATTCTGTCTGCATATGCATAGAGACGCCCACTTCGTGAATAATTAACTGTAGCTGCGGTCAATTAAAATGCAGGCAGTGTCCAAATTAAAGAGATATCCCTTCCCTCCCGACTTTTTTGAAAGAATCTGCTTTGAACTCACATAGAGGAAAAATAGGTGTTTTAAAACTCACCCTTTTGACAGCTATGGACAGTCCCTGTGGTTTGAATGGATTGGTGAAGTCCACCACATTGGATCTGTCGTGGTCTATGGTCATGGCTGCGAACACTGCGTCTGCCTCCTGTTTGATCAACTCCCCTATAGCCCCATTCCACACTCGCTGACTCTTCGCATCATTCCCTGTCGCCTGAAACGACAAAAGAACAAAATATTACCATGTAAAACAACGTTAATGAGTGTAAGAAAACCTTCTGTCGACCAATCGGTTTTTTCCACAAAGAAAATGATTGGATCTTTGTTGCCAAATAAAATGTAAACTAAAGCCAACAGACTGGTCAATGAACTCAAAGAAACAAAAAAAGTTGACATGTTTTTTTGAAAAAAAAACTTTCCAACTTCGAACAAAAAATATATGACCTTATAAAATTTAAGCAAATTGAGTGAACTGGATTATAAGGAAAAGTTTTTATTCAGGAAAGAAACCTAGAAAATAAATTCCTCTTTAGAAACTAGAAATCGATCACGTTTTTTTTGCGCCTTTTCAGCTTTTAAAATGGGAGTGTATTCTGGCTACCTTCTAGCAAACTAACTTGAATTGAACTCAAAAATTGCATATATAACTAACTTCATATGCGCATTCAGATGTATAAAGGCACTTCTTTTGTTATTGGAGTATTTTTCCTGCAAAAGAAAAACAAAAAAAATTATCACGACTACATTCACCAACTCTTTACAAAAGTAAGCGTCGACGGCATCAATTTGACCATAAAATTATCGTTTTCACTAGATACTTGTGAACATGAAAAGTCAACTACAACAAAACAAAAATATATCAAAACAGGTAAGGTAGTATAGAGAAAAAAAAAACGTACGATTCTGTAGTTTCCGAACTTTCCGTCTGGCGAGAGGTAGAGAGAGTATGAGAAATTGAGGGCCGAGGACACAGCTTGGAGTAACTGGATACAGTAGCCATAGCAGCACTTCTCCACATAAGCATCTTTCTCCGCTAAAATAACCAAGGTTTGCTTTAAAAACAAACGTCTAAAAGTATTTTGTTTCATTTGAAAACCGTTTCTCTCTGGCTAGTTTTTCTACAATATTTTCAGTCTATATTTGCTTCAGTGTCGTTAGCGTATCCGATTTCATATTTTTAAAAAAAGAAGGTTCATACTAATACACTACGCTCGCAAGCTAGCTACTGTAAAAAGATGTTTAAGTTTTGAGAAAAAAGTCAGGAAACAACTGAAAAAGGATTACTAAAAATTAGGCGAACATTTTTTTAATTTTCAAAGAACCTTTTTTCATTTAAATTTTTAGAGATGTTTTGATTTCGGCCTTTCCTTCATTCTGCCTACCTGACTCATACTCGATGCAGACAGTATGGGTGACATTATTACACTTTCCTCCAGTGGCCTGTGACATGTCAGTAACGAAGACGAAGGGCCTGTCCTGCACCGTCACAATCTTCAGGTTCCCATCTATCGTCACTCCCTCCGGCAGTTGGCTGCCCCCTCCGATCCACGAAATAGTCTCACTCTGAATCAGCTTCTCGTTCACATAGATCTGTGAGTCCTTCCCGCCCACACCTTGTTTCCTAAACACAAAAGTCCAAAACTACCTTCGCAAATGAATTTCGACCGGATTATTCACTTTATGCATCAGAAGAATCATTTTCCACCAAATACTCCATCAACCATAACCTCCCGACTTTTTGAAATTTTAATCAAAAAGTATAATAAATAACCAATTCAGAGCTTTCAGTGCATAGCAATTTGCCTAAAATGTTATTCAAAGATTCGGTTTCGGCCGCCACGGATATGACGGACTAAGTCTTACCATGAGCCTATCTGCTGGTAGAATACTGGTGACTGTTTGACAAAAATGTCGTATTCTGCATAGTTGGGATCCCCATTTACTGTGTACTGCATCATCTGGTCCATGCTCTGGTCCCTGATGCTTCTAAAGAGAGAGAACAGACATGTGTTACTCATAAAAGCGCGGCTTTAGGGGGGGGGGACTCGAGAGCCTTCCATTTCGGAGTGAAGACTACGGTTTAAACGCTTGTTTCACAGTGAATCAACGCAAGTGGCAAATATTTGAGTTTGACTAACGGAAAGCAGAACTACATGTATTGGCGGCAGACTGTGTACATAAAATGTTGCGTGCATGTGTATTGTTCAGTTAATCGATTACCGTTACTGTGCTTTTTCAGTGAGAATATGAAACGGAATTCAGGTATTTCTAGTTATTTTTCGAAGGCGCATATCGCGAAAACGCCATGAAATGTACCCGGGTTGAGCTCATATTGAAAATTAGCGATAAAAAATGAAAAAAAAAAACAACGATCACCATCGATGAATTACCGATGTTCATTGCACCAATAGCAAATTTCATCCGTAAATTATTGCTAATTTGTTTAACTTTCAGCGATGGAATAGCGATAAGAAAATCCATCACAATGAGAAAAAATAGTGATCTAACAGTGGTTCGCTCCCGCAACCATCAGCTTTGTAGACATGTATGCTACCTCCGCGCCATCAAGCCTTAGACACACCTAAGTTCTCATTGGAGGGAAAATCTGACCTCTTGGGAAAACCTGACAGCATCCCACTATTGGGTTGCTTTTTTAAAACTCGGTGAAATCAACACTGAATTCAAATTAAGTTAAAAAAGCTTAAACATAGCGAGATGGTGAAGCCCGCATTTAAATATATGATAAATATACCCTCAGTTTTGCGCCAGAATTATTATACTATTTTTGATTACATTAGATCTTCACATATATCCGTGGTAAAAACCAGTAATATAGCATTACTGTTGCAAAACCCGGCGGAGGAAACGGTAAAATAGCTCGAGCTGCTATTAAAATTGGCAACCAGGTCAAATATTGGCGACAGAATGATGTTGGGCCCGTCAAACTTTCGAAGTTGAGTCCAGTCAAAAACGAATGCGGTTTTCGGGGATTTAAAGGCCGACAATTTTTTCTTCATATATGTTTTAGGTAGCCAACTATTATTCGTGTACCCAAATGTTTGTGCAGACTTACTTGAAATATGCATGCCCATCTGGCCATCCTCTGCTGTTGCAAGTGGTGAGTGGGTCTAGCCTGTCCAGGGGATCAATTCTATCTGTCCTTTTGAGGAAGTGCAGCAGTCCCCCATATATGGACCTGATTGCTCTTTCCAGGTGCCACTCCACGTCATTGCCTCGTTTAAGTTGCACAAACATTGATCCTATGAAATGAATTTCTCTTCAAACTCGATTTATTCCATCGAACTGTCATGAAATAAACCTAAGATTAAGCCAACTACCCTCAAAAAAATATATAAACTCTAGGTGCTGGGCGGGTTATGTCATCTGGTTTATTACTAAAACAAGTGCTAAAACTTCTGTGCTATTTTGTCAATAACTAGGCGTTTATGGCTACTTAATTGTTTGGCCCACCGACTGGGAAAATGACTCATCAGACACGATTGTACATTCAGCAGCTGACAAAACAACCCGTGACCACGTACCAACTGGAGCGACTGCCGCGGCCGATTGGGACACTAGCCAGAAATATCCCCGGTCTAACATGCCCACATCCAGAGCTGCGCTGAATATCACCCCCGCATCCTCTTTGCTAAAAACCACCACAGTGATATTATCTAAACAATGACATGGTATAGCATAACTTGCAGACCACGCACAATTTTTGAGCCTGAAAAAAGGACAGTTTTACCACCGTGCGGAAATAATACAGATCAACGCAAACTTCAAGACAGTGCAACATTTGCTTTGATTCTGAATATCAATGTTACTACCAACGGAAGGATTTAAGATGCCTCAACCTTGACCTCAGCCACCCATTAATCAGAATTTTACACTAACTGACACACCAGGCATTAATTGATGCAGCTTTTCAGGCAACCATGCAAATCTCAAACTTATCCTCAGCCCACAAAATTAGGCTTAAATGTTTAGAACCACATATCTTGCTATATCCCATATCAATATTAATAAGCAAAACCATTCAGAAACTCATAACCAACAGGCACACAAGTTAATCTACGAGGCGGTCTTCATTAAGGGGAAAGGGAGTTGCTGCCGCGCTTTATTTGAGGGTACCTTCCGTAGAAGAGGAACACTCTTAAGGGAGTGTTTAGCCCTCTGAGAAGTGTCTCCGCTTGAGACTTGCTCAGACCGGGTGAGTAGTTCACCCTGCGCGAGACCTGAAAAAAACCAGGTCAGATTGAGGTCAGTCAAGCAGACTCGTGAAGGAAAAGTAGCAACGTTTAGAATACTATCTCATGTATGAAAGTGAAATTATGAATAAGTTTCAATAAGATGAAGTTGCTGACATTTCTGTTAAAAATAAAAATTTTCGCTGACCAGAACCTTCAGATGAGTAGTTCAAAAAATGAGCCAGCTTCAATGACAACTTGATGTTCATTCAAATTTGAAAGCTAATTATTTTGAGGAAGTAATTTTCTTTTAATTGACTTCAGGGTTACAAGCTTTAAAAAATTAAGACATTTATACAATGACATTTATCAATAAACATCAGCATCAAAGTTTTTTTTCTCGGGTATTCTTACTCCTAATGGCCTTTTCCGTCTTCTGAGCAAACAAATCAGCTTTTCATTGACTACTGCTGGCTTCAGGCATTATATGGCTTTCAATTTAACCCACTTACAATCAACAGATTTTAATGAGACCCATTGCGAATCCTATAGCGTGCAGATTGCTAGAAGTTGAGTATTTCAGACTAACATTGATGAACACTTTCTCGAAGCTGTCCACAACTGTCTCGTACAGTCTCTCTCCGGCGTAAGTGTTGGGATACACCAGCACCACTTTCGAGTATCTGAACATGGGATCATGCAACAAATCCGCCCACACTCTCGATTGATCCACATCCGGAGACACTGTCCTCAGGAACGTCGAGTGCAGCGCCTGGAAATGAACATAACCAACAGAGTTGAAAAAGAGTCAATGAACGCAAGTGAACATAGAAAAAAAATACTTGTTTTTTAAAAAAAAAAAAATTTTGAATTTCAAAAAAATACATGCCATTGCAGCTCTTGAAATTTCTGGAACAATTTATGATTGGCACTTTTTTTGATAAATTAACCCAATTTGAGAGAACTGGATCAATAGGTAAAAGTTTTATTTTGCTCGGAAAACTGATTCAAAATTAGAGTTCGATTACGTTTTTCGCGATCTACACATTTTTGCTGTTCGATAGTGGAGGTTGCCTTCCTTTTAAAAAGGTCATGAACTAACTTAAAAGAAAATCAAAAGTCAGACCGCGAAAAAAAACCGCCTAAACAACTTAAAATACTTTTCCTGAAAAAAACAAACAAACAAAAAATCATCGCGACCTTATAAGAGTCTGAACTATGTTAATCGACTCTAGATAATTGTGGTTTCTGCTATTCGCAGGGGGTATATGAAAGGCTACCCAGCCTGTTTACGCATAGTCTGTTTCTCTTACTTCGCCACAGACTGAGTTATTTTGTTGAGCGAAGCTCTTTTTTAAGACAAGGCCTTTTTGCGTCTAACTTCCACGAGGTAACAAATATTACAAGCTGAATCAATTAGATCTCACAGGTATCATTTTCAGCCAATAAATATATTCTACACGGAGGCAAAGCTTCGTTTCGCAAACACTTGCGAGAACACGACAAAACAGTTCTATAAAGTGCAATAATTAAAATTAGAAATAAACCGCAAATTAGTTTTCTTTAAAAATTCGGCTACCTCTGAGATTCGAAAGTGCGACCTAGAGATTAAGAGTATCACTCACTACCCGCTAAGCCACGGAAGCTTAATAGACACCAAATACTAGCCACCAATGAAGCAGAGAATAGATGCTATGCAATTTCGAATGCTACAGTGAAATTTCTAAATAAGTGAAAACTTCAATGACCGCTTTTATTTTCGGGTTAGGTTAGAAAAATAGAAGGTTCGTAATAATACACTAAGCTGATCGCAAGTGTAAATACTCCGCAAACGAAGCAAAACATTCTGTTATTTAAATTTGTCATTCAACTTTTCGATGACAACAACGAAATTTTATACAGTGAGTCAAACGATTGCAGAGTCTAGCACCAAAAATAAGGGGGGAACACAAGCGGATTTAGTGGAGTGGCGAACGCCCCCCCGACCTTCCTCAGGGTTTCGACCCCCTGCCCAAATCAAAGGGTCCTGTACTATTTTGAGATATCCCTTTTTTGGCTAGCGGACTCAAACATTTTTCCTGGAGGCGCCTTTGGCGACAATACTTACTAATTTTGAGGGGGAAGCGCTCGCCAAAAACGCGCTTTTTGGTCAAAATTTTTTCAAAAAGCGCATAAAAACGTTTTTTTTTGGCCTGCCTATCTCAAAATTTAGAGTGCAGAAAATTTAGCCAACAGCCTTTTCAGTGCCTTGGGAGAGCTCGGAAAATCAATTTAGTCGACCTAAAAAAAGTAGACAAAACTTTCGAAAATTTTTTGAAAATCCGCCCCACCCCTCGAGAAAATCCTAGATCTCTAAATCCTAGGATTTGTAAAATATTGGTTTGTTTTAATAAGTAAAAAAAAATAGCCACAGGATGAAATAGCCGCGGATTAATTTGCTCGTTGTGCGGAAGTCATTATTATACACTTATCAAAGTTACCTTCTCAGAGTAGACTGGGTCCTGTGTGGAGACTGATATGATGGGTATTTTGTAGAACTCACAGGCGTAGCTGAGTGCCTCTGGTGCTTCCAGTGGCTTCTCCGGAGGATGACTCACAATCAGAGCGTGGATCGGTCTCTCTGGCTGGATCAGTTGTTCACAGAGGGATAGGACATTAGAGATCGAATTGTCACTCATTTCTGAATCACAATTATTTTTCATAAAAGTGCCTTTGATTCGAGAACTATTTTATTTGCAACTTTTTTTACACTGAGGCGAAGCTGAGCTTCACACCACTTGCGATACAACACAAACATATAAGAAAAAACATAAAAGGCCGAAAAAAAAGAAAATTTTTGAAAAAAAAACTAGGTCATATAAACTTTCATATGTCTCGATAGAAGTTCATTCCAGGCAAACATGCCAGACACTTGAATTTTAAATCATCAAGAACGGAACAAAATTTACGAAAAGAAACAAAGTCGACAATCTTTGAGCAGACACAAGTTGAGCCGGAAAAAAACAATAATTTTATTTGAAAAAGCTTAAAGTCCCACCTTAAGCACCAATGGACAACTCTTGTACTTGCAACTACAATGCAAGTTGTTTACAGCACAAGAAAAATCAATGATGTGAAAACTAAGCCAAGAAACTCTTCCCACTTGAAACTAGAATGAACAGCACTAGAACTTGCAACTACAAAGAAAAATTCCTACAGCACAAGCGAAATCCGTTGTGGTAATTTGGCCGACAAAATTTGTGGTAATCCGTTGTGGTTATTTTATTTCCTTGATACTGAAAAAAAGACTAGTTCCGGCCACGACCCCCAGACCTTAGGGTACACAGGCAACTGTTTTACCTCCAGGCCAAGGGGAAGCAACCTGGAAGATGTTAAAAGAAGTCAGCAAGTGATTCAACTGATTTTGTTAAACTAGTTGTGAACTAGAAAAAAGTCAATATTCCAGTTTGATAACGCTTGCTTATCGCAAGCGTAATAACGACATCGGTATAACGCCAACTTAAGTTTACTTGAATTGGTTTTGAGGTTAAAAAAACTGGATTTGGCGGCATTTGGTTAGGCGGCGGGAAGCTGATGTCGCAAAAAGAGAACTAATATATGCAGGAGTGGCGTCCTTCTATAGTCAAACTTCTTCCACTACAAATCTCTGATTACGCATGAATTGCGCGTGACTCGCGCCTAGTGCTTCAAACAGATTGTTGAACGCGAAAAGTCAGACCCTCTAAAGGCAGAAATCATACAACTGCACTTCAAATATCTTTGCGTTTTTTGTATAATCATAAATTCCTAGATATCTTAATTGTTCAATCTTGCCATATTAAAAATCTACACATCTCGGTAACTGGATACTTTCTAGCAACGATATTTTCTAATGAGGCCAGACTTGCAGCTCCTGTGAGAACCCTGAAAACACCAACCACAGGGTTGCTTAGTTCGAATTTTGTGAAATAAACACTTTCCGAAAATTCGCGTAACGAAACAAAAGAAAAACTGCAGGATGAAGGCATTTGAGATCTATACGGTGTACCGTTAAAACTGTAGATATCTTTGAAAATACTCATTCAACTGTTCATTTCAGCAAAAAAGACTTTCGTCAACATTCGTATGGAGTATTTCGCTGAATCCAGAAAAAATATTTAACGTTTCAATATATTGGCATTTTGACATGCCAACCGGGAATTTTAATAATGTGTCAAGTGAAACGTGAGTTAATTAATGTTAAGATAGGTGAAAGTATCTTACTGAGTATATGGGTTGAAATTTTGACGTATATATCGTTGGCGGCAGCACTGATGCGGGTGTCCATTTTGGTCAGGATACTATCCACAATCGCCTGTGGCTTCTTCACATTGTCGTAGTGCAACATCAGCCCGATGTTCAGAGGCTGCTCGTTGTCACTTCTCGATTTCACATCTGCACACATTGCAAACGACACGACGCAAACCACGAAGAAGAAATATAATGTCTTTTTTGTTGTCATGATTCTGTTGTCGTTCCCAGCCCAAACTGTACCAATGAATGGAAATTGGGGCTTCAAGGAGTTTAGTTCGCAAGTAATAAATGTAATAAACTAGAGCTTTTAATCTAAACTCGAATTCAGAAAAGCTTTAAAAAATAGCTTCTTATTTACCTTCCAGTCAAGTAAGTAATCTTTTTTGTCCCAGATGACTCGAGAACGAAGAATTAAAAATGCTGAAGAAGCTTGGCAGGTTCTAGTAAAGATTGTTTTAATCTTGCCTCAGTCGATTTGACCACGCGCACTAATCCATTCTAAGTGCAAAACGCCAAGTTCAGCTGGAAACTAAAATCCATTAGCACTTTTATCTCACTATTTTCATGACTTATCTGAAAAATAACAACAACCAATAGTTGGCAAAGATCACTTTGATGCGCAGTCTCACCTGTTGCGAACGATTCGTCAAAGCTACATGTAATCAAAGCAACTCAATTTTATCGTAACTCACCAAGTGGACGTAACTATGACCATTTATCAGCTTTGGGAGTGAACTATTCGCATTCGTTGAAAGTATAGCATCGAAATTTGAGTAAAAGCAGCTTACTTGCATTATGAACATTGTCATTTAAAACAAAAAAAGCCGTTTGATCATTTAAGCATAAGCAAATTTTGCCAGCACGGCAAAAATTGCTTTATGGGGCAAAATTGAAATGGCAAGAAAAATTTCAATACTCCTTACTAAGAAGAAAACAACTTAAATACACAGGGGGGGGGGGGGCGAAGCTCAGCTTCGCATCACTTGCGATGCAAAAATGAAAACTATCTTACAAGCAAAGAAAAGACCAATTAAAAATTAAAAAATTGAAAGTCTAAAAAATGCAAAGGAAGAAAAATACCTGCACCGTTAGAAACTTTACAAAGAGCTTTCAAAATGCTGGAAAGAAACCAAACTTTCTGTTAGACTTAAGCCGCCAAAAATAAGCAGACACGAAGTTCTAAAATAGTCGACAAAAAAACACAGGTCTCGACTGGAAACGAATTTCGGAGATTTGTTGTCTCAAGCACGAATGTTACCACTGCACTAAATACAGTGAATTGAATTCACAAAGAAAACAACTTCAAAAAGTTTTTCACACAGAGGCGAAGCTCGGCTTCGCAAAAACTGGGGAGAACACGACAAAAAGCAGCTCTGTGGTGCAATAAATAGAAATAAGCCTCGAATTAGTAAAAACTCGGCTACGTCTCGTATTCGATCTGAACCTGGAGATTATGAGTCCCATGCACTAACCATTTAGTCACGGACGCGTAATAAATCACAAACACTAGCCACAAACAAAGCAGAGAAGAGACACTGAAATTTCCAATGCTACAGATCGTGATTTTAGCAAAAGTGCCACCAAATAAGCGAACACTTTTATTTACCAATAAGATTAGAAAAAAGAAGATTCATACAATTACACTTCGCTCGCAAGCTCGCTACAGTCATAAACAATATTTAAAAAAAAAACAAAAAAAAATCGACAAAACTTGAAAATCATTTACTTGCCGAAAACCGGAATACATTGAGATGATATTTAATTTAAGTAGAAAATTCCTAAATTCATCGCATATTTGGAGCTGTGGTAACTTAGCCGACAAAAAACAAGCAGACCAAGAATTACGACAAATATTTTTTTGACGCGCGCACAATTTTCCGTTTACAAAAAAAAACAGGTCCTGGTCGGATTCCAACCCCAACCACTGACTTTTCTCTTTATAAGCAGATAGGCAGGTGCGTTATCTCTCGCCACGTGCGCGAGTTAACGTCTGACTTTTGATTTAATAAGAACCAAATGTAAAATGATTCAAGTGCATCTGCTTAACTAATTGTTAACCCGAAAAAAGTCTATATTCCGATTTGATAACGCTAGCTAATCGCAAGCGTAACCAAAGAAAATGAGTCGTGACTTTTCGTTCAAAATAAGTCATTGAAAAATCTTCATGGAACATTTTATTGATAACCGAATCACGGCTGAAATTAATTTAATGTGACTGATCAGTCAGTCCCATCTGACGTTTATTTGTGACACCTAATTTTGCCTTAAAATCCAAATCTTCAGCGCATATAAGCAAAAGGTGATCGGAACATTAACATTACCAAAGTTTTGTGCAAGGAAATATTTCCTTCTAACTACAAGACCTTAACAAGAGTAGCTTGAGCAAGTAATGAAGTGTCGTATGAAAAAACTACTAACAGGTTCAAACAATAAAACAATTGTTTAGTCTCCTAACTTGTTGCGATGATATGTACTAAATCGCAAATCCTTCAATCGTCAATCAAGGGTCTAAAAAACAAAATTTGGGTCTCAACTGGGCGAGTTAATAAATGATAAGAAAACGATTTGTCGAGATATTACCAGATCGGAGAGAAGTATAAAAAACAATCATTGAAGAAATCAATTTCACAAAAAACGGAGAAATCAAAATATACATGCACAAAGAGCTCCTAACATAACAAACTTTTGGTGAAAACCTACAAAAAATAATAAAATTATAGTACTTTAAGCCAATAGCGTGTACAAACTGAGTTGAAATCTCGTTGGATATCTGGATTGTTTTGAAGAACTGTCCACATTTCTATCCCCATATTTTACCTTAAGGAATTATAGACTAAAAAAATTCTACAATTTGCCATAATTGCGAACTTATTCCATGAATTCAAAGAAGAAGCGACCAGTTTTTCCTAACTAGATCTTGCACCAGAATCTTTCAACAGCCGAATGCAATAAATAAAGAAAACGAATGCTTTGATTTTCATTGAAAATTGTAAAAACTCAATATCCATAACTAAACAAATCTTAGAACGCTAAAACATTCATAATAAACGTTTTTTTTCTACCGCTTCAGGATCACTACAAAATCATAGCACACAACTGGTACAGCGGTAAGGAACTTACTGAAACCATTCAAAAAAACATTCAATAAAAACCATTCAATAAAAACAATTACGTTTCCAGTTTTCTTTGAACAAATCATATGAGCTCAGGCGATTTATCCACAAGGGAAAGGACCAACATACGAGCTGTTTAGCACATCACGGAGAACCGCTCTTGTGCCCCTGCTTAAGATCTACATGCATTTTTTGGTTAATTTTTGGTAACCTTGCCCTTCCAATAATCCCATAATCTCAAGCTATAAAACGCTCAAAATTTGCCAAGAAAAAGAGGGAAGCACCGCAACTGAAATCCCAGTCTCGAAATGTCATGCCCCTGAAATGCCAGTTCGGTTAGTTTTTTTATCCTAACCAATATCTAAGTTTTTTTGAAAAAAATGAAAAAAAAAAAATCATATAAAAGATTTGAGCAGTCATATTTGGACGCCAGATTTGCAGACCTTGAATGTACCCTGACATCAAACCACTATAGAGTTGAGAAGTTCATATTCGGATAGTTTTTTATATCTAAGTTTTTTGAAGAAAAAAAATGAAAAAAAAAATCATAAAAAACGCCGTATCTCGAAAATCAAGAAAAAAAATTGAGCAGTGATACTTGAACGCCAGATTTGCAACTCCTGAATCCACCCTGACATCACCCCACTATAGGGTTGAGAAACTGAAGTTCGGTTAGTTTTTTTTTATATCTAAACTTTTTCTGAAAAAAAAAATGAAAAAAATCACCATATCTCGAAAAATCTAGAAACGCCATATCTCGAAATATAAAAAGATTTGAGCAGTCATACTTGGACGCCAGGTTTGCAACCCCTGAATGTACCCTGACAGCACCTCATTAAAGGGTTGAGAAATTGAAGTTCGGTTAGTTTTTTAATATCTAAGTTTTTTGAAAAAAAAATCATAAAAACGCCATATCTCGGAAAATAAAAGGATTTGAGCAGTCTTACTTGGACGCCAGATTTGCAACCCTTGAATGTACCCTGATAGCAGCCCACTATAAGGTTCAAAATTCAAGTTCGATTGGGTTTTTTCTTTCTAGGTTTTTTGAAAAAAAATTAAAAAATCATAAAAGCGCCATATCTCGAACAATATAAGGATTTGAGCAGTCATACTTGAACGCCAGATTTGCAACCCTTAAATGTACTTAACAGCACTCCACTATATAGGAATATATAGAACGTATGTATATATAAAATTTTGCAATTTTTCGGCCTTTTAACAGACCAACAGACTTAAACATGAGCCAAATGAAATTTCTTAAGCATTTTAACCTACGGTATAGCTTAAACGTGCAAAAATATTTTCATTAAATATGCAAAAATTAATACGTTGAAAAAACTGAAACATGCAAAAATAGGGACTTCTTTAACACGTCAACATAGGGACTTCTTAGACATGTGTCACGTGAAACGCCAATTAAATAATAGATAGATTAAAGAGCTGCGCTTTTTTGATAACATTATCCCAACTTGAGAAAATTGGATCAATAGATAAGTTTTTATTCCACTGGAATTCTGAAAATTAAATTCAACTTAACGAAATCGAATTAGTTCATATTTTTTGCGCCATTTTCACGTTCGTGTTTGGAGAGTGCTATTTAGGTAACTTTCAGCAGATGAATTCCAATTTAACCTAAAAAAGAATATATAACTAAGTGCATTCATAAACGCATTAAAATGTATGAATGCACATCTGTAGCTATTAGAGCATTTTAGATTTCTTCCAAAAAAATAACTACGACCTATATAAGAACATTCAATACGTTCATTACTCTTAAAAATTAGTTAGGATGAGTCTTAGCGCTCTAGGGGATAGCTTATGGCTTCCTTTAAAAGTTTCAAGTTTGTTTAGTTTAAATACGATTGAGCGTATCTAAATTAGACGAAAAACAAAAATTTGAAAACGCTTTTTCCCGACAAAAAGAAATTTTCGAGAAACATTAGAAATTAGCTCAGCTGAAAGTCAGAAATTACTTCATTGTGATGTACCACTCAACCATATTGAGCTGTTTATTGGTGTGGCTTGATTTTGAGAGGAAAAAAAGCCTGAATCTTCAGTTCCTTGTCACCTCCAGTGATCGGGGCAAAAATTCAGCTTGAATTACACTACGCTTCTTAATGCAACTATATCTCTTTTGCAAGAAAAATCAAGAAATAAAATCCATTTTAACTAATATAAAGTCACCAATCAGACAACATGGAAATCATAGAAATACTTTGACAAACAGTAAAAAAAATTAAAGTAGACGAATTTAGTAAGCCCATTCCGTGTCACAGAATCCTGCCTGAATTGGTCTAGCCGGTATGCCTCTTACAATCAATCTACAACGGAGCTCATTCATTCTCTCTTGAACGTCTCCTGATTTGGAGCTGGGTACCTTATCGGACCAAAGATTCTCGGCGGTACCGCCCGCGTCAGGCCACGCCCACTGCAAAAAATTCGTAGCATCTACAAATTCTGCCCAAAGACACGCCTGTCCGCCTATAACGCGACTTCGGACTTTCGAATCACCAAGCTGTTTGAACATTTCCACGTCATAATTGAGTCGCCACTTTTCACCCCTTGACATATTATCAAGGTACCAAGGATGCGATACGATTATACTGATGTTACTTGTCGAAATAGCTTGTTTAAGATAATTTTCGTCATTAACCCAGTGTTTCCAGACGTTGACTATTGAGTTTTGAGGCACTGTAGCTCCCATTTTTAGCAGGTCTTGCCAAAACATAGCTCGAATAGTTGTTGAGCCTGATACTCGACCAATAATACTCCGCAGCTCTTGAAAGAAATTAACAATACTTGGTGTGCTTCCAGGAATACAGTCATGGTAAAACTCGTCTCCTCCTAAATGGAAATTCTTATCTCTGAATACATTGCTGATTTCACCGATGAGCTTCTCCAAGACTTTGAACGTTTGGCTGTTTTCAATATCCAACAAGGGTCCCTTGCCTTCGTTGAACTTTTTCCTAGAGCATTGATTGAACATCTCTGGGTGTCCTTTGCTCCATGACCTCGTATGGGCAGGTATGTCCAGTTCTGGAATCACTCGGATACCTCGTAGCCTAGCTTCTTGTATCACTTCATTGATATCCTTCGCTGTATATACATGTGTATGTTGGTTATAAGCACCTTTTCTTGATAGTTCTGGATATACCTCACTAACATAAGGGAAACTGTGATCATCTGTCAAATGCCAGTGAAGAACATTCAATTTCACAGCCTCCATCGCATCTAACTGTTTCATAATGATCTGCATTGGAATGTAGTGTCTCGAAGTGTCTATCATGAATCCTCTGTACGAATACTTTGGCTTATCCACTACAGACCCCCTGTTTACAAGCAACCTGACATGCTGGGGATCTGGATAAATCAACTGACTCATAGTCTCTATAGCCCTTAGTGCACCCCACACTTGCGCACTACTGATCACAACTTCGGGAGCTGACACTGTAATCGAGTAGCTCTCGTCCATATTTTCATCAGGATACGCATCAGTGCATCCTTGAGCAACTTTGACTGAGATGCGCTCCACGACTGATTTGTATGCAGGTGTGTGATACTGGCCCACCGCCTCTGCTTCGATCCATCTGCGGTGTCTTGTGATGCTTTTTTCAATGATGTCACATCGATCTACAACACAGCTTAAAATTAGTTCGAGAATTTCGTAAATCATAATCAATTTTATGACTTAGATACTTCGCAGATTCGCAGGCTAAAAATTCGCGATTTTGGAATTCCCAAATAATGTCACTAACAAAAAAAAGTATGACAGCTATATTATTTCTTGTTAGGCAATACTAATCTGGTTTTGTAAATCATTTTCGATAGCTTCCGTGTGTTTTAATTCCGAGGAACATGTCAAATCGAGAATATGAATCGCTTAGGCATTTCCCTTTTTTAGATTAAGCTTGCCCGTGTGGTTAATACCTTTCAATTTAGTTACGAAGCCAGCAAACTGAGCCAGGAAACATTTTGGCCTCGGAGTATAGTACTTCCCTTTTTTTATTATGCGATTCTTCTTAATATCTCAATTTCTCTGGTATTTAATTTAAACATGGTCAACAGACAGTTGGAAAAGAGTCATGAATGCAAGGAAATAGAAAAAAAATATTGGCTTCTTTTTTGAAAAAAAAATTCAAATTTCGAGTAACCAAAAAATATGGCTTTAAAGCTCTTTCAATTTCAAAAAAAAATGTTATCGACGCTTTTTCGACAAAATTAGTCCAATTTGAGAAAACTGGAGATCAAGAGGTAAACTTTTTTTCGCTGATAAATTTGTTAATAAAAACTCCACTTTTGGAACAACACGTCGATCAAGTTTTTCGCGACCTTTACATTTTTTTGCTGTTCGAGAGTGGAGTTTGCCTTTTTTAATAAAGGAAATGAAGTGAACTCGAAAAGAAATCAATAGTCAAACCGCAAAAATTAAACAAATTTTTAAAGACTTTCCAGAAAAAAAAAGAAAAAATCACCAAGAACTATATAAGAGTATTCACTACGTTTTAGACTCTTAAACGCAACCAACTCCTCTTAAAGAAGCGTCAAAAATAATTTGTTTCAAATTTTAAATTTTGACATATAAGTTATGTGAAATATGAGAAGAAAAGTGATCTCACCTTGCCATGCCCAATATCCAATTTGTGCTATTTTCCACGCCACTTTTCCAGAAACTTCCAAAACTTCACTTGTCTGCTGCATATTATTCGGCTGTGGCCAGACCTTGCCTCAAGTTCGATTGGGTTTTTTCTTTCTAGGTTTTTTGAAAAAAAATTAAAAAATCATAAAAGCGCCATATCTCGAACAATATAAGGATTTGAGCAGTCATACTTGAACGCCAGATTTGCAACCCCTAAATGTACTTAACAGCACCCCACTATATAGGAATATATAGAACGTATGTATATATAAAATTTTGCAATTTTTCGGCCTTTTAACAGACCAACAGACTTAAACATGAGCCAAATGAAATTTCTTAAGCATTTTAACCTACGGTATAGCTTAAACGTGCAAAAATATTTTCATTAAATATGCAAAAATTAATACGTTGAAAAAACTGAAACATGCAAAAATAGGGACTTCTTTAACACGTCAACATAGGGACTTCTTAGACATGTGTCACGTGAAACGCCAATTAAATAATAGATAGATTAAAGAGCTGCGCTTTTTTGATAACATTATCCCAACTTGAGAAAATTGGATCAATAGATAAGTTTTTATTCCACTGGAATTCTGAAAATTAAATTCAACTTAACGAAATCGAATTAGTTCATATTTTTTGCGCCATTTTCACGTTCGTGTTTGGAGAGTGCTATTTAGGTAACTTTCAGCAGATGAATTCCAATTTAACCTAAAAAAGAATATATAACTAAGTGCATTCATAAACGCATTAAAATGTATGAATGCACATCTGTAGCTATTAGAGCATTTTAGATTTCTTCCAAAAAAATAACTACGACCTATATAAGAACATTCAATACGTTCATTACTCTTAAAAATTAGTTAGGATGAGTCTTAGCGCTCTAGGGGATAGCTTATGGCTTCCTTTAAAAGTTTCAAGTTTGTTTAGTTTAAATACGATTGAGCGTATCTAAATTAGACGAAAAACAAAAATTTGAAAACGCTTTTTCCCGACAAAAAGAAATTTTCGAGAAACATTAGAAATTAGCTCAGCTGAAAGTCAGAAATTACTTCATTGTGATGTACCACTCAACCATATTGAGCTGTTTATTGGTGTGGCTTGATTTTGAGAGGAAAAAAAGCCTGAATCTTCAGTTCCTTGTCACCTCCAGTGATCGGGGCAAAAATTCGGCTTGAATTACACTACGCTTCTTAATGCAACTATATCTCTTTTGCAAGAAAAATCAAGAAATAAAATCCATTTTAACTAATATAAAGTCACCAATCAGACAACATGGAAATCATAGAAATACTTTGACAAACAGTAAAAAAAATTAAAGTAGACGAATTTAGTAAGCCCATTCCGTGTCACAGAATCCTGCCTGAATTGGTCTAGCCGGTATGCCTCTTACAATCAATCTACAACGGAGCTCATTCATTCTCTCTTGAACGTCTCCTGATTTGGAGCTGGGTACCTTATCGGACCAAAGATTCTCGGCGGTACCGCCCGCGTCAGGCCACGCCCACTGCAAAAAATTCGTAGCATCTACAAATTCTGCCCAAAGACACGCCTGTCCGCCTATAACGCGACTTCGGACTTTCGAATCACCAAGCTGTTTGAACATTTCCACGTCATAATTGAGTCGCCACTTTTCACCCCTTGACATATTATCAAGGTACCAAGGATGCGATACGATTATACTGATGTTACTTGTCGAAATAGCTTGTTTAAGATAATGTTCGTCATTAACCCAGTGTTTCCAGACGTTGACTATTGAGTTTTGAGGCACTGTAGCTCCCATTTTTAGCAGGTCTTGCCAAAACATAGCTCGAATAGTTGTTGAGCCTGATACTCGACCAATAATACTCCGCAGCTCTTGAAAGAAATTAACAATACTTGGTGTGCTTCCAGGAATACAGTCATGGTAAAACTCGTCTCCTCCTAAATGGAAATTCTTATCTCTGAATACATTGCTGATTTCACCGATGAGCTTCTCCAAGACTTTGAACGTTTGGCTGTTTTCAATATCCAACAAGGGTCCCTTGCCTTCGTTGAACTTTTTCCTAGAGCATTGATTGAACATCTCTGGGTGTCCTTTGCTCCATGACCTCGTATGGGCAGGTATGTCCAGTTCTGGAATCACTCGGATACCTCGTAGCCTAGCTTCTTGTATCACTTCATTGATATCCTTCGCTGTATATACATGTGTATGTTGGTTATAAGCACCTTTTCTTGATAGTTCTGGATATACCTCACTAACATAAGGGAAACTGTGATCATCTGTCAAATGCCAGTGAAGAACATTCAATTTCACAGCCTCCATCGCATCTAACTGTTTCATAATGATCTGCATTGGAATGTAGTGTCTCGAAGTGTCTATCATGAATCCTCTGTACGAATACTTTGGCTTATCCACTACAGACCCCCTGTTTACAAGCAACCTGACATGCTGGGGATCTGGATAAATCAACTGACTCATAGTCTCTATAGCCCTTAGTGCACCCCACACTTGCGCACTACTGATCACAACTTCGGGAGCTGACACTGTAATCGAGTAGCTCTCGTCCATATTTTCATCAGGATACGCATCAGTGCATCCTTGAGCAACTTTGACTGAGATGCGCTCCACGACTGATTTGTATGCAGGTGTGTGATACTGGCCCACCGCCTCTGCTTCGATCCATCTGCGGTGTCTTGTGATGCTTTTTTCAATGATGTCACATCGATCTACAACACAGCTTAAAATTAGTTCGAGAATTTCGTAAATCATAATCAATTTTATGACTTAGATACTTCGCAGATTCGCAGGCTAAAAATTCGCGATTTTGGAATTCCCAAATAATGTCACTAACAAAAAAAAGTATGACAGCTATATTATTTCTTGTTAGGCAATACTAATTTGGTTTTGTAAATCATTTTCGATAGCTTCCGTGTGTTTTAATTCCGAGGAACATGTCAAATCGAGAATATGAATCGCTTAGGCATTTCCCTTTTTTAGATTAAGCTTGCCCGTGTGGTTAATACCTTTCAATTTAGTTACGAAGCCAGCAAACTGAGCCAGGAAACATTTTGGCCTCGGAGTATAGTACTTCCCTTTTTTTATTATGCGATTCTTCTTAATATCTCAATTTCTCTGGTATTTAATTTAAACATGGTCAACAGACAGTTGGAAAAGAGTCATGAATGCAAGGAAATAGAAAAAAAATATTGGCTTCTTTTTTGAAAAAAAATTCAAATTTCGAGTAACCAAAAAATATGGCTTTAAAGCTCTTTCAATTTCAAAAAAAAAATGTTATCGACGCTTTTTCGACAAAATTAGTCCAATTTGAGAAAACTGGAGATCAAGAGGTAAACTTTTTTTCGCTGATAAATTTGTTAATAAAAACTCCACTTTTGGAACAACACGTCGATCAAGTTTTTCGCGACCTTTACATTTTTTTGCTGTTCGAGAGTGGAGTTTGCCTTTTTTAATAAAGGAAATGAAGTGAACTCGAAAAGAAATCAATAGTCAAACCGCAAAAATTAAACAAATTTTTAAAGACTTTCCAGAAAAAAAAAAGAAAAAATCACCAAGAACTATATAAGAGTATTCACTACGTTTTAGACTCTTAAACGCAACCAACTCCTCTTAAAGAAGCGTCAAAAATAATTTGTTTCAAATTTTAAATTTTGACATATAAGTTATGTGAAATATGAGAAGAAAACTGATCTCACCTTGCCATGCCCAATATCCAATTTGTGCTATTTTCCACGCCACTTTTCCAGAAACTTCCAAAACTTCACTTGTCTGCTGCATATTATTCGGCTGTGGCCAGACCTTGCCTCTAGTTTGGGAAATTGCATTTGGTACATAACAAAGAATACTCTGCAAAACAAGAGAGATAATTACACTATGTAAAAGCCAGCTTTTCATTACGACTTAACGTTGATGAAAATGTTCAATATTAGTTAATACTGAAATTTTGTTAACTAAGTCCTGGTGTTTAATTGCAGCCAGCAGAGATTGAACCATCTTAAAATCAACCGTAAAATCACGCAGAGCATGCAGAATCCACACTATATTGAGAACTTACAAATTGTATAATGCATACGTGCAACAGCATGGTAAAAACAAATACATGATGAAAAAGCTACTACCACAGATGAAGTTTTTCAAAAACAGTACAACTGTATGAAAAACGATCGGATCATCATAATTAAATTGAATATCATCTAACCCGCAAAAATTGAACTTCCTGAAGGTGAACTTAATATCGTAGCACATTTCATAAGATCACCATCTGCAGCGCAGTTGATAAGTAAGCTTCAGCCAAAATCAAATATGTTGAAACTGCACAAAGAGCTATAGATGGCCTAGACAGAGATGGGCTCATTCATCTGTATAATGCAAAGCAACCTTTTTTTCCAAAAAAAAACAACGACCAGCGGAAAACATAATTCAGTAATTTTCTGGATGATATAGAACCAATCTTTAATATTGATTCTATAGAATCAATCTATAGAACCAATATTCAAATCTTTCAAGATAAATCTCGATCTTTTTCATCCCATTACCCATTCATATCAATTGCAGCGAACGAATCACCTTGAAAAGCTACACGTCGACATGTTCAAGGATTTGTGAACAAAAAGTAGTGCCCCTCGAGCATCTAACGTTACAACTATTTGATAAAACTCCTGGATGACCCTATTCACGGAAAGCTATTCGATTTGCTTTTGATGAAGTGGCTACGTCTCCGCAGTGCTGAAGTGGTTATGCCCCTGTCTCCCAATCGAAAGGTCCGTGCTCGTAGCTTGAGGGTGAGGCAACATTACCCAGCCCAGAAAAATATTCAAAATAATTGCCTATAGTTCTTATCAAATAGATTTGAAATGATTGTTTCATGGATGCTAGATCGGGTTATTCCTCTTGGGTAGCCCCAATTACCAAGGGATTTTACATTCCGACAGAAGACCATTCTCAATTTATTCAACTATCATTTCTGAACCTATCTTATTGATGACCCGAATTATTGGCGCCAGTTGTGTTTCAATAGCAATCGAATCCTTGCGATACTCCAAACGAAAAAGTTAAAAAAGACAATCTTGTCAATTCGTGGATTATTGCTAAGCCCCGAAGCAAAGAACACGCTCACGCGACTCCAGTATCTTCTTCAATACGGCAGCCTCCGTAAAGAAAAGAACCTGATAATTTGGCACGACGTTATGAGTAGTTCAATATCGCCCCATCGAAGCAACCATTATAGACCCTGCAGCACCCAGAGATTAATAAAAATTTTATCAAAATTGAAGAACTAAATTTCGGCTATTGTGTATTCACAGAGAAATACTGCCCCGATATCAAGAAGGAACTCCTAAAAACAGGTATCTTGATAGTTGAAGTCAAGAAGAACCTCATATCCAAAAGAAAACAGTCTTGTAGGTTTGTGTGTGTGTGTGTGTGTGTCACTGATTGAAAACCTCGGAGAAGTTCATCCATCGGCGAAATCGGAATTTTGCTATCTTACAACCGTTATCAGCCATCAAAGCTAACTCTGGCATTTGTCCAAGAAGAACCGATTGCATAACAAGAATAAGTTGTCAAAGAAAGAAAGAGATAGGAAAAAGTAAAGTTTGAGTCTCTTCTTAGCAGTTGTGCCTCCAGAGGTTTAATTATCTCGGAGGGGCTTCGGTTGGGATAAAAGATTATATTTGATAGTTCAGATCGAATTAGATTTTTCGAAACCAACTTTTGTAATAGAAATAGCGTCATTCTTTTTCAGTCATACCTTAAGAAAAAAAATTGCTTCACTTGCACGAAGAATATGGGAAGTGATTCAATGATTTTGTTGCTTCTCGTGCACCGAGTGATGCACTGGTCGGTGAAATGTACAGGTTTTGACTCAAAAACTCTTGAGGCTCTCAACTTTGTCAGAAAAAATCTCCTGATCTGCAATGAATGTGCAAAAAATGGATCAAAAGATCAATTGATGATACAAAAAAGTGAACCAGCAGTTGAGAAAAAATTGAAAAAATTATCAGAGCTTTTAATTCAAAAACCGAAGTTTTGCATCAAACAGTAAGTAAACAAGAGAGCATGAGCTCTTACTCACAGGTTCTAAAAAACCGGTTGTCCCCAATTCGATTTTCAGCTTCTATACAGCAAAGTTTGCTGGAATATCGGAATATCTGCTAAGCAACCCATTCGTAGGCTTCTGCAGGTCAAAAGTAAGCAATCTGTTTTATGAATGGGTTCAGTGCATCAAGGGAACGTTTTCGAGATTTGTACCTACACGAACACGTCATCGTAGAACAGCGTGCCTCAAAACCTCAGTTGATCACTTTAGAAAAAAAGTCTAAGATCCATCAAATTATAAACGGAAATAGAAAAAAAGTTAGTGCAGATTATGCAGACTACTTGGTCGTTCTTTCAGAAAACAAAATACTGAAGCATCATAGGGCTGTAAACAGAATGGAACTACCACTCACTGTTTTCGTGTTGCTCGTGATCACACAAAAAAAGGCCGAACTATTTGCAGACTTCTTCCATAGTGTATTTATCAGCAGCACTGATCCAGTTTTTAATTATTCAATATCACTGGAACTTCAATTGCAGAAAGTAGGATATCGTATATTCTTGAAAACCAGGATGTATCGAAAGCCATGGTCAAGATCAGATACGAGCAGTCGTCTTGAGAAAACTTGACATAGCCTTGCCCATTCAATGCACCAAGTTTTCTACAAAGTCCAGCAAATTTCTCCTCGCGCTTGGAATAAGGCTCATGTAATACCTGTCCACAAAAAGAAAAACAAAGAAAACATCGAAAACTAAAGACCAGTATCACTACTGTCCTTAACCTTAAAATTTCTTCAAAGGTGTATCTTTCTCGACCTCTATGAATTTCTACGAAGTGAACTGAATGAAGCCCAGCACGGATTCAGAAGTATCAATCTTGTGTGACTCAACTTCTGTGTTTTCTGGACGACATCTACAAAGGAATAGAAAATCAAAGTGATAAAAAGGTAATTTATACCGACTTTGAAAAAGCGTTCGATAAGGTCGACCACGGCGTTCTTTTGTCTCAGCTTTTCCGTCTTGGCGTGCACGACAAATTGTTGAAACTGATATCGTCATATTTAGAAAAGGGAACAGTTCGCGTCAAAATTAATGACATCCTGTCTAGTAGTCAGCAAACAATATCAAAAGAAGTGCCGCAGGGCTCGATTCTTGGTGGTTACATATCAGTATTTAGACAACCGCGTATTCAGACTCGTCAGTATTTAGACAAATACTGTTTCAACCAATCAGAATCGAGACAGAAGAAATTAATAAATAATTATTTTTTATTTTGGATTATTAATGTCTTTTCTCGATTCTGATTGGTTCATACAGTATTTATCTAATTACTGACGAGTCTGAATACGGGGTTGTCTAAATACAGGCTGCACTCTATTCTTGGTCCTCTCTTTTTGTTGCAGCGCGAAAGTAAATGCATATAACCGAAACGAAACTGTGAAACTATCAATGCATATAAACTAAACGTTACTTCGACGTCATAAGACCAGAAGGCCAAGCGGTCCAAGACGAAAGCTAGGCATTGTAGCTGACCGGTACGGCGTAGGTTCGAGCAACCCAGCTACCCATGTTATAACATACTAAAAAAAGGAGGCGATACCCTATTTTAACTGTTTTTCTCTCTAACACGGTTCAGACTTGATTAAGTCTGACCTCCAAAAACAGCGCAATTTGTCTCGAGTGCAAATACCACCGTTTTGAGAGCTTGTTTTGAATTTGCAGCTATAAATTGTTGATGTTATGAATGGTTCAAACTGCTCCGAATTATCTGTTAAACTGAACTATTTGCCGAGAAATAATTGTTGTTAAATCAAATGTTTCATTCCATTATTTTTATTTTTTTTTGAGATTTTGAGAGATTGGAGCGGGCACCCTACAAGGGACTGAGTGTATCCTTCAGGACCGAGTGTATCCTACCGAGTGTATCCTTCCGGAGTGTATCCTATTCGTCGGCGACTACCCCCAGTTAGTCGGTGACTCAAATTCGTCGGTGACTCAAATTTAAGCAATGCACTGGAAAACCTCAACTAAACACCAAAATTGATTCGCTGCATAAAGTTATATTTTAAATCAAAAACGAAAAAAGAAAAAAAAAAGAAAAAAGAACAGCTCCATAGTGAAGTCCTGTCTTTGACGCTAATGGTAGAATGAAGATGTTTGATTACCATTCTCTCTCTGACATCAAAAAAAATGAACTTCTCGAATTTGTCTTCAAACAACAATGTATCGGACAAAAGTCTATCCCTTGAAAATTTTGAGGCCTATGCGATCGATTTATACAATTTGAATTATAAGGCCAAACGGAATTTATTTCGCTTGTATATCTCTTTTGCGAAATGCTCCTAAAAGCAAAAACGTCTGATATAATTGCATTGGATCTTTGTTTTGGATATTTTTTTCATTGCTCTCGATTCTTTCAATTTTTTTGCCAAGTTGAAAACTTACATCGAAAGTGTGGATGGGGGTCATTTTCAGCTTTAAAAAAATTGAAAACAGCCAAAACTTTATGTGCACAGTGTTGGAATGGGTTGCTAGAATTTTATCTTTTTGCTCTAGTTAAATGGGTAGCTTTGATGAAGACGTTGGCCGAAAGTGTTGGGTGCAGTCGATGAGCCTTTAAGCCGACATCCGAAAAAGCAGACGCACAGGCCTTTTCAGGTATTCTGATTGTGATTTTTTGGTCGACGTGGAGCTGAGTTTTCGGATTTTTTCCCGGTGATCGCTCCGTCTTCAAAACTTGTCCGACAAATTTTTTAAAACTTGATGCTATCAAATTGAAAAAGATGTTCTATATTCTTTTCCGACTCAAAGCGAGCTCCGAGCTCTAAAAATTTCTCGATACCAAATATTTTGTTCTTAAACCAGAAAACTACTTTTTCTCGAAACTGAAATATGTGCAATTGATACGTAGACAAATTGATCTAGTTTTTTTCTCGATACCAAAATTTTTGACCAAAAATTTTGACTAAAATTTTCAGGGACTCAGGATCCTTGTGATCGGAACGGAACATACACAACGAACAAGTGAATAACTCGAACCCGCTGACTCAAAACTGCAAAAAAATTTGAGAAAAAATCTCAATTTTTGCCAAAAATATTCCAAAAAGTAACCCCAAAAATCAGTAAAACTTTGCTGTAGTTGATATCAAACCCGAGTTAGGAGGTCTGTTAGTGTGAAATTAGGCAAATTAAGCTAAGTTTTTTCAGGCTCAGATTTTTCCGTGTGTGTTGTGTGAATTCAACCGACTTGCCTGACTCGTCACCCTCTTGGTAACACCCCGTTCCTCTCATAAGTCTATCGATTAGGTGGTTTCGCTGTTATGTTAAGTGGTCTGGTAAGGTGATAATAAGTTGCATTTTATCAGCCTCAGTTTTTCCTTTGTGTGTTGTAGGACCTACTCAATCGACCTACTTAATTCCCAATCCCATTTGGTAAGACACCTGAGTTGGTGTGCGTATGGTGTTCATCCTAGGAGCTAGTTCGTTACATCACGCGGTTCGCACACTTTCCGCACCGTCTTAAAAGCGCATGAAAAAGACTTGCTTCACGAAACCCGGTTTTAGTTCTAACTTCAACGCTAAGGCCTCGCAGAAGAATATACAGTTCTATCTGCATCACTTTCTATCGTCACGAACCCACCTTGTCATTTGGTGCGACAACATTAATATTTCCATAAGAAAACATAGCAGTAACACTAACCGTAGACTAAGTACTGAGCAAGTTACAAATTTGTTATCAGGCTACAAGCTAAACATTTGTGCAATAGTTTACTGCCAACGGAGCGGTACTGAGGATATAGAGAAGCAATTAGTTAGAACAGGTATTCTCGTGCTTTAACTTGGTGAAAGACTTTCATTTCTAAGCGTAAAGCTAAGGACCAGGTACTCCTTGAGAAGTACAAGGATCTTCACCAGCCCCCTCGTCTTCAGTTAAAGACTTTCCTCTTCTTGAGGCGTTACAGTGCTAGCCTCAGTGCCCTCAAAACTCGTAGGAAACAGAATCGTTTTTCACTTAAAAACCGAAAAGCCATACAAAACAGGTTTAAGGCAGAGGCTTTAGGTAGTCAAGTTATTACCCCTGAAAGTTAAGCTTTCTGTGATAACATTCTCGTAATTTAATAAAGACTGCAAAATTTCA
Organism: Symsagittifera roscoffensis; assembly: GCF_963678635.1. Classification (NCBI taxonomy): domain Eukaryota; kingdom Metazoa; phylum Xenacoelomorpha; order Acoela; family Convolutidae; genus Symsagittifera; species Symsagittifera roscoffensis. The sequence continues at coordinate 60,757,108 of NC_087063.1, read as the reverse complement.
AAGTCTTTAGCGCTTGTTTTAATAAGCAAGGAACATATAAGGCCTGTTCATTGATAGCTTGAACCTTCATAGTCTCCATTTTAGCTAATTCGCAAGTTGTCTCCTTTTTCGTCTTCGAGACATCTTTCCGCTCGTATACTGAGCCCCTCTCGAGCTAGCCAGTCAGCTTTTGAGCTTCCTTAAACTCAAAAGTTTTCAAGTCACAATTATCTTTGTAAAATTAATCGTAAATAAATGGGTTGTTAGTGTCGTAGTAGTTGATTGTTTATGCAATTCAAAAATAAATTATTCTTTTAAGCTTCGTTTGTAATTCAATGAGCATCTAGCAAAGAGATTCGCTAAAAGCATGGATTAAAAGATACAAAAAAGTTTAAATAAGTTGTTTGAAAACAGAGACTCCACAGAAAAAGATCTTTACAAATGCCATGCTCTGGTACTAAAACACATTGAAAATCAAAGCTGCTCGACAAAAATCGAGACAGTTATCAAAAAAAGCTTAACTTTAATGAGGCAATCCCGAGGTTCTTTAATGAAACAGGCAATTGACAAAAATGAGGAAATCATTCAATTGGCTGGAAAAGCCGAACACCCCGACAAATACATACCAAAACAAGATCTTTGGCTCCACAAATTAACAAAGACTAGTAGTAAGATTTTACAGGAGGTTGAAATTAATAAATTTTGTTTAGAAAAATCAGAAGTAAATGAGATTGAAGAAAAGACTCAAAAATGAAGTAGCTGGCGACACTAGGTCTAAATCTTTGCTTCAAATTGGAGGCACGGGTTCCAAAAGGTCAATTGTAGCTCTTAAGAAATCGAACACAAAACGAGCCATGATTCAAGTTCAAGCTCATGTTCCAGTCGGTATACGGATTGGAATCAAAGAACTCTATTGAGATGAACGCAATCTCGCATTGAATAAGTTGTAGTAAGAACTTGCCGGGAAGGCCAGCGTAGCTTTGAAGTTAAAACAGCAGCAAAATGAATTAGAATTGGAGGCCTTAGGATCATAGGAGAAAAATAAGAGAAGTCGAGTTTGAATGATGGCAAAGGGAAGATGACCTATCTGCCGTAAGTGAAAAATTAGATAGGACGGCGAGTTTAACAAAAGTCAGTCTTCAATTTGATGAAAAAAGGGAGGAGGATGGTACTAATGCCTCCTCGGTTTATTCTATCAAAGATCATACTTCTGCTGTCTCGGCCAACCAACCGGAAAACACATTTAATATTGAACAGCCAAGTCTTTCCACAACTGTGGTCGGATAGCAAGTGTTGGAGGCCTCGAGCCGGCCATATGCCCCTAAACCTACTAAAAACTATGTCTATTGATTGCCCGACCATACTAATAGCTTTTCTTAAATTATTCTTTCCCTATCCCAGATGGTAATTGTCAGGAACAATTTGCCTCCACTTGAATTGAGTAGGCAAACAGCATTTAATTCGCTATTACAGATTAGCAAAAATCTAACAAATGTCCAATTTGTTTTGGATGTTTCCATGAGATTTTTGCTTTGGATCTGCTTTCACATTAAACTCAGATTTTTCCGTTTGGATGGATATCATTTTCAGCATTCAATTATTTGGAAACAGCCAATATGGCACGAGTGTGCACTGAGTGTTTGCAATAATTGCTTAAAAGTTGCCTTCTTTCTCCAGCGTTTTGATTGGATGATTTGTACTTGTTTTCGTAAAACTTGTCGCTTAATTTTTATGTACTCGACTTATTAACAACAATTAAAATTCATATTATTTAGAAGCCAAGATTTTTCATCGGTGACTCATATTTAAGCAATGCACTGAAAAAGCTCAACAAAACACCAAAATTGATTCGCTGCATAAAGTTATATTTTAAATCAAAAACGAAAAAGGAAAAAAAAGAAAAAAGAACAGCTCCATAAGGAAGTCCTGTCTTTGACGCTAATGGTAGAATGAAGATGTTTGATTAACATTCTCTCTCTGACATCTAAAAAAATGAACTTCTCGAATTTGTCTTCAAACAACAATGTATCGGACAAAAGTCTATCCCTTGAAAATTTTGAGGCCTATGCGATCGATTTATACAATTTGAATTATAAGGCCAAACGGAATTTATTTCGCTTGTATATCTGTTTTGCGAAATGCTTCTAAAAAGCAAAAACGTCTGATATAATTGCATTGGATCTTTGTTTTGGATATTTTTTTCATTGCTCTCGATTCTTTCAATTTTTTTGCCAAGTTGAAAACTTACATCGAAAGTGTGGATGGGGGTCATTTTCAGCTTTAAAAAAATTGAAAACAGCCAAAAGTTTATGTGCACAGTGTTGGAATGGGTTGCTAGAATTTTATCTTTTTGCTCTAGTTAAATGGGTAGCTTTGATGCAGACGTTGGCCGAAAGTGTTGGGTGCAGTCGATGAGCCTTTAAGCCTACATCCGAAAAAGCAGACGCACAGGCCTTTTCAGGTATTCTGATTGTGAATTTTTGGTCGACGTGGAGCTGAGTTTTCGGATTTGTTCCCGGTGATCGCTCAGTCCGCAAAACTTGTCCGACAAATTTTTTAAAACTTGATGCTATCAAATTGAAAAAGATGTTCTATATTCTTTTCCGACTCAAAGCGAGCTCCGAGCTCTAAAACTTTCTCGATACCAAATATTTTGTTCTTAAACCAGAGTACTACATTTTCTCGAAACTGAAATATGTGCAATTGGTACGTAGACAAATTATTCTAGTTTTTTTCTCGATACCAAAATTTTTGACTAAAATTTTCAGGGACTCAAGATCCTTGTGATCGGAACATACACAACGAACATGTGAATAACTCGAACCCGCTGACTAAAAACTGTAAAAAATTTTGGGAAAAAAATCGCAATTTTTGGCAACAATATTCCAAAAAAAGTACCCCCAAAAATCAGTAAAACTTTGCTGTAGTTGATATCAAACCCGAGTTAGGAGGTCTGTTAGTGTGAAGTCAGGCAAATTAAGCTAAGTTTTTTCAGCCTCAGTTTTTTCTTTGTGTGTTGTAGGACCTACTCAATCGACCTACTTAATTCCCAATACCATTTGGTAAGACACCTGAGTTGGTGTGCGTATGGTGTTCATCCTAGGAGCTAGTTCGTTACGTCACGCCGTTCGCACACTTTCCGCACCGTCTCAAAAGCGCATGAAAAAGACTTGCTTCACGAAACCCGGTTTTAGTTCGAACTTCAACGCTAAGGCCTCGCAGAAGACTATTCAGTTCTATCTGCATCACTTTCTATCGTCACGAACCCACCTTGTCATTTGGTACGACGCCATTAATAATTCCATAAGAAAACATAGCAGTAACACTAACCGTAGACTAAGTACTGAGCAAGTTACAAATTTGTTATTAGGGTACAAGCTAAACATTTGTGCAATAGTTTACTGCCAACGGAGCGGTACTGAGGATATAGAGAAGCAATTAGTTAGAACAGGTATTCTCGTGCTTAACTTGGTGAAAGACTTCATTTCTAAACGTAAAGCTAAGGACCAGGTACTCCTTGAGAAGTACAATGATCTTCACCAGCCCCCTCGTCTTCAGTTAAAGAATTTCCTCTTCTTGAGGCGTTACAGTGCTAGCCTCAGTGCCCTCAAAACTCGTAGGAAACAGAATTGTTTACCACTTAAAAACCGAAAAGCCATACAAAACAGGCTTAAGGCAGAGGCTTTAGGTAGTCAAGTTATTACCCCTGAAAGTTAAGCTTTCTGTGATAACATTCTCGTAATTTAATAAAGACTGCGAAATTTCAAGGTCTTTAGCGCTTGTTTTAATAAGCAAGGAACATATAAGGCCTGTTCATTGATAGCTTGAATCTTCATGGTCTCCATTTTAGCTAATTCGCAAGTTGTCTCCTTTTTCGTCTTCGAGACATCTTTCCGCTCGTATACTGAGCCCCTCTCGAGCTTGCCAGTCAGCTTTTGAGCTTCCTTGAACTCAAAAGTTTTCAAGTCACAATTATCTTTGTAAAATTAATCGTAAATAAATGGGTTGTTAAAGTCGTAGTAGTTGATTGTTTATGCCATACAAAAATAAATTATTCTTTTAAGCTTCGTTTGTAATTCACTGAGCATCTAGCAAAGAGATTCGCTAAAAGCATGGATGAAAAGATACAAAAAAGATTAAATAAATTGTTTGAAAACAGAGACTCCACAGAAAAAGATCTTTACAAATGCCATGCTCTCGTACTAAAACACATTGAAAATCAAAGCTGCTCGACAAAAATCGAGACGTTCATCAAAAAATGCAAAACTTTAATGAAACAGGCAATTGAAAAAAATGAGGAAATCATTCAATTGGCTGGAAAAGCCGAACACACCGACAAATACATACCAAAACAAGATCTTTGGCTCCACAAATTAACAAAAACTAGTAGTAAGACTTTACAGGAGGCTGAAATTTATAAATTTTGTTTAGAAAAATCAGAAGTAAATGAGACTGAAGAAAAGACTCAAAAATGAAGTAGCTGGCGACACTAGGTCTAAATCTTCGCTTCAAACTGGAGGCACGGGGTCCAAAAGGTAAAATGTAGCTCTTAAGAAATCGAACACAAAACGAGCCATGATTCAAGTTCAAGCTAACGTTCGAGTCGGTATACGGATTGGAATCAAAGAACTCTATTGAGATGAACGCAATCTCGCATTGAATAAGTTGTAGTAAGAACTTGCCGGGAAGGCCAGCGTAGCTTTGAAGTTAAAACAGCAGCAAAATGAATTAGAATTGGAGGCCTTAGCTGAGGATCATAGGAGAAAAATAAGAGAAGTCTAGTTTGAATGATTGCAAAGGGAAGATGACCTATCTGCCGTAAGTGAAAAATTAGATAGGACGGCGAGTTTAACAAAAGTCAGTCTTCAATTTGATGAAAAAAGAGAGGAGGATGGTACTAATGCCTCCTCGGTTTATTCTATCAAAGATCATACTTCTGCTGTCTCGGCCAACCAACCGGAAAACACATTTAATATTGAACAGCCAAGTCTTTCCACAACAGTGGTCGGATAGCAAGTGTTGGAGGCCTCGAGCCAGCCATATGCCCCTAAAACTACTGAAAACTATGTCTATTGATTGCCCGACCATACTAATAGCTTTTCTTAAGTTATTCTTTCCCTATCCCAGATGGTATTTGTCGGGAACAATTTACCTCCACTTGAATTAAGGGGCAAACAGCATTTAATTCGCTATTACAGATTTGGCAAAAATTTAACAAATGTCCAATTTGTTTTGCATGAGATCCAAAGCATGAGATTTTTGCTTTGGATTTTCTTTCAAATTAAACTCAGATTTTTCACTTTGGATGGATATCATTTTCAGCATTCAATTATTTGGAAACAGCCAATATGGCACGAGTGTGCACTGAGTGTTTGCAATAACTGCTTAAAAGTTGCCTTCTTTCTCCAGATTTTGGATGATTTGTACTCGACTTATTAACAACAATTAAAATTCATATTATTTAGAAGCCAAGATTTTTCATCGGTGACTCAAATTTAAGCAATTCACTGGAAAAGCTCAACAAAACACCAAAATTGATTCGCTGCATAAAGTTATATTTTAAATCAAAAACCAAAAAAGGAAAAAAAAGAAAAAAGAACAGCTCCATAGTGAAGTCCTGTCTTTGACGCTAATGGTAGAATGAAGATGTTTGATTAACATTCTCTCTCTGACATCTAAAAAAATGAACTTCTCGAATTTGTCTTCAAACAACAATGTATCGGACAAAAGTTTATCCCTTGAAAATTTTGAGGCCTATGCGATCGATTTATACAATTTGAATTATAAGGCCAAACGGAATTTATTTCGCTTGTATATCTGTTTTGCCAAATACTTCTAAAAAGCAAAAACGTCTGATATAACTGCATTGGATCTTTGTTTTGGATATTTTTTCATTGCTCTCGATTCTTTCAATTTTTTTGCCAAGTTGAAAACTTACATCGAAAGTGTGGATGGGGGTCATTTTCAGCTTTAAAAAAATTGAAAACTGCCAAAAGTTTATGTGCACAGTGTTGGAATGGGTTGCTAGAATTTCATCTTTTTGCTCTAGTTAAATGGGTAGCTTTGATGCAGACGTTGGCCGAAAGTTTTGGGTGCAGTCGATGCGCCTTTAAGCCGACATCCGAAAAAGCAGACGCACAGGCCTTTTCAGGTATTCTGATTGTGAATTTTTGATCGACGTGGAGCTGAGTTTTCGGATTTTTCCCGGTGATCGCTCCGTCTTCAAAACTTGTCCCACAAATTTTTTAAAACTTGATGCTATCAAATTGAAAAAGATGTTCTATATTCTTTTCCGACTCAAAGCGAGCTCCGAGCTCTAAAATTTTCTCGATACCAAATATTTTGTTCTTAAACCAGAGTACTACTTTTTCTCGAAACTGAAATATGTGCAATTGGTACGAGGACAAATTAATCTAGTTTTTTTCTCGATACCAAAATTTTTGACTAAAATTTTCAGGGTCTCAAGATCCTTGTGATCGGAACATACACAACGAACAAGTGAATAACTCGAACCCGCTGACTAAAAACTTTAAAAAACTTTGGGAAAAAACCTCAATTTTCGGCAAAAATATTCCAAAAAGTACCCCGAAAAATCAGTAAAACTTTGCTGTAGTTGATATCAAACACGAGTTAGGTGGTCTGTTAGTGTGAAATCAGGCAAATTAAGCTAAGTTTTTTCAGGCTCAGATTTTTCCGTGTGTTGTGTGAATTCAACCGACTTGCCTGACTCCTCACCCTCTTGGTAACGATTAAAACACACCCCGTTCCTCTCATAAGTCTATCGATTAGGTGGTTTCGCTGTTATGTTAAGTGGTCTGGTAGGGTGATAATACGTTTCATTTTTTTCAGCCTCAGTTTTTTCTTTGTGTGTTGTAGGAGTTACTTAGGACCTACTCAATCGACCTACTTAATTCCCAATCCCATTTGGTAAGACACCTGAGTTGGTGTGCGTATGGTGTTCATCCTAGGAGCTAGTTTGTTACGTCACGCGGTTCGCACACTTTCCGCACCGTCTCAAAAGCGCATAAAAAAGACTTGCTTCACGAAACCCGGTTTTAGTTCGAACTTCAACGCTAAGGCCTCGCAGAAGACTATTCAGTTCTATCTGCATCACTTTCTATCGCCACGAACCCACCTTGTCATTTGGTACGACGCCATTAATAAATCCAAAAGAAAACATAGCAGTAACACTAACCGTAGACTAAGTACTTTGCAAGTTACAAATTTGTTATTAGGGTACAAGCTAAACATTTGTGCAATAGTTTACTGCCAACGGAGCGGTACTGAAAATATAGAGAAGCAATTAGTTAGAACAGGTATTCTCGTGCTTAACTTGGTGAAAGACTTCATTTCTAAGCGTAAAGCTAAGGACCAGGTACTCCTTGAGAAGTACAAGGATCTTCACCAGCCCCCTCGTCTTCAGTTAAAGAATTTCCTCTTCTTGAGGCGTTACAGTGCTAGCCTCAGTGCCCTCAAAACTCGTAGGAAACAGAATTGTTTACCACTTAAAAACCGAAAAGCCATACAAAACAGGCTTAAGGCAGAGGCTTTAGGTAGTCAAGTTATTACCCCTGAAAGTTAAGCTGTCTGTGATAACATTCTCGTAATTTAAAAAAGACTGCGAAATTTCAAGGTCTTTAGCGCTTGCTTTAATAAGCAAGGAACATATAAGGCCTGTTCATTGATAGCTTGAATCTTCATGGTCTCCATTTTAGCTAATTCGCAAGTTGTCTCCTTTTTCGTCTTCGAGACATCTTTCCGCTCGTATACTGAGCCCCTCTCGAGCTTGCCAGTCAGCTTTTGAGCTTCCTTGAACTCAAAAGTTTTCAAGTCACAATTATCTTTGTAAAATTAATCGTAAATAAATGGGTTGTTAAAGTCGTAGTAGTTGATTGTTTATGCCATACAAAAATAAATTATTCTTTTAAGCTTCGTTTGTAATTCACTGAGCATCTAGCAAAGAGATTCGCTAAAAGCATGGATGAAAAGATACAAAAAAGATTAAATAAATTGTTTGAAAACAGAGACTCCACAGAAAAAGATCTTTACAAATGCAATGCTCTCGTACTAAAACACATTGAAAATCAAAGCTGCTCGACAAAAATCGAGACAGTTATCAAAAAACGCAAAACTTTAATGAAACAGGCAATTGAAAAAAATGAGGAAATCATTCAATTGGCTGGAAAAGCCGAACACCCCCACAAATACATACCAAAACAAGATCTTTGGCTCCACAAATTAACAAAGACTAGTAGTAAGATTTTACAGGAGGCTGAAATTTATAAATTTTGTTTAGAAAAATCAGAAGTAAATGAGACTGAAGAAAAGACTCCAAAATGAAGTAGCTGGCGACACTAGGATTCGCTTCAAATTGGAGGCACGGGGTCCAAAAGGTCAAATGTAGCTCTTAAGAAATCGAACACAAAACGAGCCATGATTCAAGTTCAAGCTCACGTTCGAGTCGGTATACGGATTGGAATCAAAGAACTCTATTGAGATGAACGCAATCTCGCATTAAATAAGTTGTAGTAAGAACTTGCCGGGAAGGCCAGCGTAGCTTTGAAGTTAAAACAGCAGCAAAATGAATTAGAATTGGAGGCCTTAGCTGAGGATCATAGGAGAAAAATAAGAGAAGTCGAGTTTGAATGATGGCAAAGGGAAGATGACCTATCTGCCGTAAGTGAAAAATTAGATAGGACGACGAGTTTAACAAAAGTCAGTCTTCAATTTGATGAAAAAAGGGAGGAGGATGGTACTAATGCCTCCTCGGTTTATTCTATCTAAGATCATACTTCTGCTGTCTCGGCCAACCAACTGGAAAACACATTTAATATTGAACAGCCAAGTCTTTCCACAACTGTGGTCGGATAGCAAGTGTTGGAGGCCTCGAGCCGGCCATATGCCCCTAAAACTACTAAAAACTATGTCTATTGATTGCCCGACCATACTAATAGCTTTTCTTAAATTATTCTTTCCCTATCCCAGATGGTAATTGTCAGGAACAATTTACCTCCACTTGAATTAGGTGGGCAAACAGCATTTAATTCGCTATGACAGATTGGCAAAAATTTAACAAATGTCCAATTTGTTTTGGATGTTTGCATGAGATTTTTGCTTTGGATTTTCTTTCAAATTAAACTCGGATTTTTCAGTTTGGATGGATATAATTTTTCAGCATTCAATTATTTGGAAACAGCCAATATGGCACGAGTGTGCACTGAGTGTTTGCAATAATAGCTTAGAAATTGCCTTCTTTCTCCAGTGTTTTGATTGGATGATTTGTACTTATTTTCGTAAAACTTGTCGCTTAATTATTATGTACTTGACTTACTTACAACAATTAAAATTCATATTATTTAGAAGCCAAGATTTTTCATCGGTGACTCAAATTTAAGCAATGCACTGAAAAAGCTCAACAAAACACCAAAATTGATTCGCTGCATAAAGTTATATTTTAAATCAAAAACGAAAAATGGAAAAAAAAGAAGAAAAAAGAACAGCTCCATTGTGAAGGGCGTCTTTGACGCTAAAGGTAGAATGAAGATGTTTGATTAACATTCTCTCTCTGACATCTAAAAAAATGAACTTCTCGAATTTATCTTGAAACAACAATGTATCGGACAAAAGTCTATCCCGTGAAAATTTTGAGGCCTATGCGATCGATTTTATACAATTTGAATTATAAGGTCAAACGGAATTTATTTCGCTTGTATATTTGTTTTGCGAAATGCTATTAAAAAGCAAAAACGTCTGATATAATTGCATTGGATCTTCGTTTTGGATATTTTTTCATTGCTCTCGATTCTTTCAATTTTTTTGTCAAGTTGAAAACTTACATCGAAAGTGTGGATGGGGGTCATTTTCAGCTTTAAAAAAATTGAAAACAGCCAAAAGTTTATGTGCACAGTGTTGGAACGGGTTGCTAGAATTTTATCTTTTTGCTCTAGTTAAATGGGTAGCTTTGATGATTTCTGCTGGTTTTCCTAATGCTTGTCGCTTTGTTGTAGTGTACTCGCTCAGTTAAACTAAGTACGACGATTTCCTAGCATTTATATTTGGATGCAAAAAATCATCTTAATCGTTGACCAAATTTGAGAAATGGAATAAATAAGCTAAAAACAACACCACTTTTGATTCGGTATATATGAGTTCAATTTTTGATAATTAAATACTTCCTGGACCTCTCTGACCCACAATATAATGATGGGCATCAAACCACAATATAATGATTTTATGGCGAGTGGCATCGATTTATCTCACTGGAATTAGAAGGGCAAACATCATAATTTTTCTCAACATCATTTTGCAAAAGGCTAATAAAAAACCAATTTGTGTTGCATGCTTGCATGAAAACTTTGCTTTGGATCTTTATTCAAACTTATCTGTTTTTCTTTCAGTTCTTAATGTGAAAGTTGAAGAATTATATCAAACTTTTGGATGGAGGTGAATTTCAGCGTTAAATTATTCGAAAACAGCCAATATTGTCAGGCTGAGCACAGGGTGATTGCAGTAGTTGGTCGAATCTTGTCTTCCTGCACTAGTAAGATTGGTTCCTGGATTTGTACTTGCTTTCGTAACAATTGCTTTGTTGTAAGGTTATCGCTTGGTATAACAAATTACAACGATTAAATATCATTTAATTTAGATGCAAATAGTTAATTTAGATGCAAATGGAGTTCAAATTTAGTTCATAAACGGAAATAGTGAAAAAAAAAATAAAAACGGCTCATTTGTGAAGTCTTGAATATGTCGCCAATGGTGGAATGGAGATGTTTGATGCTGGTTTCCTACCTGACATTTAAAAAAAAACAAATGTACTTCTCAAACTACTCTTTTCAAACAACAATGTATTGCCCAATGGCCTGTCTCGTGACTATTTTGGGGCCAATGGGATCTGGTTATACCATTTGAATTTAACTCGCTAATATATCTGTTTTGCAAAAAGCTCATAAAACACAAATATGTTTTGAACGTTTGCATTAGATCTTTGCTATAGATTTCTTTTTAAATCGAACTCAGTTCTTTCAATTTTTTTGTAAATTTGAAAATTTAACGCAAACTTGTGAGTGGGGCCATTTTCAGCGATAAAATATGTGAAAACAGCCAAAACCATAAGCGTCTGCGAATTTTACCTTTTTGCTCTAGTAAAAGTTAGTGCTTTGATGATTTGAGCTCGCTTTCGTAATGCTTGTCGTTTTGTTGTGTACTCGCTTAAATAATGGCTTACTTCACCATTTGAGCTTACGGGCTAGTTCACTGTAAATATCAATTTCACTGTCTGGACCAGCCAGACGAGATCCTCCGAAGCTCTTATCTCCGAACAAAAAACTGCAAAAAAGGCAAGAGCATGGTTTATTCCCACCAAAGGATACTTTGGACAGCTATGTTGACAATTTCGTATTTTTTTTTTTACTTTTTTTTTTCAAAAAAGTGGTTGTTTCAGAAATTCAACATCTGACACGTGACTAGGTTAGACACTCACTCTATTAGAGATCCTATGAAAAATTTTGCAGCAAGGGAATTATTAGCAGATCTCAGGTCATACAAACGCCGAAATAACGATTCAATAAAATCCCTGGCCTCTTGTAGGTCCCAACAGCTAATACTTTGAAATAACAGACATCGGATTTTTAGCGTAAAAAAAAGCAGAATCAATTACCTATCTGCAAGTCGAACTGTGTAACTAGTACTAGAACGCAATAACTGCAACTAGAACTTGATAACTGCAACTAGTTGTGAATGATGTACAATGCACCAACTACAGGGTGTTCCAAAACCTATGAGACTTTTGAAAAGGCTGTCATTTCTAACTGAATTGAGTGGACACATGAAAATTTGACGTTATAGACGAGATGTGGAAATATTTGTTAAAGTAAAAATCATTCATTTCAAGAGATGTTGAAAATGTTTCCCGCCATTTTCTTGACATTTGATCATTCGCTCGTGAATTGAGGCTGTGACAGCTGAAATCTGATCCTGTGTGATCCCACGACAGGAATTTTTAACCCTTGTGATCAGTTCGGCAGTGGTCCTGGGGTTTTCGCGATGAATTGCAGCACAACCATAGCCCCAGAATCAGTAGTCCAGGGGATTAAGGTCTGGGCTCTGAGCTGGCAAAGGAGTTTGGGAATTACGACAGATAATGCGGTCACCAAAAACAGTCTGTAGAAACTGTGATACTGCAGGGGTTTTATGGCATGTTGCGCCGTATTGTTGGAACCAAAGTTTCCTAATATCTCGCTGGTGTTCTACCAGGGGGCATACTTGGTTCCTGAGCATGTCGAGATAGACAACTTGGTTGACCGTTATTGGTCTTCCATTCTCATCTCTGAACCAGAAAGGGCCTATGACTTCGCCTTGTAGAAGGCCAGCCCAGCACAATATTTTGCTTTCGCCCTGATATCGAGTTTCTTCGAAATCATGAGGGTTGCAAGGTGCCCAAATACGACATTTTGGGTGTTCGACTCTGGGTCCAGAACCAACCATTTTTCGTCACTTCAGGGAACCTTCGAGTGAAAGTTTCGATCCTGAGATAAAAAACCACAAGCAAAATGTTTCTCACATTTCGTAATTTCCTTCTGATATTTTATGCAGTTTGTTGACTTTGAATGGAACAAACTTTAAGTCTCGCCTCAAAATCCGCCATAAACCGGTTGAGGGGATATCAAGTGCCCTTGATGACGCCCTTATGCTTGATTTGTGGTTGTTTTCATAGTGTCGGAACTCTCAGATATTTGTTATTTCGAATCTTTGGTCGACTACCTCTGTTGGTAACCTGTCCCACAAGCCTGTCTTGAAACCGTTGCCAATCACGTTGAAAATCGGCCAATCAAGGTGAACTTGCTTCTTTGCCTTCCCCAAATGGCATATGTTTCAAGAAATTTTCGCTTCACAGCAATTGCTGACAATTCTTTTGCGAATTGGAGGATAATGAATTTGCGCTGCTCATCATTGAATTTCATTTCTTTGATAAAATGAACGAGCTTGAAAAAACTGGCGTGAACAATTCAGTGAAGTATGGATTGAAAATAAAGAAAATGGCGCAAAACAATTTTTGTGTTTCTCCCAATTGTTATTTGTTCACGGATTCTCAAAATTCCACATCTCATCTATCACCCTGCGAAAAATCAGACTCATACATCATTTCAGTCAAAAATGACAGCCTTTTCAAAAGTCTCAAAGGTTTTGGAACACATTGTATATACCATTTTTAGCTTGATACGAATTCCAGGAACCTTTGAGTATCAATCCTGATTTAACTACAGCGCAACAAAAAAAACGTTAATGTTAATCAAATGTTCAATCGAAGCGTATTTGAGATATCTAAGCTCATAAAACAAAACTTCAACCTAAGAATTTGTATTACTAATTCGGCACCTTTAAAAATAGTAAGAACAGTGAAGTGCAGCAGAACTTTTTCCAGCCAAAATTATTTAATCAGAAAAAGTAGAATTAACTTCTGAACAGTATCGTCTGAGCCAGTGTTATTTTATCTTTTGATTCTAGAATGAAATTCAATTTGATTATAACTCACCTCCAATTATTAAAAACAATAAAAATTAGTAAAAACCTATCAAAATTTGGCAAATGGAAAGACAAATAACAAGTTTCTGATAAACTGACTAAATCAAACAGAATTGGATATGACTGAAATTTTGTTTGAAAATTTGCTACCGATCATCATACTTAACATCGATGCAACTCTGTGTTTTTAAAAATCTCCGGGTTATACATACCCAAAAGAACAATAAAATTTCTCGGTAAAACGAAAATGCTTTCTCCACGCCGAGTTAGAGTCTGATGTATAATTTCGTGGCATTAACAGAAAGAGAAGCATATATTATTATAGAGTGCGCTCTGCCGGTGTTGTTTCGGTAGAGTGTAATCGTGACCCGAAATTTAACACCGGCAGAGCGCACTATAGCTCCAGAGTAAATTTGGGCCAGCCTATCTGTACGAGCAAAACAACGAATTTCATCGAGAGAACCAGTCAAGTTAAAGTCGCCAGCTACTTCATTTTTGAGTCTTTTCTTCCGTCTCATTTACTTCTGATTTTTCTAAACAATTTATAAATTTCAACCTCCTGTAAAACCTTACTACTAGTCTTTGTTTATTTGTGGAGCCAAAGATCTTGTTTTGGTATGTATTTGTCGGGGTGTTCGGCGTTTCCAGCCAATTGAATGATTTCATCATTTTTTTCAATTGCCTGTTTCATTAAAGTTTTTTGAATTTTGGAAAAAAAATTACATACTTTTGATATTTATATGTGCGCTGTCGGCTTTTTAGCACTTCTACATTATTCATTAATTTTTAAAGAATTCTTAAGTTTTCTCTTTTTTTCTGGCACCATTTACCTATATTTGTTTCAAACGTACTCTCGAGTATAAAAATCAGTAACAAAGACACGCACAATCTGATGAGTTGGCTCTCAAATTTTGTCAGTCTTTTTCACGTTATTGAAAGCCTACTGAAAAAGAACGATTATTCTTCTTTTAAGCTTCGTTTGTAATTCACTGAGCATCTAGCAAAGAGATTCGCTAAAAGCATGGATGAAAAGATACAAAAAAGATTAAATAAGTTGTTTGAAAACAGAGACTCCGCAGAAAAAGATCTGTACAAATGCCATGCTCTCGTACTAAAACACATTGAAAATCAAAGCTGCTCGACAAAAATCGAGACAGTTATCAAAAAACGCAAAACTTTAATGAAACAGGCAATTGAAAAAAATGAGGAAATCATTCAATTGGCTGGAAAAGCCGAACACCCCCACAAATACATACCAAAACAAGATCTTTGGCTCCACAAATTAACAAAGACTAGTAGTAAGATTTTACAGGAGGCTGAAATTAATAAATTTCGTTTAGAAAAATCAGAAGTAAATGAGACTGAAGAAAAGACTCAAAAATGAAGTAGCTGGCGACACTAGGCCTAAATCTTCGCTTCAAATTGGAGGCACGTGGTCCAAAAGGTCAAATGTAGCTCTTAAGAAATCGAACACAAAACGAGCCATGATTCAAGTTCAAGCTCACGTTCCAGTCGGTATACGGATTGGAATCAAAGAACTCTATTGAGATGAACGCAATCTCGCATTGAATAAGTTGTAGTAAGAACTTGCCGGGAAGGCCAGCGTAGCTTTGAAGTTAAAACAGCAGCAAAATTAATTAGAATTGGAGGCCTTAGCTGAGGATCATAGGAGAAAAATAAGAGAAGTCGAGTTTGAATGATGGCAAAGGGAAGATGACCTATCTGCCGTAAGTGAAAAATTAGATAGGACGGCGAGTTTAACAAAAATCAGTCTTCAATTTGATGAAAAAAGGGAGGAGGATGGTACTAATGCCTCCTCGGTTTATTCTATCTAAGATCATACTTCTGCTGTCTCGGCCAACCAACCGGAAAACACATTTAATATTGAACAGCCAAGTCTTTCCACACCTGTGGTCGGATAGCAAGTGTTGGAGGCCTCGAGCCGGCCATATGCCCCTAAAACTACTAAAAACTATGTCTATTGATTGCCCGACCATACTAAAAGCTTTTCTTAAATTATTCTTTCCCTATCCCAGATGGTAATTGTCAGGAACAATTTACCTGCACTTGAATTAGGTGGGCAAACAGCATTTAATTCGCTATTACAGATTGGCAAAAATTTAACAAAGGTCCAATTTGTTTTGGATGTTTGTATGAGATTTTTGCTTTGGATCTTCTTTCAAATTAAACTCAGATTTTTCAGTTTGGATGGATATCATTTTCAGCATTCAATTATTTGGAAACAGCCAAAATGGCACGAGTGTGCACAGAGTGTTTGCAATAATTGCTTAAAAGTTGCCTTCTTTCTCCAGTGTTTTGATTGGATGATTTGTACTTGTTTTCGTAAAACTTGTCGCTTAATTATTATGTACTTGACTTATTTACAACAATTAAAATTCATATTATTTAGAAGCCAAGATTTTTCATCGGTGACTCAAATTTAAGCAATGCACTGAAAAAGCTCAACAAAACACCAAAATTGATTCGCTGCATAAAGTTATATTTTAAATCAAAAACGAAAAATGGAAAAAAAAGAAGAAAAAAAGAACAGCTCTATTGTGAAGTCCTGTCTTTGACGCTAAAGGAAGAATGAAGATGTTTGATTAACATTCTCTCTCTGACATCTAAAAAAATGAACTTCTCGAATTTATCTTCAAACAACAATGTATCGGACAAAAGTCTATCCTGTGAAAATTTTGAGGCCTATGCGATCGATTTATACAATTTGAATTATAAGGTCAAACGGAATTTATTTCGCTTGTATATCTGTTTTGCGAAATGCTATTAAAAAGCAAAAACGTCTGATATAATTGCATTGGATCTTTGTTTTGGATATTTTTTTCATTGCTCTCGATTCTTTCAATTTTTTTGTCAAGTTGAAAACTTACATCGAAAGTGTGGATGGGGGTCATTTTCAGCTTTAAATAAATTGAAAACAGCCAAAAGTTTATGTGCACAGTGTTGGAACGGGTTCTAGAATTTTATCTTTTTGCTCTAGTTAAATGGGTAGCTTTGATGATTTCTGCTGGTTTTCCTAATGCTTGTCGCTTTGTTGTAGTGTACTCGCTCAGTTAAACTAAGTACGACGATTTCCTAGCATTTATATTTGGATGGAAAAAATCATCTTAATCGTTGACCAAATTTGAGAAATGGAATAAATAAGCTAAAAACAACACCACTTTTGATTCGGTATATATGAGTTCAATTTTTGATAATTAAATACTTCCTGGACCTCTCTGACCCACAATATAATGATGGGCATCAAACCACAATATAATGATTTTATGGCGAGTGGCATCGATTTATCTGGAATTAGAAGGGCAAACATCATAATTTTTCTCAACATCATTTTGCAAAAGGCTAATAAAAACCAATTTGTGTTGCATGCTTGCATGAAAACTTTGCTTTGGATCTTTATTCAAACTTATCTGTTTTTCTTTCAGTTCTTAATGTGAAAGTTGAAGAATTATATCAAACTTTTGGATGGAGGTGAATTTCAGCGTTAAATTATTCGAAAACAGCCAATATTGTCAGGCTGAGCACAGGGTGATTGCAGTAGTTGGTCGAATCTTGTCTTCCTGCACTAGTAAGATTGGTTCCTGGATTTGTACTTGCTTTCGTAACAATTGCTTTGTTGTAAGGTTATCGCTTGGTATAACAAATTACAACGATTAAATATCATTTAATTTAGATGCAAATAGTTAATTTAGATGCAAATGGAGTTCAAATTTAGTTCATAAACGGAAATAGTGAAAAAAAAATAAAAACGGCTCATTTGTGAAGTCTTGAATATGTCGCCAATGGTGGAATGGAGATGTTTGATGCTGGTTTCCTACCTGACATTTAAAAAAAAACAAATGTACTTCTCAAACTACTCTTTTCAAACAACAATGTATTGCCCAATGGCCTGTCTCGTGACTATTTTGGGGCCAATGGGATCTGGTTATACCATTTGAATTTAACTCGCTAATATATCTGTTTTGCAAAAAGCTCATAAAACACAAATATGTTTTGAACGTTTGCATTAGATCTTTGCTATAGATTTCTTTTTAAATCGAACTCAGTTCTTTCAATTTTTTTGTAAATTTGAAAATTTAACGCAAACATGTGAGTGGGGCCATTTTCAGCGATAAAATATGTGAAAACAGCCAAAACCATAAGCGTCTGCGAATTTTACCTTTTTGCTCTAGTAAAAGTTAGTGCTTTGATGATTTGAGCTCGCTTTCGTAATGCTTGTCGTTTTGTTGTGTACTCGCTTAAATAATGGCTTACTTCACCATTTGAGCTTACGGGCTAGTTCACTGTAAATATCAATTTCACTGTCTGGACCAGCCAGACGAGATCCTCCGAAGCTCTTATCTCCGAATAAAAAACTGCAAAAAAGGCAAGAGCCTGGTTTATTCCCACCAAAGGATACTTTGGACAGCTATGTTGACAATTTCGTATTTTTTTTTCTCAAAAAAAAGGTTGTTTCAGAAATTCAACATCTGACCCGTGACTAGGTTGGACACTCACTCTATTGGAGATCTTATGAAAAATTTTCCAGCAAGGGAATTATTAGCAGATCTCAGGTCATACAAACGCCGAAAAAACGATTCAATAACATCCCTGGCCTCTTGTAGGTCCCAACAGCTAATACTTTGAAATAACAGACATCGAATTTTAAGCGTAAGACATGGTTTCTTCTTTTTTTTTTTAGAATTTCTCGACCTTTCGAATATCGAGCTGGTCTCAATTACGCTTGATAGCTCTTTTGAATTAAACAACTTTTTCTGCTGAAAAACTTCACCCTAATAAACAAAAAAAGCCGCTAATATGGTCGAATTGCAAGTGTTGGAGGCCAGAAGCCTGCCAAATGCCCCTAAACCTACTAAAAACTCAGCCTATTTTAGTGCCCGACCGTACTAAAAACATTGTTTCAACTTATTCTTTCCCTAACTCAGCTGGTAATTGTCAGAAACGATACGTTCCTTTTTGAGAATAAAAAGGCAGAATCAATTACTTATCTGCAAGTCGAACTGTTTAACTAGTACTAGAACGCAATAACTGCAACTGGAACTTGATAACTGCAACTAGTTCTGACTGATGTACAATGCACCAACTACAGGGTGTTCCAAACCCTATGAGGATTTTGAAAAGGCTGTCATTTCTAACTGAATTGAGTGGACACATGAAAATTTAACACGTTATAGACGAGATGTGGAAATTACATTTAAAGTAAAAATCATTCATTTCAAGAGATGCTCAAAATTTTTCCCGCCATTTTCTTGACATTTGATCATTCGCTTATGAATTGAGGCTGTGACAGCTGAAATCTGATCATGTGTGATCCCACGACAGAAATTTTCAACGCTTGTGATCAGTTCGGCAGTGGTCCTGGGGTTTTCGCGATGAATTGCAGCACAACCACAGCCCCAGAATCAGTAGGCCAGGGGATTCAGGTCTGGGCTTTGAGCTGGCAAAGGAAATTGGGAATTACGACTGATAATGCGGTCACCAAAATAGTCTGTAGAAACTGTTATACTACAGGGGTTGTATGGCATGTTGCGCCGTCTTGTTGGAACCCAAGTTTCCTAATATCTCGCTGGTGTTCTGCCAGAGGGCATACTTGGTTCCTCAGCATGTCGAGATAGACGACTTGGTTGTCTGTTATTGGTCTTCAATTCTCATCTCTGAACCAGAAAGGGCCTATGACTTCGCCTTGAAGAAGGCCAGCCCAGCACAATAATTTGCTTTCGCCCTGATATCGAGTTTCTTCGAAATCACGAGGGTTGCAAGGTGCCCAAATCCGACCATTTTGGCTGTTCTACTCTGGGTCCAGAACCCACCATTTTTCGTCACTCCAGAGAACCTTCGAGTGAAAGTTCCGATCCTGAGATAAAAACAACAAGCAAAATGTTTCTCACAATTCGTAATTTCCTTCTGATATTTAATGCAGTTTGTTGACTTTGAATGGAACAAACTTTAAGTCTCGCCTCAAAATCCACCATAAACTTGTTGAAGGGATATCAAGTGCCCTTGATGACGCTCGTAAGCTTGATTTGTCCTTGTTTTCATGGTGTCGCAACTGTCTTGAAATCGTTGCCATTCACGTTGAAAATCGGTCAGGGTGAACTTGATTCGTTGCCTTCCCCAAATGGCATATGTTTAAAGACATTTTCGCTTGACAGCAATTGCTGACAATCCTTTTGCAAATTGGAGGATAATGAATTTGCGCTGCTCATCATTGAATTTCATTTCTTTGATAAAATGAACGAGCTTGAAAACCGGCGTGAACAACTCAATGAAGTATGGATTGAAAATCAAGAAAATGGCGCAAAACAATTTTTGTGTTTCTCCCAATTGTTATTTGTTGACGGATTCTGAAAATTCCACATCTCATCTATCACCTTGCGAAAAATGACTCATACATCATTTCAGTCAAAAATTACAGCCTTTTCAGAAGTTTCAAAGCTTTTGGAACACCCTGTATATACCATTTTTAATTAGATACGAATAGGGCAACCTTTGAGTATCAATCCTGATTTAACTGCAGCGCAACAAAAAAAAATGTTATTCAAACGTTCAATCGAAGCGTATTTGAGAACTCTATGCCCATGAAACAAAACTTGAACCTATGAATTTGTATTACTAATTCGGTACCTTTAAAAATAGTAAAAACAGTGAAGTACAGCAGAATTTTTTGCAGCCAAAATTATTTTATCAGAAAGAATTAACTTCTGAACAGTATCGTCTGAGCCAGTGTTATTTTATCTTTTGATTCTAGAATGAAATTCAATTTGATTATAACTCACCTCCAATTACTAAAAACAAAAAAAATACAAACCTATCCAAATTTGGCAACTGGAAACACAAACAACAAGTTTCTGACATACTGACTAGTTCAAACTGAATTGGATATCACTGAAATTTTGTTTGAAAAATTGCTACGGACCATCATACTTAACATCGATGCAACTCCAATGTGTTTTTCAAAATCTCCGGGTTATACATACCCAATAGAACAATAAAGTTTCTCGGTAAAATGAAAATGTTTTCTCCGCGCGGAGTTAGACTCTGATGTATAATTTCTCGTGGCATTAACAGAAAGAGAACCTTATATAGTTACAGAGTGCGCTCTGCCGGGGTTGTTTCGGCAGAGTGCAATCGTGACCCGAAAATTAACACCGGCAGAGCGCACTCTAGCTCCAGAGTAAATTTGGGCAGTCTATCTGTACCAGCAAAACAACGAATTTCATCGAGAGAACCATTCGAGTTATCAAGTTTTTTGAATTTTGAAAAAAAATACTCACTTGGTATTTTTTTAATTTACATGTGCGCTCTTTCGACTTTTTAGCACTTCTACAATATTCCACAATTTTTAAAGAATTCTTAAATGTTCTCTTTGTTCTGGTACCAATTACTTATATTTGTTTCAAACGTACTCTCTAGTTTAAAAATCAGTAACAAAGACACGCACAAGCTAATGAGTTGGCTCTCAAACTTTGTCATTCTTTTTCACGAAATTGAAAGCCTGATCAAGTTTTCCAGCTTACCAGTAGGTAACGGTGCTTCTAGTCAACATGGTAAGGTGCTTCTTTTTATACATATAGACTATTGGAAACTATTTAAGAAAAAAACAAAGTTGTATTGAGCCAACAAATAAATCAAAATTCAGGCACAAGAACGTTCCGTGTCTGGACAATTGTTTCCAAGACATTTTTTTCCCGGACAAAAATTTCTGAAAATTAAAAAATGTCCAAGATATTTGGTTCCCAGACAACATTGTCCAAAACTTTCCAGCTAATTGACAACCCCGATAACAACCGGAGTATTTAAAAAAAATTTGAATAAGAACGATCAACTTGATGAGGCCGCGCAACTAGGCAATAAGACCAGAATTTTCACTGATTAGCATTAGAGACTCAATTAAACGAGGACTCAAATCAGTTACACATACCTGAACAATTATCGCTTGGTTGGTGCTCACGCCAAACGTAGCTTAGCTATGACTGATTCGAATATCCTTATAAAAGCCCTTGAGTTTGTGTTGAACCATGGAAATCCTTAAGGCAAAAAAAAACAACGAATTGCTAGCTTTTGATGCATACGCTTATTTCAACTATCGATTTCTGACAGACACTTCAATTTCGTGGCGATGTGTTTTATCAAAATGTGATGGCCGCCTGCGCGATTGGCTGGATGATCAAAGTGAATGCACAAATGATCACAATCACTCCCCAGATCCAGCTGACCTTGAAAAGCGAAAAATCAGAGCAGCTCTTAAAACTAGAGCAGTTGTAGCAGATGAGCCTTCTAGGCAAACAATTATTTCCGTTCAATGTGACCCTAACAGAAAAACATCAGCAGCAGTGATTCCAAACTGTTAACCCAACCAGAGAACCGTCCACAGAGTCAAGCCGGCCCAGAATGCAGGAACAAAAATTAATAATTGGTTTTGAACTACCAGACTTGCTGAAAGTCACTCACAGTGGCGAACGCTTCCTTCATTTTGACTCTGGTCCAGATGATACTAAGCGAATTATGGTTTTCACCACTCTTCCAGGACTGGATTTCCATAGTGGTGCTGATGATTGGTTCAACGAGGCACGTTTTCAACGGCACCGAATGTTTTTTTTTTCAGATAAGCACAAAACATGCATCAGCTGAAGGAGTTCTGGTCCCTATTGTGCATCCAGATTGCTTCCAGACAAGAAAGAATAGTCTGATATTCGACTGTTAAACTGTTTCGAAATAGAACTTCCCAAATAAGCAACCATTGATTTCGAAATAGCGGTCAAAAATGCACTTACATCCCAAGCCAAACATTTAAAAATTCAATATTGTTATTTCTATATGTGCCAAAGCATGTGGCGCCACGATCAGTCTACTGGAAAAACAAATAACTATAGACTTGACTGACCTGCAGTTCCGTGAGCATGTAAAAATAAAAATAACTATAGGATTGATCTGGAGTTCCGTGAGCATGTAAGAATGCTACTAAGTACCGCTTTCTTGCCAGTAAGCGACGTTTCCAAGGCATTTGAAACACTGCAAAAAACGTGCCCCCGACAGCTCAACCGATCTTCAACTATTTTAAAGATAACTACATAGGCCGACTGGCGGCAAATGGCTCTCGTCAAAAACCTAGATTTGACATTGAGAGTTGGAGTTGCCAAGCTTGATGAATGTAATCAAGCTTTTCTTTCTTACCCCCTTTCCTTCTTACCCAACCGAGTCAACTCACATCGAATTTGCCCTATTCACCCAACTTTGGGTTTTTCGTAAAGAATTTTCAACCAAATTGAGAAAGAAAAACTTTTTCCGATCCGAGATTTTAACTTCCGACCTTTCATCTTGAAACTAATGACTTCACCGCTCGGTCTAAATTGCTTTGAACTTTTTAAAAAATTGTTTATCAAAACTCGGCCTCGCTTTAATTTTTCTATGGCTTTTGGTACATGAAGAACCTAATAGGAGAACGATCAAACATACGGAAAACATCAAAGAATTAAAGATCACAAGGTCAAATGGAAGAAAATAATTTCAGACATTTTCGTCTGGACAAAATGTCTGGTACAATTTTATAGTTTAGGACAATTTTGTCAAAGACACAAATGTCATGGACACAAATGTCTATGCACCGAACTTTCAATCCTCGTATATATAAACAATCAAGTTGTGTCCAATTTTTCCAGTCTAAATAAGAATTGACTAAAACCCGAATATGCTTTTCAGCCAAGTGTTGTTTCATATTTTCATGCTACAGTTAAATTCAATTTACTCAAAATTCAACCCAGGAAAAATTATACAGATGCGAAGCACAGCTTTGAACAACTTGCGATACGACAATAAATAGCACAGCAGCTAGTTCAAAAAAGACAAACGCCTGAGTAAAGAAAATTGAAACGAAACATTTTTAAATCTGACTTTTTTGTTTGTTTGGAATGCGGTTGGGTTTGAGGAAAGTTACTGAGAAACAGAGCGGCCAGTTTTCAATATGCAACAAAAACAAAACTTATCAAGTGGATACTGAGCAGACTATACTTGGGTAGAAGACTGTTGAGCCGAGACAATGCGCTTTAAAACATTTTGAGCCTTACGAAAATTCTCTAGCTTGACGGCCTCTGTGGAAGCACAAAAAAATCAAAAATTAGTCCTTCAAACGACAACTTTTGAGAAAATTAAACAGAAATAACATCAGTCGAAACCATTTAAGCCGAGACAAAACCTTTAGAAGAAAAACTAAATCTGTCAATGGAACTGCCATTTAAAACGCAAACATGCTCAAAAAGTCTGTTGCCAGACATTGTCTTCTGCTATCATCAAAACTATCAAACTAAATGAATCAATTGATCTTATTAAACTAGTATTCAACCTGTTCAGTGGACTGTAGGAACTTCACTTGTGGGGTTGATTCCGGGGCCGTTTCCATATGTGTCAGAGAGCTGGATTGTTTGCAACCAGCTTGAAAGTAGCCAAAGTGGCAAGTTTTGGACTCACGCGCATTTTCTTTGGTATTTATTCGAGATGGCATTATTTATCGCGGTATTTATTTAGCGTTATTTATTTAACTGTCTTAGTTTAGTTGGCTAATACCATATGCCAAACCAGTATCACCCAGATTACAGGCATAAACTACCAGATAAAAAAGCTAATTATGGATGCATTCGAAAATGCTTTGTCACCAGAGGATTATTACGATTTTTAACGCTACCATTTTCGATTTTTTATGCCTTTTCATGGGTAGCAAAGCTTTTTCTGATTATTTCCTTTTTTTGGTTGAACAGGGACCGCGAAGACTTTGAGAGCGGCGTGTATCGTAATACACGTTCTCCTTCGCAACCAGATACGATTCGATGGTTTTTTCGCTTGCCCCCTTGGTGACGTAGATTAGCCTACGTCGCCTTTGATTTTAATTTTGACCAGAAAAGAACCGTCAAAAATCTCCTATTATGAAATTTTTTTGCGAGAAAGATTTGGTCAAAAACCACCTTGAAAAATTTTCGACCACGGAGATTATCATCATGCGAAAAGATTTGTTTTTAAAGATTTATTACCCTGACGAAACAAAATTGCGAAAAGATTTGTTTTTAAAGAGGGCATGTTTGGCATATATTTCCCAGGCAAAACAGAATTTCCCTGGCGAAATAGGTAAATTTCAAACTGAACTGTTAGAAAACCCCAGTCCATTTTCAAATAAGATTCAATTGGATATCATGATGAATTTACCAGATATGACATAATCTGCGACCATTACCTCAAGACAGACCATGTAAAAACATCGCTTGCACCTATTCCCTCGGCAGCGTATCAATAACCAATTCAAATAACAGGTTACTGAAATGCAGGCCAAATGTAACTAAAAATTTTTTTTCCAATCTTTTATCTAAAATTTGCTCAGTGCTCGCCTTATTTTCATCTTCTTCTAATAATATCATACAAAAATCACTGCTTATTTGAGCTTAGAATTACTTTTAGCCAAGAAAAAAGCACACAGTTGCACGAACAAATAAAAACATTAAGTAAAATATTGAAGGCTTAAGATCAATTTGAACAAATAATTGAACTAAGATGAATTCGAAACGAATGGTTCGTGGTTGTCTAGCAGCCATTTTTCGTCGAAATGAACAGTGGAATAAACACGTTTGGGGCTGCTTGATTCCGATTGTTGAAAAATTATTTGATTGCTGCAATAATTACTTCTGAGGCAGTTTCTAAACCACTTTGAACGGCTGCGAATTTGGAATAGATACAATTGTGCCTGTTCATCGGTTCTCTTTTTCCATCATTTGCAATTACCATTTCATTTTCCGATAGTTTTACCTCTTCCAATAATGAGCTTAAAGGCCAATTCACTGTAAATATCATCATCACTGTCCGAACCATCCTCGTCTTCAGAAACCCTGCATTTGTTCTCAGATGAAGACGAGCCAGACGAGCTCCTGCCGACTCTGGTCCCTCCCATTCCCAAGGCAAATCCGGAAGGAGCAGGAGCCTGGCTTCTTCCGACCGAAGGATAGCTTTGAGTAGCTATGTTGACACCATTCATTTCATATGAAGTGAAGTTGCTCCCCCTGCCTCTGCCTCTTCCCCGACCCCTTCCCACCGCTCTCGGGTAGTCACTGTTAGTTGAAGTCCGCAATCCCAAATTAACATTTGTTGCCTTTTGCGGTGCTAATGTAGTTTCCAGTAGAGCACCTCTATTCATTGAGTCAGAAGTGCGTAATGGGGTCGGTCCATTGAGGCAACGAATCATGTACGGCTTCCCGGGTTTGCCGGTCTGAATAAACAACTTCGAAAGTCTGAATTTAGAACTTCCAACTTCGGCTCTTTTCTCCTACCCCTACCCCCCCCCCCCCAACACACACACACACACACACACAAGCACGCACGCACGCACGCACACACACACACTCACAGAGGGGCGGATCTCGGATTTTCTCGAGGGGTGCGGATGTTCGGAAGTTTTTTAGGTCGACCAAAATGATGTCAGAACTCTCCCTAAGCACTAAAAAACCTTGATTTAGCCAAACTTTCTACCCCGCAGGTAAAATTTTGAAAAAGACTTTTTTTGAAAATTTTGACCAAAAAATAGTTTTTTTTTGGCACGCGCTTCCCACTAAAATTATTACATATTGGCGCCGAAGTTTCATTTCGAAAAATTCTAAACTCTACAGGAATCCAATTTATATATAAGCAACTTTGGTTTTCACGCCTATTTTTCCTGCAATGAAACTTTAACGAGCCCGTTAAAACTCTTGCCTACCATTCTGGCAAACGCTTTCGCGTCCTCAGTCGTCACTTCCGGGGCGTTCACAGGGGGTGGGAAATTGAGATTTCCGTGGATTTTGGGCACATGTGGCCTCAGGTCTGCCTCCAATATGCCCTTACTTTGACACTCCTCGTAGTGATCTTCCATGGACTGCCTGTCCAACCGAATCACGTGTCGGGTGTTGAATTTGCAAAATGCAATTGGGACACCTGTAAAACAATTTTATGTTGCTTTTTGGAAACAATTAATTACGGCTCTTTGCTATTATACCGCCCCCTTCTCGCAAAGCAAAAAAAAAAACAATTTAGGGCTCTGATCCACCATTATTGCAAACTTTCTAGTTTCACACTTGTTTTACGTATTATAGCGACCCTTTGCAGCTAAATCTCCGCCTGAAAAATGACAGCATTTATCTTAAACAAAAAATTCTGGTATATCTGAGACGGCTGGCTGGTTAAATAGCTGAACGGATGGACGCTGGATGGAAGGATAAATAAATGCTCGGCTGGCTGGAAAGACGATGTCTGGGGATAGATGTATGGATGGAAAGCAGGCTGGTTGGGCGATGGCTGGCTGGATGATTTACGGCAAAATAGATATAGGGCTTGATGAATTGACAGATGGCTTGATAATTGGCTGATGTAAGAATGATGGTTGGATGAATGGCATGATGGAATGCTGATTGATCAAATGGATGGATGCATTCACTGTTAACAGAACTGATGAAGGGACGATGGATGGCTGGCTGGCTGGAGGGATAGATTGCTGGAGGCACTGATCACTTGATAGAAAGCCGGTTGGATTGCTGGACGATGGATGGCTTGAAGGACGGCTTGATGGCATGCATGATGGATGGCTAGAGAGATGAATGTCTTGATAGATAGATGGCTGGCTAGACGAATGAATGAAGGAAAAAAACGGATTGTTTGAGGAATGGATGGCTTGATATACTGATATACTTTCTTGATATAGTTGATATGGCTTGATTTACTTTCTTTTGCGAGCTTATTTCGCGCAATCACTTTTAAAACTGATCCTTTTAAAGGGGCTCAATCGATTGTTTACATTGAGTCATACTCGAATAACAGGCATATTTAAATGTAGCACTTTATGGAAGCATGTTGTTTAGCATTGACATTTAAAAATTAATTACCTTGTAACTGCTTTACCTACATATGCGTGTAGCACTACGTGAAATCACCTTTCTTGATGATTCTTCCCTGGTCACTGATTAGGATATGCAATAAAAAAAATTTAAATACAACTTGAAATAAATAATCGTTGAAATGTTTGAATTTAAGGCTAGGCACTCAAAAATTCTGAGCACAAGAAATTTTTTAACGCAATTGACTATTATAAAGGGAATTACTGATATAAATTATGTACTTCTTAGCACACGATTGATCAAATCAATTTGACTACTTAACTAGTTTTGAATTCGAGAAATTTTGTGGAACTCTACTTGCAAACTCTTGTCCCTTTTAACTTGATATAATGTTTTGAAATATAGATGCTATTCATTTTGGAACCTGATCTAAACTATATTTTATGATTGGATAAATTAAATGTTTTACCAATGTAAAGTATTTAATATTAACCAATCACGATCCATCTAACTAACAACCCACTTATTTGTAAGTGCTGAAGTTACTTGTAATTTCAGCACCAGAGAGATTTGAATTTAACTTAGAAATTAGTTGGACTCTCCCGAGCACTTCAGCAGCCGCAATAAACCAGTATACCCTAGATCTATTGAGCCTAGCAGAGACTAGTTAAACAACCTGAGACTAGATAGTATAAGAGTAAGATTAGGATCGGTATTAGACTAAGAAGTTGCACGAATCTATCCGGCCGAAAATAAGATAGCGTGACGAGCAGACGGTGTACCCTATCCGAAATTACTCTATGAGTTAACCAACTCGGTCCTAACTCATCTGGTGCGACCATAAGTCTCGAACAAGACCTTAATAGCTTAGAATTAACCAAAAATAGATTAGAAATTAGACAAAAACATTTAAAAAATGTTATACGACAATAATTTAATCGAAATGTCTCTACGACTCAATAGATCAGAGCCAATATTCCGAACCATAACAGAACTACCCGGAATTGGAAGAAGACCTCGAACCAGAGACGACATACGACAAAGTAGAAACTTGCCATATAGCTATATGATAGTTAGGCAAAAACCAGAACAAACTTTTATATTTAGAATACTACTGGCAATGAATTTAGATTTTCATTTGCAAACATAAAACCTTGAAGTTAATCTTCAAAATCATTTCAGGCGCTAAACAAAATTATTAATATACAATAACGATTGATAAAAAGATCTAAGATCGTTTTCCTAAAACTCTGCAGTAATATACAAAACATGTTTGAAAAATATTTATTGAAAAATAAAAATAAAAATTAGTAGCATGACAATAAATGGTTAGTAATCATAAATCATCCTGTTGTTCCAGCTCCATCATCTAAAACATAACAGCAATCATAAACCCACTAATATCATCAAAACACTAAATCTTTCCTTTACACACATTTAAAAATTTATTAAAACTTAAATTCACTTAATTTTAAAACCAGATCATCAAGGCTTATCCTTGGATCTTAAATCATTTTCTCCTTAATTAAATTTTAAATTTGATCATCAAGGCTTATCCTTGGATCAAACAGAACAACTTTGTTCTCCCCCACCCACTTAATTAGTGTCTAACGACCTCAAACGTCGATTCACTACCCAAACCTTTCTAAAGACCTAAGACTAATAGAAATTTTTAAACAA
Organism: Symsagittifera roscoffensis; assembly: GCF_963678635.1. Taxonomy (NCBI): domain Eukaryota; kingdom Metazoa; phylum Xenacoelomorpha; order Acoela; family Convolutidae; genus Symsagittifera; species Symsagittifera roscoffensis. The sequence goes on along the minus strand of NC_087063.1, from coordinate 60,728,066 downwards.
AACTAATCATTCAAATTAGGATAAACAGTGAAGAACTTCGGTTATTCATCCTTCACTTGACCCCCCCTCTTACCAGACCCAGGATAAATCTTAGACTTAGTAAGTTTAAAATAGTATCTAACGAACTACTCGCGTTCTAATTATACCTGAACCTTGTGGATCGATTTACTATTCTCCAACCCTTGAACACAATCACTACCCCTAAGTAAGATTAAGTAAGTTAACACCTTAACTTATACTAGCCACGAGAAAGTAAAAAATCATTCTTCGGAATCGATATACTTTTCTCTCCAACCCTGAACAAATAGACCCAGGTTAAGCTAACCAAAAAATCGTAAGAACTAACAGTTTAGGAAAATAGAAATCATTTAACAACCTTTTGCATCCGTCATTCTAAACCTTATGTCATTTAAAAACCTAGGAAATAAACAAACAATCGTTTTACACAATTGTGAAATAGATAACAAAAAATACGACCTTGTAATCACACCTCATACACAAACAGTTGGATACATTCGAACAAAACGACAAACATTAAAAAGAAAAATAATAACGAAACAAAGACAAATAACACGAAAAAGATTTTCAAAAAATCGAAACGCATTTTCAGAATCAGAAACCAACAGTTTAGACGAACTTTACAAACTAAAAGAATCAATAGATAAAAATTACCCACTTCACGATCAATTATATTTTTCTGACTCAGAAACAACTTCAAATTCATCAAAAAGAGGAAAAAGAAGAATAAAAAAGCAGTACAAACACAAACCAGTACATTTATACAATTGGAATCAACCAATTAGACACATTGATAATTACATATTAACAGTCACCGAACGAAAAAATGAGCTCAACGCACACTCCAGGTGAAGAAAGTCCAGATGATGATGAAATCTTTCCTTTTATAGTAGATGCAGATACTGATAGAGGACAACACATATTTTGTCAAAATTTACTCGTAAATTTATTTGAACCCGGAATCAGTCCATGTAAAACAGAGTTCCCCGATGTAAAAATCAAAAGACAAATCATAGATCACTACTTAAAAGATATATGCAACATAACACAACAGTATGGAATCTACTCCATAGAATTCACCTCACCAAACCATAATAATAGAAAATATACAATTCAAACAGACGATCTTGATTTAGAATTTTCAAAAGTTTTTTCAGAATATATAAAAAGCATCCAATATCATAACTCACAAAGAGCAAACTCCATATTCACCAATGAAGTTTTCGCAATAATATATAGTTATATTTCGATATTAGAAAACGAAATCCCAATAACAAATGTCTCACCGACAGAAACATCTAAACATTTAAGAGTACGACATGAAATCACACTACTCTCTAGTTATTTAAACATCATTAAAGAAAATTTCACGAAAGACGACGTTTCACAACATACAAAACACGATCTACAAAAAATTTTGGCATGGTTCATAATAGATTATTTCACACACAATATTGATTTAATTGCACAAGCAAGAAAAAATTTTAGACCCCAAAACTCGAACGATGATACCGCTATCACAGAACAATCAGATTATGTTTGGGACCCCGAATGGTCTCATCCCGCATTTATAAGCTTCCCACAATCAATCTCAAGTCAAGCAATAAGCACGATATCTTACATAAGAGATTATGTAAAAGTAATACCATTAACCATTGATGCGACACCATTAAACTATAATACATTTTTACCCGATACACAAAATAATAGTTTAAACTCTACAGTTATACACAATGAAAACCTCAATGGAACTAGGAATCTTACTCAACAAGATATCCAGACACCATCACACTTCATAAATGAAGAAATTGTACACACAACAACTACACAACAAAGTATTTCACCAATACGCCCAAATTTAACAACACCAAGAAATACAAATCCTTCACAAACACAGGTAACCTTACAATCAACCGTTAAACCTTCGGTTGCCCCTAAATACTCACATATGGATTACCAAACATACAGACCCATGACAATACCATCAAAAACACGCAAAACATTCACTAGAAACAACTTTGCAGACCATAATTATAATTATACACATCCATCAAAAACATATAATCAACCACAAAGAAATTTTAACCAATATACAAGATCCCGAAATTGGGATAACCCAATGACCCAACCTAATTCAATAAATTTCCAAACAAATCCTCCACAGGATCACAGTGAAAATTACCCATTTTTTCAACAAAATAAAAATAAAAAACAGACATCTTATCAAATGGATTATTTATCCTCAGATGATGATTTCTTACAACCAGATATATTTGCACCAAATACTCAAGAATATCGTAGACAAGGAATACAGAGAACACGTACAAATCATAGAAATTTTTCTCCACAACCAATAGATGCACAACATCAACAACCAATTCAACAACAAAATCTAATTAATACACAATCTTTTCAACCAATTCAACAACAAAATCCAATGACTGCACACTCGTATCAAGCATCACAAATGCAAAATGAAATACCACTCCCATATTATCTCCAACAACATGAAATAACAAGAAACCAACTTTCGAATTTTTCTCAAATGCCAAATGCAGCAGAATCATTACAAATGACAATGAATCCATACCTTATGGGTGGATCATCAATAACATCAAACAAACCTTTAATGGTTTTCACAGGAACAGACCCTGAATACTCTGTAGAAGATTATTTAAATGCAGTAACAGCAAACCTGATTTTAAATATTGGACCTGAACCAATTAATACGCCACTACATCAAAATTGGATACATCGACGCACAGCGTTAATACAAACAACCTTAGATGGCGCAGCCCAAAAATGGTTTTCAGTACTACCTCTAGAAATAAAATCAAACTGGAAAAGGTTTACACAAGAATTTTCAAAAATGTTTGACTCCGAAAGAAACAAACAACAACAAAGAGTTTTATGTAATGAAATTCGCAGATTACCAAACGAAACCATCAAGCAAATAGCAGTACGAATCGAAACACTAGTTCGAAAAGCATATTCATTAAATACACATGACTATAAAAACACAAAGATGACAGAAATCTTAATGATGACCTTAACACCACAATTAAGGAAAATAGCAATAAAAAAGAGAGCATCCCATCCTTCTTCAATTCGAGAACCCGATTTAGATTTTCGAAAACTAGTAGACAAATTAGAACAAGCAGAAATCACGATGAAACTAGAAGAAACGGAAAATCTGAAATTACAATACGTTAATAGAATTGAAACGACTCCCACTAATATTAATAATATACAGGAATCAGAGACAGACCTCGTTGAAAAAATCACTGAAATACTCAATATCTACGAAAAGAACCCAAACTTTAAAGGCAAACCATCTTTCAAAAAATGGTGTAATTATTGCCGACGATACGGACATAGTATTTCCGAATGTAGACAAAAACAGCAAGACAATCAAAATAAACCTCAAAAATATAAAGAACCAAATAAATCATTCTATCAATACATGAAAAAAGATCAAAATCTACCGAACAAAACAGTCCACAGCAACAACAGTTCAGGAAAACCACTCCCGAACAATACAAATTATACAAGAAATCAATCACCATATAACTCAAGTTATAGAGGAAGATCACCAGAACGAAGAAACACGAATAATTCATCACAAAATCACTACAATAGACCAAATAGTCGAAATAACTACTCCAGATCAAATTCAAATACACAACGATTTGTTTCTAGATCTAATTTCCAATCAAGAAATAACTACTATCCAAACAACCAATCACGAAATTCATCATACAATAGGAATAGAAACTACTCCTATAATCGAAATAGAAGTTATTCAAACAACCGAAACCAGAATTACCCGAACAATCAATCAAGGAATAACTCATATAATAGATCGAACTATAACAGACCAAACAATAATTACCAAAACAGATCGCGAAATAATTCACAAAATCGACACCCAAGTTATAATAATCGTTATAGAAATTATTCCCAATCACCACACCGGAATAATAATAACTATAATAATTCTAATAATCGCCACAGAAGTAGTACACCTAAACATCAAAGACAAATCAATCAAGTACAATCTAACCCAGAAACAACATCAGACCCTCCAGGTATTGATGACACAGTAACTGATACGTTACAACTCAATCAAATAAACTGTACATCATCAGATTCAGAAAGTGATACTGAAAACACTCTTTCTATCAATATGATAAAAGTCGAAAATGACTATGAATCTGTCATATATGAACAACCCTTTCCATCACACATATATGAAAATCAATCAGAATTTCTTCAAAATTATTGCACTACACCCATAAATTCCACACCAACGACGCAAGAAACAAACGAGATTAACACTACAGATCAAACCAATAAAAATACCAAAACAAAATGCTTGAATACAAACCACATTTATCAAAATATACAAAAAGAACAACCCAAAGAAAAAATTTGGACAATACCATTTCTCTTAGAAAGCCCAAGAAATAAAGAATTTCAACCACCAGACCTTGAAATAGATTTTTTAATTGATTCAGGAGCAGAATCAAACATAATAAACATCCCCACATGGAATGAAATAAAAACCTTACACCCAAAGCTAACACCTCTTGAAACCTCCAGCAAACTAGCAACAGCACAAGGATCAACATTGATAAACTACGGAAAAATCCAATTATTTCTCCTCCCCACCAGAACAATGGAACAAAGCAAAATTTTAAATAAGCCATTTAAACAAATATTCCATATCACTGACATTAAATATAATATCATTGGAATACCATTTATTTCGAAGTATATACCAACAATTAACATACTAAATAGTAAAATATTAATCAAAGATAAATATACAAAAACAAAAGAAACATCCTTAACATTTTTTCAAAGATTAAATAAACAACCACCATTCTTTTCAAAATTCTACCCGATATTTAACCAACAAAGAAAACACCTAAAACCACTATCAGGAAATATCTATAATTTTTCAATCAAACAAGTTCACCAATATGATAAAGAACAAAACAAACAAAAATTTTATATGTCAGAATTTGAATTCAAACCTATTCACAAATTTTTCAAAATCACAATCTCATCCATAAAATATTTGAAAAATTCGAATTCCGATATCATTTCCTTACATGTCTATAATAACACACCTTACCAAGTAACATTACCTTTAGGACTTTTAGGATATTGTGAAACCAACGCTACAATATCACCAATACACGAAAAAGCATACCGCGTAAATAATATACTCCAATTACTAGATATTTGCCAATCTACAATTCTTAATGAAGAATTATCTATAAATAATATAATAAATAACGAAAACAGAAATACGGATTATTTCACAAAAACTCCATATTTCAAACCTACATTCAACATAAGTAACTACACAGAGGACCAACAAAAATTTTTAACAATGTTTAATTTCCAACATTCACAAATAACACAAGACGAATTCGAAAAATTAGCCAAACAGCTAATTAAATATTCATCAGTCTATGCAACATCAAAATTCGATGTTGGAAAAATCAGTTCATCACTACATCTCCCGTTAAAACCAGACGCAGTTTTCAAAAAACAAAGAGCAAGTAAAGTACCAATTCACTTACACGATAAAGTAAACAGATTACTCGATATTTTAGAACAATACAACATTATATCACCAGTTAATAAAGAAGAACAACCAAAAGGGAACACATTTATCAACCCCGTTATCATTCTAGCTAAAGGAGAATCATTAAAAATCGTTCTCGACGCTAGATACCTCAATTCACTCATAGATGAATCAAAATGTAATTGGCCCATTGAACCAATACAAGTTATTTTAACAAAAATAAACGGCAAATACTTTACAACCGCCGATATGAATAGTGCATACAATCAAATGCCACTAGATGAACAATCACGACGTTTAACACAATTTGTTATCGGAAACCAACAATATGAATTCAACCGCTTATTCTATGGAATATCCATAGGACCAGCAGCATTTTCAGCTTTTATGAGCAAAATTTTTAGACCACTAATACTCAAGAAAAACGCAATCACCTATTTAGACGATGTTTTTATGCAATCACAAACAAAAGACGAGATGTTCAATGTTTTAGAAAAATATCACCAAATACTTCAGAACGAAAATCTGAAGGCCGCCCCCGATAAATCACACTTCTTTTTGACAAGAGTTAAATTCTTAGGACATAATATAGAAAGAAAAACAATCACTCCATTGAAATCACGCATTGACGCTATTCAAAAACTTCAACCACCAACAAATAAAAAGAAAATCCAAGAATTTCTTGGAATGTTAAACTTTTTAAGTAAATATGTTTATAAAATGCAATTATATCTACGACCATTTTATAACATCCTTAGACAACAAAATAATTTTGAATGGAACATAGAACATCAAACACGATTTGAAGAAATAAAGAAACTTTTAACTGAACAAATTTCAAACACAATTCCAGATCAAATCAACCATTTTATGCAATGTGCGATGCTTCGAACTTTGGCATCGGTGCAGCACTATTACAATCACATAATGGTACAAATAAAATGAATCTCATATCAGCAAATTCTCGATTATTCACTCAAGCAGAGCTACGACTCTCAACTCTAATGAGAGAATGTACAGCCATAATATATACACTGACAGAATATGAATTTCTGATACTTGGATCAAAACATCCAACAGTTCTATTCACAGACCATAAACCAATCATCTTTCTCTTTACACAAAAATCTAACCCAAACCACCGAGTTTACAGATTTCAACTAATTCTAATGAAGTTTCCAAACTTACATATAGTTTGGACTGCAGGAAAAAATCTTGCATTACCAGACACCTTAAGTCGAAATACACCACCTGAATTACTTACACGAAAAACAACAGTTGAAATACCCAAAAACATAAAATTCTACCTTGCAGAAAACGAAACATCACCCCGATTGGAATGCAAATATGCAGTAAAAACTGATATTGAACAATCACAAATAAATAATTTACAACATTTCCCACTTTATTTAGATTGTCAAAATAATCATTATGAAGTTGATCTACTTGGCACATCAACTTTCAAACCAATCCCATATTCTCAATGGATAAAAAATAACACCCAACAAAAACGAACAAAACAACACCCGCCTAAGAAAGACCATTTTCCACTAATTGAAAAAGAAGATTTAACTGATAAAATAAATTTATCAGGACCACAAACAAATGATTCAAAATACACAATAAATCAAGTTTTTGACCTTCACGACCCACTTGATACAATACCCTTATCTAAATTCGAAATTGAAAACATTTTTCTCCCTCCAACAGAAACGATTACAATTTCAACACTGAAACAATATCAAAATCTTGACCCGATAATTAGACAACTGAAATCACGGCACAAATATAAAACTAAACCTATCAAAGCAGATTCAACCATTCTAGGAAACAAAACACTCCTCCGATACTTTCGCAAAATTAACAACACAACAATTAACGAAAATACAGACCTTTTAGAGTATAACCTAAATGAATCTACAGTTCCCTGTCTCCCTTTAAGTATGATTCTTATAGCTTTTAATATTTCACATACACAAAATATTAAAGGACACTCTGGATCAGAGAAAACATATTCAAATTTTATACAAAACTTTTATTTCCCAAATGCACCAATTTGGATAAAAGTACTATGCAATGACTGTATAGTATGTCAACTAAATAAACCTTACCCAAATCAAAAACAAATAGCACAAAAACAAGATTTTAAAGGACAAAGTTTGTACTTTAATCATCGTATCTCATTTGATACTAAAGGACCAATTTCACCCTCATCAGAAGGAAACTCGTACATTATGGTAATTGTTGACGCATTTACACATTATGTAGCACTTAACCCAGTACCACATTGTAACGCTTATTACGCTTACACAACACTCTATGAACACTGGATAGCAAAATTTGGACTACCAGAAATTTTAGTTACAGACAACGGTACAGAATTCATAAATAATGAAATTATCACACTATGTCATTTATATAACATTAAACACAAACCACGTACATCTCATGCACCTTGGACAAACGGCTTAGTCGAAGGTATGAACCGTTCATTACAAGAATATCTTAGATGTATCATCAACGGAAATGATACAAAATATACCGAATGGTCAGCAGATGTAAAATTATTTCCCTTAGCATATAATTCACAAATAACGACAACTTTAGGAATGTCACCATATGAAATGGTTTTTAACCAAAAACCACGCAAACCAATAATGTTTACAGCAAATTCTCATAAAAACGCACAAGGTTATTGTCAACCAAATAAAGATTCAATTTGTTATAACCTACCTTTACATACACACGATGAAGATCATTTTCATCATCCACAAATTCTTAAACTAGCCTCCGGTACACACACCGAATGGATTCTAAATAGAGATAAAAAACACAATGAAATTTATCAAAAAATAACAAAAAAGTTATTACAAAGACAAAACATTAATGAACAAATCAATTCACGTTTTACACCAGCCTCCGAATTAAAAATTGGAACATTTGTTTTAATACCTAATTTTAATACTCAAAAAGGAATTTCTAAAAAATTACAACCCCTTCGAAAAGGACCATACCAAATAATTGCAAGACCCACTGATGTCACATATAAGATTACCGATTCAAACAAAAAAGAAATCGTTCAACATCGAAACAACCTACTACCTTATTACCCAAAAGAATACGCACTCCGCGAATTAACTCAATTATATTCTTTCACAGGATTAAAAATCATTCAAAATGAACCACATCTGAAAAACACAGAACAAAATGATAACCCCACCGAAAATCAAAACACAAAACCAATCGCCACCAAAATCAATACACAAAACCATAAAGAATCACCAAAACAAAGAAAAAATAGAAAAATGACCGAACAAATAATACCCCAAGAACAAATCGACAAATCGGAAAATCGAAAAACAACAAGACTCCGAAATCAACCACGTAAAAACTATAAAATATTCATCCCCCAATCTAAAATTTTAAAGAAAGTGGAATTTCAAAAGTAATTTTAACATTATACTTCACTATCTTGAAACCTTTGAAACATTTTTCATTTACATTTTTCAAAATAACATGCTGACAAGTACGTAATAATTCTAGTTCAAAATAGACCAATAGGATTCATCCAATCCGTCACTTTCTCTAACTCAAACTAAGACCAATTAGACGAATCATATAGAACTCCAGGCACATCTATAACTATAACTTTACGACCTCCAGGTCAAAAATAAGCAAACCACTCCAACTTGACAACTAAAATAAATATCACCATAGTACCGTACCCCTCCCTTATCTAATAACCCAAAGATCAACAATATTTCCCCAACTCAGACCACGAATACCCCCAAAGCAAATTTGTTAACTTAGCCTAAAGTAACAAAATGAACATTTTAATTAGCCTAAAGTATAAAAATCTCACCATACCCCGGATCATTTGACAAACAAAAATAAAGAAAAAGACGACCTCCCAGTCACCATGAAAATTGCCCCCAACAATTTTTTACAGAACTCAACCCACTTGTCAAAAAACTAATAAATAATCCGACCACACTAGAAAATCGCCTCAAACAGCAAAAAATATTCGACCAAGAGATCATTTCTTAAATGCTCTTCTCTCAATCAGTTACTCAAATACTCATAAATCTTAAACATTTTTTTACAATACTTGAAACCTTTATAATATTTCTTTTTGATATACTTGAATCTTTTCTAATAATCCTAATAATTTTTTGTAACATTTTTTTAATTTTCTACACTATACTCGAACTATTCCTCCAACTTTCCAAAACCCTTGATTACATCCACAGGTACGATTCATATAACTTGTCTAAATGATACGAACAATTTTCAGTAGAACCGATATTTTTTTATTGTTTGTAATTTTCATAACATTTTTATCATCCCTCATTTTGACAATATGTAAATGTATAAAGAAAGCAATCTTCACATTTGCCCTAGCAACAATCCTTCTAATTCTTTTTTTGGAAGAATACTATAATAAACATAAACCTTCCCACTAAAGTAACAATTCAAAAATCCATCAAAAATTGCTACCCAACAGTCACAGAATCAGTCTTCACCGACATCATCCCAAGATAACCAAACACCACCTTCAACTACTCAAAATCCTCAAACATCTACACGAATTTCTTTTCAAGACAATCCATACACTTTTGAAGAACGACATGCTCGTTTATCAGAACCACTAGAACCAGTTCAACGACAAGCACCTTTAAGCGAACCAACATATAACCTATACCCAACACTACCACAAGAACTAAGTAGAATAAGAAATTCTAGTCAAAACCAAAATACAGTCGAAATAAATAGACAAATTATACATCCTCGACGAAACAGAAATCTTCAAACTCCCCGAGTTCATTTTGATATACCTCAATCCCCATCACAAAACACTCCAGAAAACCCCATTGGTATATTACCAGAAACCCCTACGCTTCTTTCACAACGTAGCACCTCAAGCCTACCATCAGATTACTTAGGTTCAACGCCAACATCTGAGCAAATACGTGAAAATCCTTTCAACCCCACAAACCAAACATCACGATTTCCATATTGGACTACACATTCATTTACACAAGGTGAACCAAATTTAGTCAATGACCCCATAGATATTTCTACGGATACAACAACATCCTCATCACTACCAGAAACATTATCACTACCATCAACACCATCAATAAGCCAATTTTCACCACCACCCTTTAACTTAAATTTTCCAAATAATCTCGACGCCAAATATCGAGAACAATCATCAATAAATATTCCTTTAAGACTAGATTGGAATACATTTACAGCACCTCCACCACTATTTGGACAACATCAAGAAAGTAACCGCCTTCATAACTGGGCACTTAATAGATTACAATATCGCCAAGATATTCACAACGATATCCGTGATCACAATATTCAAATACTCCAACAAAACAGTTTACAATTAAAGTTTGAAATAACAGTTAAGTTAAATAATATTACCCAACATCCCTACCCATTAAATCCACCTAACATAACAGCTCAATCACTACCACCACCGTTTATAACTACTGAAGTAATATACAAATACGACAGATATACCAAAAACACAATTGGCTACATTACATTTTATAATCCATACTCAGGATTATCATACACATGTATATTCTAAAATTATTAATTTTTCTCCAACTCCTTTTTCTAGTAATCTCAAATCAAAACATAAACCCTTCTCCTCGTACAGGACCACAAGATTTATTAGTAACACATTACGATTGTGAAGAAAATGAACAAAAAACACTACATAAATATGCAATAAATCAAGTATCACAATGTGAAACAGAACCACAAGCTATAGAAACCACAGATTTAATAGCAACACTCTATTCAAAAGCCCGAGCAACAACAGTTACAGGTTATAAATTCACAGCAACATTTTCCGAAAAGAAAGTACATTGTTCACAAGTCTCGAATGGAAACAAAAACCGACTTGACCATGAATCATTCTATCAAAGTAATATAGAACGTCTTTTACATCTCAATCCCGACGATTGTAAAAATGAATTACTTAGACTAAACATCACACAAAATAAAAACTCCCAAAGAAAGTTAGTTAATTTTCAAGTTTTTCCAGACTCTGTACATCAATCACAACTTGAAAGACATCAAGGACATATAAAACTAGACGAAAAATACCCGTATAACGGCGCACACGGACGATTAACCTATGACCTACACGATAAACATTGGATACCACACATTGGTATAAATGACCCATCAAACTGCAAAGCAGACACAAAAAATAAAGGATACCAAGAAATAATGTTTTTCGATTGGAAAATACAACTCGAAAAAATACAACTAACACGAGATTTATCAGATAATACAATGATCTATCAAGGAATCCGATTACCTTGTAAAAATGATCAAGGTTATTGCGACCCTACAACGAGAACACAAGCAACAATTGTTTGGTTCCCCGAAGATACATGTACAACATTTCAAGTAGCAAAAATACACGCTCGTATGATAAAATTTCACGAAAAATATTTTATACAATCAATTCCATATGAACAAGTCCATCCATCACGAAAACTAAGTTCTAATTTTAGAAACATAGACAATATAGAAAATAAATTGACACGTTTTCAAATATATCAAGAAACAGAACTTGCATGTAAATACAGGAATCCACTTCACAGAACACAATACTCTGAAATATTAGTTGAATACGAAAAAGGATTCGACATGACCACTGGAAAAGTAAAAATCGACCCATATGCAACAGGTCATCCTCTAAACGAAGGAACATCCTATATACCAGTTAATTTTGAAAAAAGCAACGGACAACCTGGTGGACATCTAAAACCCCATGACACCAGAAGCACACGCTTACAAGAATTATCACTAATGAATACTACATATTTCGGTAATATCCACTATGATATTCATTTAGATATGAAACTAGATTATACAATTAGCCGAATTTTTCAAGAAATGTCACTCTCCGAATTAGAAACACTACACCACCTATGCGAATTAGAACGAACACAAATATTACAATCACTTGCACTAGCAGTATTAAAAATACCCTATGCAGGATACTTATTATCTGGAAATAGATCAAATTTTTTAGACTATGAAGGAAACATCTTATGGTTTTATACTTGTACTAAAAAAGTATCACCACTATACGTTTTTGAAGATAAACGATGTTATAAAAGAATCCCTATCTTTTATAAGAATAAAGTACATTTCGTGGATACACTTTCACGAAGAACCTATTTCTGGGATACCGCAGTCCCATGTGGATCAGAAAATAGCCACAATGTAGTACAACTAAACCCTGATGAAAATAAATATTATCTTCTCACTCCATATCCCACATTAATGCAATCACTCAAAAAATTTTCACCAGAAAGCATTCGCGCTATTGCTCGAAACCCAAATATAGACTTACAATCAATAGGAATCTATTAAAAATCAGATATTCAACATCACATTAGAACACAACAATTCCAAGAATTATTAACACAAATGGACACTATACAAAGACAATCAATAGACCAAAATTTACGCAAACTTGCAGAAACCGCAGGATTTGCCGATATCTACACGCAAGACTATAGCGGATATTTTAAAGACATTAAAGATTATATATATCTAAACGGTGAAAAATACCGTCCCCAAGATATATCACCAATTAACATTTTTAGCTTTGTTACACTCAAAAATGAGATCCTCGATTTTCTAGGATGGCCCTACTACATCTTAGAAAAATTGACTATTTTATACGCAATGTTTAACTTTATTGGATTTCTTTTCTCACTTTTAAAAGGAATCTACAACACATGTGCTATACACACACAAGTCAATCGACAAGCAAGTGTAGCACGCATACTCTTTGCAGGATTTTTTGGAATCTTTTCTACATCTATAAACAAAATTCTTTTAGACGCACAAATAAAAGAATATAACACAAAAATAGCAACACGACAAAATACATACGACGAAGAACATAACAATGTAGACATAACGCCAACGGCACCACAATTACCACCCCTACCAAATAACCATCCACTATCCCTAGTCCCACGAAATTTTCGAAATTTAGCCATCACACATAATCCAAATTTTCGACTCACCACATCACAAAGTCCCATCCAACATATAATGACACACCAGTCACAAGATGATAATACTTATGAACAAATTATTGAACAACCCCATACCACCGCTTTTCAGTCTCAAAATAATCATTTTTTTAGCCCACGATGAGCCGCCAACTTGGATCACTACACCGATCAAATTCCCACCCAACCAATCTTACCTCTCCAATCCCAATAATACCACTTTTTGCTTTTCCGCCACCCGATTTCACATCTAGTAATGTAACATCAGGCATGAATTCCGACACTAATTCACACATCTCAGTTTTATATTCCATCTCACAACTCAATAACCCGAATATTGAAACCCCCGATGAATTTGCCGACTCAGAACCATCCCCATCCAATAATTTTCATAACTCTTCTAATTTTTCTCAACCCCCTTTTCAACCCATATTATCCAATAACCCTGACCCAATCACTCCCACACCCTCTTATGCTTCCCAAGTTACCCCAACCTACTCCTCATACCATTCTGACCAATCATCTCATTCTCCAGACACCCCCCGAATCTCCCCAGAGCTAGATAATTTTATTACCCTTCAACAACAACCCTACCACCTTAATACACCAACCATAAACCAAATCTCCTCCACAATAAATTCATCCAACCCACCTACCCCTACACCCTCTTCAAATTATACTGAATCATTAGCACCATCATCCACATCAACTGAATCTTCACTCAACACTAATAGAGCTTACCGCACTTTTAAAAGAAAGTTCCCCAACCATCCTTTCCCAGCAAAACCAGGAACAGCCCGTGAATACATCAACCACCCCAAGCATACTAACACAAAAGAATTTTTAGCCATCACCTTACCCTCATTCCCACAATACACCTTAAACACCCCCCACGACACTAACGAAACACGCAACTTTGTAGATGAATACGTTTTAATGCCCACTCTCTCTTGGACCTCATATTATCATTTTACTAACCCTCTTTGCTTACCTTTATCTAACACTCACATCGATATAGAGCGAAATACGGACATGCTATATCGACTCACTACACCACTAACCGCTAGACAATTTACTTACGTTGGATATAAAAAATCACTAAAAACACACACTGCACCTAGAGCTAACGAATATACACTCGAATACTATGATCACAACATCATCAGAGCTAACCAAGATCAATTCTTAGACGACGATCGCTTCGCTAATCCACAAATCACCGAGAAATTTTTCATTAAAACACCATATGTATTTACACTAAATATCTTCGATCGCAAGTTTGACCACATTATTTCAGAAGCACTAACAGACACACAAGCATACGAAAGTTTTAAAGAACGCTTCCAAATATTTTCACTAACCTTTCATTTCCTTGCACCACACGAAAGAGATTTACACTGCTCACACGATATTATGTTGCGCACTAAACAAACCCACACATATAGTTATTATCGCTTCATCCAAAATCACTTTGACCTACACACACCCTCTAGACAACCACACCATCGCTTTCAATTCATAAATTCCAAATACACTTCACCATTTTTCCTAAATTTCACATATTGCATTAAAGATACTAACCTTCATGGTATTCTTCGTAATTATGACCCCATAACCCAAATGTACATCTTCTGTCCCATCACCAAGACCTTCAACGCCGAAGAATCCCGACCCTTCCTTATCCCGCACGAGTTTGTACAACCTATAGAAATCCCAATTTTAGAATTCATCCACAACACTAAATTCAATCACAAATTATATAATCTAATCCAAAACACACCTTATGAGTTTGCAGTTGGCACTGAAGAACTAACCACTATCAAGGCACTTCAATTGCTTTGGCCACTGCTTCAGACTAAAAATATCATCCGCATCTTAGCTAAACTACTAACAACTTCAGAACTAATTCACGACATCTTCCCCCACGGTTTTTTCCCCGACGACTAACAGGTAAGTATGAATTAAATGAATATAACTAACTAATTGAAATATTAAAAACTTACCATACCTTATTCATGTTTTCTTTAGATTTTTAGCCTTCATCCGACGATCACCTACAAAAACCACAAAAGACAAATAAAAATCGCAAATTTCATCAAACAGATTTCAAAAATTCTATTAATCTCTTACACTTATAAATTTATAAATTTAATACCAATGCAGTAAATTCATTTCTAAAATTTTCCCCACAAGCAGTAAATCTAATTATGATGAAAATTTGTATCTTAAAATTCCCCCATAACTAGCAGTAAATTTCCAAATTCTATGCAGTAAATTAATAAAATGCAATTGCAGTACTAACCTTTTGATATTTTCATTCATTCGCACAGAAATTCTATCCACACTCGCACAGCTCGCCCACGAAGAATTGTTTAAAATAATGAATTTCAGTTTCAAGTTTTCACACTCAACAACTCTAACATATAATAACATGTTTCAAACTTTCCTTTAACCCGGTTGGAAAGGAATCATATACTAAACAAAACTAACCAACGCAGCTTACTAAATACCACAAATCATAGAATAACAGCATGACTAAGAAAAGGAAACCAACGGTACCCAAACCGGATTAACCCAGTTTAAAACTGGATAATTTATTCTTTTGAAGACTATTATAAAGTCTAAGAAAGAAATAATAAAACACAAAAAAGTCGAAAGACAAACCCATACCACAAACAATTTGATTTTTGAAAAAAGGACACAACCAACAAAACATAAGAAAAACCACAACAAACCCAACATAAAACGTTGTCACATAACAGGACCCCTCACAAAAACCGCATGAAATCATACTCCCACTCCTGGCCTAACCCACCAGGAAGGACGTCCTGAGCATGCTCTATAGCCGGCCTAACCCACCGTGCTACATCCACGCTTTGTGACCACACCTCTATTTTTAATAAGAGCTACTCAAGTGTGAGTAACTCTTCAAAATAACCGAACTAAAACAAAAAGCTTTTGTGAAAACAACTAACTAAAATCATTATTAAAAAATATTAAACTAATAAAAGTTTTATAAAATGTAAAATCACATGATGCAATACATAGATCAGAATACAACACCAAGGACGAACATCAAAAGACAAAACGACCCCACCACACTCGAGAGAGAATGACCAACTACAATCAATATGCCGCTCACAATCACAACTCAAAGGATTTAGAGTACGACTTGACCTCGCAGAAAAGGACTTCATTGAACTAGACCAATGACCACCTCGATGACCCAAGTGTACGTACAGATCCGAGTAACCAGGCATCCCCTCCACGCACAATCTCCACGCCATTCCCAAGCTAGATCAGACACAAAAGAAGTTCTCCCCGAAGAACAGAAAAACCTGACATAGCCAACCATTCTGAAATCAGAATTGATTTTGTTGCAGAGACTCAGTCGTTGTCACAAGAAGAACACAACGTCTTATGTCCCTAACTCCAGCTTCCTGAAACTTCTTTAACAAAGAAGAAGCGGAAGAAAATTATGATGTTCACCAAATACCAACGTCCATCATCCATCCTTGAATTACAGAAGAACTGTTCTAAAAAACTCTGTAAAACCCGGATGGGTGGAACCTGATCTAAACTATATTTTATGATTGGATAAATTAAATGTTTTACCAATGTAAAGTATTTAATATTAACCAATCACGATCCATCTAACTAACAACCCACTTATTTGTAAGTGCTGAAGTTACTTGTAATTTCAGCACCAGAGAGATTTGAATTTAACTTAGAAATTAGTTGGACTCTCCCGAGCACTTCAGCAGCCGCAATAAACCAGTATACCCTAGATCTATTGAGCCTAGCAGAGACTAGTTAAACAACCTGAGACTAGATAGTATAAGAGTAAGATTAGGATCGGTATTAGACTAAGAAGTTGCACGAATCTATCCGGCCGAAAATAAGATAGCGTGACGAGCAGACGGTGTACCCTATCCGAAATTACTCTATGAGTTAACCAACTCGGTCCTAACTCAATTTCAATTTATTAACATAGGCGCTACGCGCAATACACCGAAGGCATAGAAACTGAAGCAAAAACCAAACAACTTGAACAACTAATAATTGAAGAATAACAGTTCTAGAACAAAAAATCGTACTAATACATGTATACACCAAAATTTTGCTATATCGAGAAAGAGCCTGAAATAACAGTTCTAGAACTAAAAATCGTACTAACACATGTATAGGTCAAATTTTTGATATATCAACGAAGATCATAAAATAACACTTCTAGAACTAAAAATCGTACTAACACATGTATACACCAAAATTTTACTATATTGACAAAGAGCCTGAAATAACAGTTCGTGAGCTAAAAATCGTACGAACACATGTATACACCAAAATTTTGCTATATTGGCAAAGATCATGAAATAACAGTTCGAGAGCTAAAAATCGTACTAACACATGTATACGTCAAATTTTTGCTATATTGACAAAGATCATGGAATAACAGTTCTAGAGCTAAAAATCGTACTAACACATGTATACACCAAAATTTTGCTATATTGACAAAGATCATGGAACAACAGTTCGAGAACTAAAAATGGTACTAACACATGTATACAATAAAATTTTGATATATTGACAAAGATCATGAAATAACAGTTCGAGAACTAAAAATCGTAATGACACATGTATACACTAAAATTTTGATATATTGACAAAGATCATAAAATTACAGTTCGAGAACTAAAAATGGTACTAACACATGTATACGCTAAAATATTGCTATATTGACGAAGAGCCTGAAATAACAATTCTAGAGCTAAAATCGTACTAACACATGTATACACCAATGTAAATCTCGTTGGCAGCGTTCCCTGTAAATCGTTGTACGCTAATTGGTGATATACAGATCTTTCTGAAAATATCCTAAACAGAACAATAAATTGAAAATCATTTTTTGCTTTTAACTACATAGCTAAGAAGTAAAACATCAAATTTCACAATCAAACAACAAAGACGCTAACTAAATAAATGAACGAACAAACCAACAAATGAACGAACAAACCAACAAATAAATAAAAACAAACACACAAATAAATTCATCTTGGATAAAAAAGACAGAGCGATGAAACTTTTATTTGATCATCGTTGTATCTTTTATCCAAGATTCTATCCAAACAAATTTTCACAAATAAATACATAATTAAACAAATGGATAATTACAAAAATAAATAAACATAAATAAATAAATGAATAAATAAATACATACATGAATAATAAATAAAAGCAAAACTAAATGAAAGAAAATAATTAAATAAATATAGCAATAAATATCAACGAATAAACAAAACACACCTGATAAATAAATAAACAATAAAAAATTAAATCAATACATAAATAAATAAATACATACATAAATAAATAAATAAATAAATAAATAAACGCAAAACTGAAATGTACAAATAATTAAATTAAAATGAAAAAATAAATATCTCATGAACAAATAACCAAACAAACAGACCCATAATATAAATAAATGAAAGTGAATGAATTAAATAAATACACATACATAAATAATTAAAGCAAAACTAAATGAAAGAAAGAATAATTAAATAAATATAGAAATAAATATCAACAAATAAACAAAACACACCTGATAAATAAATAAGCAATAAAAAAATAAATCAATACATAAATAAATAAATAAACACATAAATGAATACATAAATAAATAAATATATAAATAAATAAAAGCAAAAGTGAAATGTACAAATAATTAAATAGACATGAAAAAATATATATGAACAAATAACCAAACAAACAGACCCACAATATGAATAAATGAAAATAAATAAATGAAATAAATACACATACATATATAATAAAAGCAAAACTAAATGAAAGAAAGAATAATTAAATAAATATAGAAATAAATATCAACAAATAAACAAAACACAACTGATAAATAAATAAGCAATAAAAAAAGAAATCAATACATAAATAAATAAATAAATACATAAATAAATAAATAAATAAATAAATAAAAGCAAAAGTGAAATGTACAAATAATTAAATAGTCATGAAAAAATATATATGAACAAATAACCAAACAAACAGACCCATAATATAAATAAATGAAAATAAATAAATTAAATAAATACACACGCAGAAATAATAAAAGCAAAAGTAAATGAAAGAAAGAATAATTAAATAAATAAACAAAACACGTGATAAAAATCTTCGGTGTAAAAACGCATTGTAACTATTGAACTTAGCACAAATTCATATTACAACGGGAAATTTAAAGGTTACAAAAACACGATATTAAGCATTAAATAATTTTTCTCATTGAGAAGACGGGTTAATACATGGAAGATATGAGAGTGATATAAATAGTTTGCAATTGACAGCTTGAATTTAGCTCAATCTCTCCTCTCTATCTTCGTTATGGGCATTATTGGTTCGGGTCTCCTGCTCTATTCCAAGAAAGAAAACTGAATTCTTACTTGATTGATATCTGGTAGGCTTCCAACTCGCTTTGAGGCAGCTCCATGTATTACACGCGGATCTGAGAGATCTCGTTGTTGTAACTCCTTTTTGTCGGCATCAATGCTAGTAGAGGTACGCCGAGGGATGCTACGATAGATCAATGAATTACAGGAATGTTTTGTTCTAGTTTGTCTACAAAAGTCGGTTTCAAAAGCTTCAAATCGTGTGCTAGTGGCTCCGCTATTTCATTGAGTTGACACTTCAGTGTGAAGTGTGGACTATCGATCAATTTGGCTTTGACATCGGACAACAAATTCACTGCTCCTGTATTTGATTCGAAGTATGGTAATTACCAGAATTCGGATAGCTCGGATAGGAGGTGCGATGAAGGTGCGGCAAATTAAAGGAGATCCACTTTGGTGGGATTTAATCGCAACTATCGAGGTCTGGTCTTGTCTTAAAACTCTTGCTACTTATGTATTTCACAGTCTAACGTTATCAAGCATATATTGCAGCCTGTACATTCATTTCTTTAGGGTGGGTCTATTTCTCATAAGTTACACTCTCTTAGCGAAAAAGTAGCACTAGCTAGGTTATGTGCTATATGGCGTACCCTACACTCGTAGCTTTCTCCGGCATTTTGCCCCTTTGACAAATTAACTTGGTTGGAGATGAACCAATTTCCTTGACTTGGTCCTGACTAATTACTTTGAGTTTAGGCGAACCAGTTTCCTTGATTGTTGATTATTGTTGATTGTTCCCATCACTTATCTCCTGCGTCGAGGGTTGAGTCTTCTGTTTCCTCTGGTCTGACAGCTCGCTAATTGAAGTGTTGCTCTATTTGCTCAACTTCATGAGATGTTGTCAACTTCATTAATGCGCTAATCCGAGTTTGGCAAACTGTCTCAATGAATTCATTGAACCCAGGATGGTCTTGGCTACGGCAGATAATCTTGATAATCATTTCGTGACGGGCCAAGTCAAATCATTCACTGACCGTAGCTGCTGCTGGTTCTATCATTTATAATTAAAGCCACGCGTATTTACGAACTGTCGTTTCATCTGCTCGTTTCTATGATCAGTGACCGCAGAAATACAGTACCGTCGTTTTTCAATGTAATCTCTGTCCACCAGGTCCGCTGCGCCAGCAGAATTACTAGGTTCTAGGTTAACGGGCGGTAGATTAGGTGTCATCGCGTAGGCGCGCTCTGCTTTCTTCGTGAGACTCAACAGATAATTCTCTGGTGAATCTCTAAGAGTCGAGCCTCCGCTGTTTGACCTTTAACACTTGTAGCAATTCAGGATTAAAAAATGTTGTCGTTATGCTACTAAACTGGCAGAAATATTCCCTCACGTCACTGCTGGCAGCGTTTGGTAAAAACGTAGAGCAGTATCTCGTTAAGGTAACAGAAAAAAGTTCGGCGGTTGTGCTACTAGTATACCTGCTCCTCCCATGTATCCCTGGAAAAGCGGTTCTGTTTATGCGATTTCTTCTTTCTTGATACACCCGAACGATTCGATTGGAATTTGCGCAATGGGACATCTCAGAGCAGTCAGTTAGGGTACAGTTGGTTATTTCAATAAGCACAGGACCAATTTAAAGTAGAAATTATCAAGGCCAATAGGTACATAAAATTTGGAAACAATGTTCTGCTCAAAATATTTCTTTAAATTTCTCAGTGTTGCAAACTACAAAAAAGAGTTAACTAACTCTAATTTATGTTATAGTAATATATTTCCGCTTTTCGAATACCTTTTCCTACGGCTTTGAAATTTTCAAAATTTTTCTTTTAATTTTGAGTTTGAATTTAAGCACTGCATAGTTTTAGATAAATCATACGAATGGTTTTGATGTGTCTGAATTCATAATGAGCACTCATCAAATTAGCTTAAGTACCGAAAGTTTCAGTTAAGCTAAATAATTCTGATCATTTAAATAGTTTTATGTGAGATGTAGCAAAACTGGTAGCTGTTATCAACACGCCAAAACCAGAAAGCAAGGCAAAACCTGAACATGCCTTAACTCTGCTCTATTCTTTCACTGCCCTAAGTCAGTCTTTAGTTTTGCCCCCCTTTTTCCTGTTTGAGCAAGAAACTGGAGACAGTGATCATTGCTTCAACGTCTGTGCGAAAGCGGAATTCGTCTTGTCTTGGGTGTTGAATTTGAATTTAAGCACTGGATAATTTTAGACAGATCTCACAAATAGTTTTGGTGTGTCTGAAATCAAAATGAGAACTAACCAATTTAACCTACCACCAAAAATTTCAGTTAAACTTAACATTTCTGATCACTAAAAAAGTTTTCTGTGAAGCGTTACAAATCTTGTAGCTGTCATCAGCACGCCGGAGCTAGAAACGAAGGCAAAACCTGAACATGCGCTCATTTTGCTGTATTCTTTCAATGGTCAAAGTCAGTCTTCAGTGTTGTCCTTCTTTTTTACTGTTTGAGAAAGAAACAAAGAGACAGTGATTTGTTTCAACGTCTGTGCGATAGTGGCTTAACCAGTCTTCAGTTTGTCCCTCTTTTTTCCTGTTTGAGCAAGAAACTAGAGACAGTGATCTTTGTTTCAACGTATGTCCTTGTAATCGATGTTCAGTTTGAGATCTAGATAATTTTAGATAGTTCTCACAAATGGTTGTGATGCGCCTGAATTCAAAATGAGAACTCATCAATTTAACTTTACCACCAAAAATTTCAGTTAAACTTAACATTTCTGATCACTAAAAAAAGTTTTCTGTGAAGCGTAGCAAATCTGGTAGCTATCATCAACACGCCGAAACCAGAAAGCAAGGCAAAACCTAAACATGCGTTAAATCTGTTCTATTCTTTCACTGCCCTAAGTCAGTCTTTAGTTTTGCCCCCCTTTTTTCCTGTTTGAGCAAAAAACTAGAGACAGTGATCATTGCTTCAACGTCTGTGCGAAAGTGGAGTTCGTCTTGTATTGGGTGTTGAATTTGAATTTAAGCACTGGATAATTTCAGATAGTTCTCACAAACAGTTTTGGTGTGTCTGAATTCAAAATGAGAACTCATCAATTTAACTTTACCAGCAAAAATTTCAGTTAAACTCAACATTTCTGATCACTAAAAAAAAATTCTGTGAAGCGTTGCAAATCTTGTAGCTGTCATCAGCACGCCGGAACTAGAAAGGAAGGCAAAACCTGAACATGCGTTCATTCTGCTGTATTCTTTCAATGGTCAAAGTCAGTCTTCCGTGTTGTCCTTCTTTTTTCATGTTTGAGAAAGAAACAAAGGGACAGTGATCTGTTTCAACGTCTGTGCGAAAGCGGAATTCGTCTTGTCTTGGGTGTTGAATTTGAATTCAAGCACTGGATAATTTTAGACAGATCTCACAAATAGTTTTGGTGTGTCTGAAATCAAAATGAGAACTAACCAATTTAACCTACCACCAAAAATTTCAGTTAAACTTAACATTTCTGATCACTAAAAAAATTTCTGTGAAGCGTTACAAATCTTGTAGCTGTCATCAGCACGCCGGAACTAGAAACGAAGGCAAAACCTGAACATGCGCTCATTCTGCTGTATTCTTTCAATGGTCAAAGTCAGTCTTCAGTGTTGTCCTTCTTTTTTACTGTTTGAGAAAGAAACAAAGAGACAGTGATTTGTTTCAACGTCTGTGCGATAGTGGCTTAACCAGTCTTCAGTTTGTCCCTCTTTTTTCCTGTTTGAGCAAGAAACTAGAGACAGTGATCTTTGTTTCAACGTATGTCCTTGTAATCGATGTTCAGTTTGAGATTTAGATAATTTTAGATAGTTCTCACAAATGGTTGTGATGCGCCTGAATTCAAAATGAGAACTCATCAATTTAACTTTACCACCAAAAATTCCAGTTAAACTTAACATTTCTGATCACTAAAAAAAGTTTTCTGTGAAGCGTAGCAAATCTGGTAGCTGTCATCAACACGCCAAAACCAGAAAGCAAGGCAAAACCTGAACATGCCTTAACTCTGCTCTATTCTTTCACTGCCCTAAGTCAGTCTTTAGTTTTGCCCCCCTTTTTCCTGTTTGAGCAAGAAACTGGAGACAGTGATCATTGCTTCAACGTCTGTGCGAAAGCGGAATTCGTCTTGTCTTGGGTGTTGAATTTGAATTTAAGCACTGGATAATTTTAGACAGATCTCACAAATAGTTTTGGTGTGTCTGAAATCAAAATGAGAACTAACCAATTTAACCTACCACCAAAAATTTCAGTTAAACTTAACATTTCTGATCACTAAAAAAGATTTCTGTGAAGCGTTACAAATCTTGTAGCTGTCATCAGCACGCCGGAGCTAGAAACGAAGGCAAAACCTGAACATGCGCTCATTTTGCTGTATTCTTTCAATGGTCAAAGTCAGTCTTCAGTGTTGTCCTTCTTTTTTACTGTTTGAGAAAGAAACAAAGAGACAGTGATTTGTTTCAACGTCTGTGCGATAGTGGCTTAACCAGTCTTCAGTTTGTCCCTCTTTTTTCCTGTTTGAGCAAGAAACTAGAGACAGTGATCTTTGTTTCAACGTATGTCCTTGTAATCGATGTTCAGTTTGAGATCTAGATAATTTTAGATAGTTCTCACAAATGGTTGTGATGCGCCTGAATTCAAAATGAGAACTCATCAATTTAACTTTACCACCAAAAATTTCAGTTAAACTTAACATTTCTGATCACTAAAAAAAGTTTTCTGTGAAGCGTAGCAAATCTGGTAGCTATCATCAACACGCCGAAACCAGAAAGCAAGGCAAAACCTAAACATGCGTTAAATCTGTTCTATTCTTTCACTGCCCTAAGTCAGTCTTTAGTTTTGCCCCCCTTTTTTCCTGTTTGAGCAAAAAACTAGAGACAGTGATCATTGCTTCAACGTCTGTGCGAAAGTGGAGTTCGTCTTGTATTGGGTGTTGAATTTGAATTTAAGCACTGGATAATTTCAGATAGTTCTCACAAATAGTTTTGGTGTGTCTGAATTCAAAATGAGAACTCATCAATTTAACTTTACCAGCAAAAATTTCAGTTAAACTCAACATTTCTGATCACTAAAAAAAAATTCTGTGAAGCGTTGCAAATCTTGTAGCTGTCATCAGCACGCCGGAACTAGAAACGAAGGCAAAACCTGAACATGCGTTCATTCTGCTGTATTCTTTCAATGGTCAAAGTCAGTCTTCCGTGTTGTCCTTCTTTTTTCATGTTTGAGAAAGAAACAAAGGGACAGTGATCTGTTTCAACGTCTGTGCGAAAGCGGAATTCGTCTTGTCTTGGGTGTTGAATTTGAATTCAAGCACTGGATAATTTTAGACAGATCTCACAAATAGTTTTGGTGTGTCTGAAATCAAAATGAGAACTAACCAATTTAACCTACCACCAAAAATTTCAGTTAAACTTAACATTTCTGATCACTAAAAAAATTTCTGTGAAGCGTTACAAATCTTGTAGCTGTCATCAGCACGCCGGAACTAGAAACGAAGGCAAAACCTGAACATGCGCTCATTCTGCTGTATTCTTTCAATGGTCAAAGTCAGTCTTCAGTGTTGTCCTTCTTTTTTACTGTTTGAGAAAGAAACAAAGAGACAGTGATTTGTTTCAACGTCTGTGCGATAGTGGCTTAACCAGTCTTCAGTTTGTCCCTCTTTTTTCCTGTTTGAGCAAGAAACTAGAGACAGTGATCTTTGTTTCAACGTATGTCCTTGTAATCGATGTTCAGTTTGAGATTTAGATAATTTTAGATAGTTCTCACAAATGGTTGTGATGCGCCTGAATTCAAAATGAGAACTCATCAATTTAACTTTACCACCAAAAATTTCAGTTAAACTTAACATTTCTGATCACTAAAAAAAAGTTTTCTGTGAAGCGTAGCAAATCTGGTAGCTGTCATCAACACGCCAAAACCAGAAAGCAAGGCAAAACCTAAACATGCGTTAACTCTGTTCTATTCTTTCACTGCCCTAAGTCAGTCTTTAGTTTTGCCCCCCTTTTTTCCTGTTTGAGCAAAAAAACTAGAGACAGTGATCATTGCTTCAACGTCTGTGCGAAAGTGGAGTTCGTCTTGTATTGGGTGTTGAATTTGAATTTAAGCACTGGATAATTTCAGATAGTTCTCACAAATAGTTTTGGTGTGTCTGATTTCAAAATGAGAACTCATCAATTTAACTTTACCAGCAAAAATTTCAGTTAAACTCAATATTTCTGATCACTAAAAAAAATTTCTGTGAAGCGATGCAAATCTTGTAGCTGTCATCAGCACGCCGGAACTAGAAACGAAGGCAAAACCTGAACATGCGTTCATTCTGCTGTATTCTTTCAATGGTCAAAGTCAGTCTTCCGTGTTGTCCTTCTTTTTTCCTGTTTGAGAAAGAAACAAAGGGACAGTGATCTGTTTCAACGTCTGTGCGATAGTGGCTTAACCAGTCTTCAGTTTGTCCCTCTTTTTTCCTGTTTGATCAAGAAACTAGAGACAGTGATCTTTGTTTCAACGTATGTGCTTGTATTGGACGTTGAGTTTGAGTTTAAGCACTAGATAATTTTAGCTAGTTCTCACAAATGGTTTTGGTGTGTCTGAGTTCAAAATGAGAACTCATCAATTTAACTTTACCAGCAAAAATTTCAGTTAAACTAAACATTTCTGATCACTAAAAAAGTTTTCTGTGAAGCGTTGCAAATCTTGTAGCTTTCATCAGCACGCCGGAACTAGAAACGAAGGCAGAACCTGAACATGCGTTCAATCTGCTGTATTCTTTCAATGGTCAAAGTCAGTCTTCAGTGTTGTCCTTCTTTTTTCCTGTTTGAGAAAGAAACAAGGGGACAGTGATCTGTTTCAACGTCTGTGCGATAGTGGCTTAACCAGTCTTCAGTTTGTCCCTCTTTTTTTCCTGTTTGAGCAAGAAACTAGAGACATTGATCTTTGTTTCAACGTATGTGCTTGTATTGGACGTTGAGTTTGAGTTTAAGCACTGGATAATTTTAGCTAGTTCTCACAAATAGTTTTGGTGTGTCTGAGTTCAAAATGAGAACTCATCAATTTAACTTTACCACCAAAAATTTCAGTTAAACTAAACATTTCTGACCACTAAAAAAGATATCTGTGAAGCGTAGCAAACCTGGTAGCCGTCATTAACACGCCAAAACCAGAAAGCAAGGCAAAACTTGAACAAGTGTTAACTCTATTCTATTCTTTCACTGCCCTAAGTCAGTCTTTAGTTTTGCCCCCCTCTTTTCCTGTTTGAGCAAGAAACTAGAGACAGTGATCAATGCTTCAACGTCTGTGCGAAACTAGAAGTCATCTTGTCTTGGGTGTTGAATTTGAACTTAAGCACTGTATAATTTTAGATAGTTCTCACAAAGTGTTTTGGTGTGTCTGAATTCAACATGAAAACTCATCAATTTAACTTTACCACCAAAAATTTCAGGTAAACTAAACATTTCTGATCACTAAAAAAAGTTTTCCGTGAAGCGTAGCAAATCTGGTAGCTGTCATCAACACGCCAAAACCAGAAAGCAAGGGAAAACCTAAACATGCGTTAACTCTGTTCTATTCTTTCACTGCCCTAAGTCAGTCTTCAGTTTGTCCCTCTTTTTTCCTGTTTGAGCAAGAAACTAGAGACAGTGATCTTTGTTTCAACGTATGTCCTTGTAATCGATGTTCAGTTTGAGATCTAGATAATTTTAGATAGTTCTCACAAATGGTTGTGATGCGCCTGAATTCAAAATGAGAACTCATCAATTTAACTTTACCGCCAAAAATTTCAGTTAAACTAAACATTTCTGATCACTAAAAAAAGTTTTCTGTGAAGCGTAGCAAATCTGGTAGCTGTCATCAACACGCCAAAACCAGAAAGCAAGGCAAAACCTAAACATGCGTTAACTCTGTTCTATTCTTTCACTGCCCTAAGTCAGTCTTTAGTTTTGCCCCCCTCTTTTCCTGTTTGAGCAAGAAACTAGAGACAGTGATCATTGCTTCAACGTCTGTGCGAAACTAGAATTCGTCTTGTCTTGGGTGTTGAATTTGAACTTAAGCACTGTATAATTTTAGATAGTTCTCACAAAGTGTTTTGGTGTGTCTGAATTCAACATGAGAACTCATCAATTTAACTTTACCACCAAAAATTTCAGGTAAACTAAACATTTCTGATCACTAAAAAAAGTTTTCCGTGAAGCGTAGCAAATCTGGTAGCTGTCATCAACACGCCAAAACCAGAAAGCAAGGCAAAACCTAAACATGCGTTAACTCTGTTCTATTCTTTCACTGCCCTTATTCAGTCTTTAGTTTTGCCCCCCTTTTTTCCTGTTTGAGCAAAAAACTAGAGACTGATCATTGCTTCAAAGTCTGTGCGAAAGTGGAGTTCGTCTTGTATTGGTTGTTGAATTTGAATTTAAGCACTGGATAATTTCAGATAGTTCTCACAAATAGTTTTGGTGTGTCTGAATTCAAAATGAGAACTCATCAATTTAACTTTACCAGCAAAATTTCAGTTAAACTCAACATTTCTGATCACTAAAAAAAATTTCTGTGATGCGTTGCAAATCTTGTAGCTGTCATCAGCACGCCGGAACTAGAAAGGAAGGCAAAACCTGAACATGCGTTCATTCTGCTGTATTCTTTCAATGGTCAAAGTCAGTCTTCCGTGTTGTCCTTCTTTTTTCCTGTTTGAGAATGAAACAAAGGGACAGTGATCTGTTTCAACGTCTGTGCGATAGTGGCTTAACCAGTCTTCAGTTTGTCCCTCTTTTTTCCTGTTTGAGTAAGAAACTAGAGACAGTGATCTTTGTTTCAACGTATGTGCTTGTATTGGACGTTGAGTTTGAGTTTAAGCACTGGATAATTTTAGCTAGTTCTCACAAATGGTTTTGGTGTGTCTGAGTTCAAAATGAGAACTCATCAATTTAACTTTACCAGCAAAAATTTCAGTTAAACTAAACATTTCTCATCACTAAAAAAGTTTTCTGTGAAGCGTTGCAAATCTTGTAGCTGTCATCAGCACGCCGGAACTAGAAACGAAGGCAAAACCTGAACATGCGTTCATTCTGCTGTATTCTTTCAATGGTCACAGTCAGTCTTCAGTGTTGTCCTTCTTTTTTCCTGTTTGAGAAAGAAACAAAGAGACAGTGATCTGTTTCAACGTCTGTGCGATAGTGGCTTAACCAGTCTTCAGTTTGTCCCTCTTTTTTCCTGTTTGAGCAAGAAACTAGAGACAGTGATCTTTGTTTCAACGTATGTGCTTGTATTGGACGTTGAGTTTGAGTTTAAGCACTGGATAATTTTAGCTAGTTCTCACAAATAGTTTTGGTGTGTCTGAGTTCAAAATGAGAACTCATCAATTTAACTTTACCACCAAAAATTTCAGTTAAACTAAACATTTCTGACTACTAAAAAAGATATCTGTGAAGCGTAGCAAACCTGGTAGCCGTCATTAACACGCCAAAACCAGAATGCAGGGCAAAACTTGAACATGTGTTAACTCTATTCTATTCTTCACTGCCCTAAGTCAGCCTTTAGTTTTGCCCCCTCTTTTCCTGTTTGAGCAAGAAACTAGAGACAGTGATCATTGCTTCAACGTCTGTGCGAAACTAGAATTCGTCTTGTCTTGGGTGTTGAATTTGAACTTAAGCACTGTATAAATTTAGATAGTTCTCACGAAGTGTTTTGGTTTGTCTGAATTCAACATGAGAATCATCAATTTAACTTTACCACCAAAAATTTCGGTTAAACTAAACATTTCTGATCACTTAAAAAGTTTTCTGTGAAGCGTTGCAAAGCTGGTAGCTGTCATCGGCACGCCGGAACTAGAAACGAAGGCAAAACCTGAACATGCTTTCAATCTGCTGCATTCTTTCAATGGTCACAGTCAGTCTTCAGTGTTGTCCTTCTTTTTTCCTGTTTGAGAAAGAAACAGAAAGACAGAGATCTGTTTCAACGTCTCTGCGATATTGGCTTGACCAGTCATCAGTTTGTCCCTCTTTTTTTCCTGTTTGAGCAAGAAACTAGAGACAGTGATCATTGCTTCAACGTCTGTGCGAAAGTGGAATTCGTCTTTTCTTGGGTGTTGAATGTAAATTTAAGCACTGGATAATTTTAGATAAATCTCACAATAGGTTTTGGTGTGTCTGAATTAAAAATGAAAACTCATCAATTTAACTTTACCACCAAAAATTTCAGTTAAACTAAACATTTCTGATCACTAAAAACGTTTTCTGTGAAGCGTTGCAAATCTGGTAGCTGTCATCAGCACACCGGAACTAGAAACGAAGACAAAACCTGAACATGCGTTCATTCTGCTGTATTCTTTGAATGGTCACAGTCAGTCTTCAGTTTTGTCCTTCTTTTTTCCTGTTTGAGCAAAAAACAAAGAGACAGTGATCTGTTTCAACGTCTCTGCGATATTGGCTTGATCAGTCTTCAGTTTGTGTCTCTTTTTTCCTGTTTGAGCAAGAAACTCGAGACAGTGATCTTTGTTTCAACGTCTGTCCTTGTATTGGATGTTCAGTTTGAGGACTGGATAATTTTATATAGTTCTCACAAATGGTTGTGATGCGCCTGAATTCAAAATGAGCACTCATGAAATTACCTTAAGCACCGAGAGTTTCACTTGACTAAATATTTCTGATCATGCGTTCATTCTGCTGTATTCTTGCAATGGTCACAGTCAGTCTTCAGTTTTAACCTTCTTTTTTCCTGTTTGAGCAAGAAACAAAGGGACAGTGATCTGTTTCAACGTCTCTGCGATATTGGCTGGACCAGTCTTCAGTTTGTCCCTCTTTTTTCCTGTTTGAGCAAGAAACTCGAGACAGTGATTTTTGTTTCAACGTCTGTCCTTGTATTCGATGTTCAGTTTGAGATCTGGATAATTTAGGATAGTTCTCACAAATGGTTGTGATGCGCCTGAATTCAAAATGAGAACTCATCAATTTAACTTTACCACCAAAAATTTCAGGTAAACTAAACATTTCTGATCACTAAAAAAAGTTTTCTGTGAAGCGTAGCAAATCTGGTAGCTGTCATCAGCACGCCGGAACTAGAAACGAAGGCAAAACCTGAACATGCGTTAACTCTGTTCTATTCTTTCACTGCCCTAAGTCAGTCTTTAGTTTTGCCCCCTTTTTCCTGTTTGAGCAAGAAACTAGAGACAGTGATCATTGCTTCAATGTCTGTGCGAAAGTGGAATTCGTCTTGTCTTGGGTGTTGAATTTGATTTTAAGCACTGTATAATTTTAGATAGTTCTCACAAAGGGTTTTGGTGTGTCTGAATTCAAAATGAGAACTCATCAATTTAACTTTACCACCAAAAATTTCAGTTAAACTAAACATTTCTGATCACTTAAAAAGTTTTCTGTGAAGCGTTGCAAATCTGGTAGCTGTCATCAGCACGCCGGAACTAAAAACGAAAAAAAAACCTGATGATGCGTTCATTCTGCTGTATTCTTTCAATGGTCACAGTCAGTCTTCAGTTTTAACCTTCTTTTTTCCTGTTTGAGCAAGAAACAAAGAGACGGTGATCTGTTTCAACGTCTCTGCGATATTGGCTTGACCAGTCTCCAGTTTGTCCCTCTTTTTTCCTGTTTGAGCAAGAAACTCCAGACAGTGATCTTTATTTCAACGTCTGTCCTTGTATTGGATGTTCAGTTCAAGGACTGGATAATTTTAGATAGTTCTCACAAATGGTTGTGATGCTCCTCAATTCAAATTGAGCACTCATGAAATGAACTTAAGCACGGAGAGTTTCACTTGAACTGAATATTTCTGATCATGCGTTCATTCTGCTGTATTCTTTCAAAGGTCACAGCCAGTCTTCAGTTTTAACCTTCTTTTTTCCTGTTTGAGCAAGAAACAAAGAGACGGTGATCTGTTTCAACGTCTCTGCGATATTGGCTTGACCAGTCTCCAGTTTGTCCCTCTTTTTTCCTGTTTGAGCAAGAAACTCCAGACAGTGATCTTTATTTCAACGTCTGTCCTTGTATTGGATGTTCAGTTCAAGGACTGGATAATTTTAGATAGTTCTCACAAATGGTTGTGATGCTCCTCAATTCAAATTGAGCACTCATGAAATGAACTTAAGCACGGAGAGTTTCACTTGAACTAAATATTTCTGATCATGCGTTCAGTCTGCTGTATTCTTTCAAAGGTCACAGTCAGTCTTCAGTTTTGTCCTTCTTTTTTCCTGTTTGAGCAAGAAACAAAGAGACAGCGATCTGTTTCAACGTCTCTGCGATATTGGCTTGACCAGTCAACAGTTTGTCCCTCTTTTTTTCCTGTTTGAGCAAGTAACTAGAGACAGTGATCATTGCTTCAACGTCTGTGCGAAAGTGGAATTCGTCTTGTCTTGGGTGTTAAATTTGAATTTAAGCACTGGATAATTTTAGCTAAATCTCAAATGGTTTTGGTGTGTCTGAATTCAAAATGAAAACTCATCAATTTAACTTTACCACCAAAAATTTCAGTTAAACTAAACATTTCTGATCACTACAAAAGTTTACTGTGAAGCGTTCCAAATCTTGTAGCTGTCATCAGCACGCCGGAACTAGAAACGAAGGCAAATTCTGAACATGCGTTCATTCCGCTGTATTCTTTGAATGGTCACAGTCAGTCTTCAGTTTTGTCCTTCTTTTTTCCTGTTTGAGCAAGAAACAAAGAGACAGTGATTTCTTTCAACGTCTCTGCGATATTGGCTTGATCAGTCTTCAGTTTGTGTCTCTTTTTTCCTGTTTGAGCAAGAAACTCGAGATAGTGATCTTTGTTTCAACGTCTGTCTTTGTATTGGATGTTCAGTTTGAGGACTGGATAATTTTAGATAGTTCTCAAAAATGGTTGTGATGCGCCTGAATTCAAAATGAGCACTCATGAATTTACCTTAAGCACCCAGAGTTTCACTTGAACTAAATATTTCTGATCATGCGTTCATTCTGCTGTATTCTTGCAATGGTCACAGTCAGTCTTCAGTTTTAACCTTCTTTTTTCCTGTTTGAGCAAGAAACAAAGAGACAGTGATCTGTTTCAACGTCTCTGCGATATTGGCTGGACCAGTCTTCAGTTTATCCCTCTTTTTTCCTGTTTGAGCAAGAAACTCGAGACAGTGATTTTTGTTTCAACGTCTGTCCTTGTATTCGATGTTCAGTTTGAGATCTGGATAATTTTAGATAATTCTCACAAATGGTTGTGATGCGCCTGAATTCAAAATGAGAACTCATCAATTTAACTTTACCACCAAAAATTTCAGGTAAACTAAACATTTCTGATCACTAAAAAAAGTTTTCTGTGAAGCGTAGCAAATCTGGTAGCTGTCATCAACACGCCAAAACCAGAGAGCAAGACAAAACCTGAACATGCGTTAACTCTGTTCTATTCTTTCACTGCCCTAAGTCAGTCTTTAGTTTTGCCCCTTTTTTCCTGTTTGAGCAAGAAACTAGAGACAGTGATCATTGCTTCAATGTCTGTGCGAAAGTGGAATTCGTCTTGTCTTGGGTGTTGAATTTGATTTTTAGCACTGTATAATTTTAGATAGTTCTCACAAAGGGTTTTGGTGTGTCTGAATTCAAAATGAGAACTCATCAATTTAACTTTACCACCAAAAATTTCAGTTAAACTAAACATTTCTGATAACTAAAAAAGTTTTCTGTGAAGCGTTGCAAATCTGGTAGCTGTCATCAGCACGCCGGAACTAGAAACAAAAACTAAACCTGATCATGCGTTCATTCTGCTGTATTCTTTCAAAGGTCACAGTCAGTCTTCAGTTTTGTCCTTTTTTTCCTGTTTGAACAAGAAACAAAGAGACAGTGATCTGTTTCAACGTCTCTGCGATATTGGCTTGACCAGTCTCCAATTTGTCCCTTTTTTCCTGTTTGAGCAAGAAACTCGAGACAGTGATGTTTGTTTCAACGTCTGTCCTTGTATTGGATGTTCAGTTCAAGGACTGGATAATTTTAGATAGTTCTCACAAATGGTTGTGATGCGCCTGAATTCAAATTGAGCACTCATGAATTTAACGTAAGCACCGAGAGTTTCACTTGAACTGAATATTTCTGATCATGCGTTCATTCTGCTGTATTCTTTCAATGGTCCCAGTCAGTTTTCAGTTTTGTCCTTCTTTTTTCCTGTTTGAGCAAGAAACAAAGATACAGTGATCTGTTTCAACGTCTCTGCGATATTGGCTTGACCAGTCTTTAATTTGTCCTCTTTTTTTTCCTGTTTGAGCACAAAAACTCGAGACAGTGATCTTTGTTTCAACGTCTGTCCTTGTATTGGATGTTCAGTTGAGGACTGGATAAATTTAGATAGTTCTTACAAATGGTTGTGATGCGCCTGAATTCAAAATGAGTACTCATGAAATTAACTTAAGCACCGAGACTTTCACTTGAACTAAATATTTCTGATCATCGGTTCATTCTGCTGTATACTTTCAATGGTCACAGTCAGTCTTCAGTTTTGTCCTTCTTTTTTCCTGTTTGAGCAAGAAACAAAGAGACAGTGATCTGTTTCAACGTCTCTGCGATATTGGCTTGACCAGTCTCCAATTTGTCCCTTTTTTCCTGTTTGAGCAAGAAACTCGAGACAGTGATGTTTGTTTCAACGTCTGTCCTTGTATTGGATGTTCAGTTCAAGGACTGGATAATTTTAGATAGTTCTCACAAATGGTTGTGATGCGCCTGAATTCAAATTGAGCACTCATGAATTTAACGTAAGCACCGAGAGTTTCACTTGAACTGAATATTTCTGATCATGCGTTCATTCTGCTGTATTCTTTCAATGGTCCCAGTCAGTTTTCAGTTTTGTCCTTCTTTTTTCCTGTTTGAGCAAGAAACAAAGATACAGTGATCTGTTTCAACGTCTCTGCGATATTGGCTTGACCAGTCTTTAATTTGTCCTCTTTTTTTTCCTGTTTGAGCACAAAAACTCGAGACAGTGATCTTTGTTTCAACGTCTGTCCTTGTATTGGATGTTCAGTTGAGGACTGGATAAATTTAGATAGTTCTTACAAATGGTTGTGATGCGCCTGAATTCAAAATGAGTACTCATGAAATTAACTTAAGCACCGAGACTTTCACTTGAACTAAATATTTCTGATCATCGGTTCATTCTGCTGTATACTTTCAATGGTCACAGTCAGTCTTCAGTTTTGTCCTTCTTTTTTCCTGTTTGAGCAAGAAACAAAGAGACAGTGATCTGTTTCAACGTCTCTGCGATATTGGCTTGACCAGTCTCCAATTTGTCCCTTTTTTCCTGTTTGAGCAAGAAACTCGAGACAGTGATGTTTGTTTCAACGTCTGTCCTTGTATTGGATGTTCAGTTCAAGGACTGGATAATTTTAGATAGTTCTCACAAATGGTTGTGATGCGCCTGAATTCAAATTGAGCACTCATGAATTTAACGTAAGCACCGAGAGTTTCACTTGAACTGAATATTTCTGATCATGCGTTCATTCTGCTGTATTCTTTCAATGGTCCCAGTCAGTTTTCAGTTTTGTCCTTCTTTTTTCCTGTTTGAGCAAGAAACAAAGATACAGTGATCTGTTTCAACGTCTCTGCGATATTGGCTTGACCAGTCTTTAATTTGTCCTCTTTTTTTTCCTGTTTGAGCACAAAAACTCGAGACAGTGATCTTTGTTTCAACGTCTGTCCTTGTATTGGATGTTCAGTTGAGGACTGGATAAATTTAGATAGTTCTTACAAATGGTTGTGATGCGCCTGAATTCAAAATGAGTACTCATGAAATTAACTTAAGCACCGAGACTTTCACTTGAACTAAATATTTCTGATCATCGGTTCATTCTGCTGTATACTTTCAATGGTCACAGTCAGTCTTCAGTTTTGTCCTTCTTTTTTCCTATTTGAGCAAGAAACAAAGAGACAGTGATCTGTTTCAACGTCTCTGCGATATTGGCTGGACCAGTCTTCAGTTTATCCCTCTTTTTTCCTGTTTGAGCAAGAAACTCGAGACAGTGATTTTTGTTTCAACGTCTGTCCTTGTATTCGATGTTCAGTTTGAGATCTGGATAATTTTAGATAATTCTCACAAATGGTTGTGATGCGCCTGAATTCAAAATGAGAACTCATCAATTTAACTTTACCACCAAAAATTTAGGTAAACTAAACATTTCTGATCACTAAAAAAAGTTTTCTGTGAAGCGTAGCAAATCTGGTAGCTGTCATCAACACGCCAAAACCAGAGAGCAAGACAAAACCTGAACATGCGTTAACTCTGTTCTATTCTTTCACTGCCCTAAGTCAGTCTTTAGTTTTGCCCCTTTTTTCCTGTTTGAGCAAGAAACTAGAGACAGTGATCATTGCTTCAATGTCTGTGCGAAAGTGGAATTCGTCTTGTCTTGGGTGTTGAATTTGATTTTTAGCACTGTATAATTTTAGATAGTTCTCACAAAGGGTTTTGGTGTGTCTGAATTCAAAATGAGAACTCATCAATTTAACTTTACCACCAAAAATTTCAGTTAAACTAAACATTTCTGATAACTAAAAAAGTTTTCTGTGAAGCGTTGCAAATCTGGTAGCTGTCATCAGCACGCCGGAACTAGAAACAAAAACAAAACCTGATCATGCGTTCATTCTGCTGTATTCTTTCAAAGGTCACAGTCAGTCTTCAGTTTTGTCCTTCTTTTTTCCTGTTTGAACAAGAAACAAAGAGACAGTGATCTGTTTCAACGTCTCTGCGATATTGGCTTGACCAGTCTCCAATTTGTCCCTTTTTTCCTGTTTGAGCAAGAAACTCGAGACAGTGATGTTTGTTTCAACGTCTGTCCTTGTATTGGATGTTCAGTTCAAGGACTGGATAATTTTAGATAGTTCTCACAAATGGTTGTGATGCGCCTGAATTCAAATTGAGCACTCATGAATTTAACGTAAGCACCGAGAGTTTCACTTGAACTGAATATTTCTGATCATGCGTTCATTCTGCTGTATTCTTTCAATGGTCCCAGTCAGTTTTCAGTTTTGTCCTTCTTTTTTCCTGTTTGAGCAAGAAACAAAGATACAGTGATCTGTTTCAACGTCGCTGCGATATTGGCTTGACCAGTCTTTAATTTGTCCTCTTTTTTTTCCTGTTTGAGCACAAAAATTCGAGATAGTGATCTTTGTTTCAACGTCTGTCCTTGTATTGGATGTTCAGTTGAGGACTGGATAAATTTAGATAGTTCTTACAAATGGTTGTGATGCGCCTGAATTCAAAATGAGTACTCATGAAATTAACTTAAGCACCGAGACTTTCACTTGAACTAAATATTTCTGATCATCGGTTCATTCTGCTGTATACTTTCAATGGTCACAGTCAGTCTTCAGTTTTGTCCTTCTTTTTTCCTGTTTGAGCAAGAAACAAAGAGACAGTGATCTTTGTTTCAACGTCTGTCCTTGTATTCGATGTTCAGTTTGAGATCTAGATAATTTTAGATAGTTCTCACAAAAGGTTGTGATGCGCCTGAATTCAAAATGAGAACTCATCAATTTAACTTTAACACTAAAAATTTCAGTTAAACTAAACATTTCTGATCACTACAAAAGTTTACTGTGAAGCGTTCCAAATCTTGTAGCTGTCTTCAGCACGCCGGAACTAGAAACGAAGGCAAATTCTGAACATGCGTTCATTCCGCTGTATTCTTTGAATGGTCACAGTCAGTCTTCAGTTTTGTCCTTCTTTTTTCCTGTTTGAGCAAGAAACAAAAAGACAGTGATCTCTTTCAACGTCTCTGCGATATTGGCTTGATCAGTCTTCAGTTTGTGTCTCTTTTTTCCTGTTTGAGCAAGAAACTCGAGATAGTGATCTTTGTTTCAACGTCTGTCCTTGTATTGGATGTTCAGTTTGAGGACTGGATAATTTTAGATAGTTCTCAAAAATGGTTGTGATGCGCCTGAATTCAAAATGAGCACTCATGAATTTACCTTAAGCACCCAGAGTTTCACTTGAACTAAATATTTCTGATCATGCGTTCATTCTGCTGTATTCTTGCAATGGTCACAGTCAGTCTTCAGTTTTAACCTTCTTTTTTGCTGTTTGAGCAAGAAACAAAGAGACAGTGATCTGTTTCAACGTCACTGCGATATTGGCTGGACCAGACTTCAGTTTATCCCTCTTTTTTCCTGTTTGAGCAAGAAACTCGAGACAGTGATTTTTGTTTCAACGTCTGTCCTTGTATTCGATGTTCAGTTTGAGATCTGAATAAGTTTAGATAGTTCTCACAAATGGTTGTGATGCGCCTGAATTCAAAATGAGAACTCATCAATTTAACTTTACCACCAAAAATTTCAGGTAAACTAAACATTTCTGATCACTAAAAAAAGTTTTCTGTGAAGCGTAGCAAATCTGGTAGCTGTCATCAACACGCCAAAACCAGAGAGCAAGACAAAACCTGAACATGCGTTAACTCTGTTCTATTCTTTCACTGCCCTAAGTGAGTCTTTAGTTTTGCCCCCTTTTTCCTGTTTGAGCAAGAAACTAGAGACAGTGATCATTGCTTCAATGTCTGTGCGAAAGTGGAATTCGTCTTGTCTTGGGTGTTGAATTTGATTTTTAGCACTGTATAATTTTAGATAGTTCTCACAAAGGGTTTTGGTGTGTCTGAATTCAAAATGAGAACTCATCAATTTAACTTTACCACCAAAAGTTTCAGTTAAACTAAACATTTCTGATAACTAAAAAAGTTTTCTGTGAAGCGTTGCAAATCTGGTAGCTGTCATCAGCACGCCGGAACTAGAAACGAAAACAAAACCTGATCATGCGTTCATTCTGCTGTATTCTTTCAAAGGTCACAGTCAGTCTTCAGTTTTCTCCTTCTTTTTTCCTGTTTGAACAAGAAACAAAGAGACAGTGATCTGTTTCAACGTCTCTGCGATATTGGCTTGACCAGTCTCCAATTTGTCCCTTTTTTCCTGTTTGAGCAAGAAACTCGAGACAGTGATGTTTGTTTCAACGTCTGTCCTTGTATTGGATGTTCAGTTCAAGGACTGGATAATTTTAGATAGTTCTCACAAATGGTTGTGATGCGCCTGAATTCAAATTGAGCACTCATGAATTTAACGTAAGCACCGAGAGTTTCACTTGAACTGAAAATTTCTGATCATGCGTTCATTCTGCTGTATTCTTTCAATGGTCCCAGTCAGTCTTCAGTTTTGTCCTTCTTTTCTCCTGTTTGAGCAAGAAACAAAGAGACAGTGATCTGTTTCAACGTCTCTGCGATATTGGCTTGACCAGTCTTTAATTTGTCCCTCTTTTTTTCCTGTTTGATCACAAAAACTCGAGACAGTGATCTTTGGTTCAACGTCTGTCCTTGTAGTGGATGTTCAGTTGAGGACTGGATAAATTTAGATAGTTCTCACAAATGGTTGTGATGCGCCTGAATTCAAAATGAGTACTCATGAAATTAACTTAAGCACCGAGACTTTCACTTGAACTAAATATTTCTGATCATCCGTTCATTCTGCTGTATTCTTTCAATGGTCACAGTCAGGCTTCAGTTTTGTCCTTCTTTTTTCCTGTTTGAGCAAGAAACAAAGAGACAGTGATCTGTTTTAACGTCTCTGCGATATTGGCTTGACCAGTCTTCAGTTTGTCCCTCCTTTTTCCTGTTTAAGCAAGAAACTCGAGACAGTGATCTTTGTTTCAACGTCTGTCCTTGTATTCGATGTTCAGTTTGAGATCTAGATAATTTTAGATAGTTCTCACAAATGGTTGTGATGCGCCTGAATTCAAAATGAGAACTCATCAATTTAACTTTAACACCAAAAACTTCAGTTGAACTAACATTTCTGATCACTAAAAAAGATATCTGTGAAGCGTAGCAAATCTGGTAGCTGTCATCAACACGCCAAAACCAGACAGCAAGGCAAAATCTGAACATGCGTTAACTCTGTTCTATTCTTTCACTGCCCTAAGTCAGTCTTTAGTTTTGCCCCCTTTTTTCCTGTTTGAGCAAGAAACTAGAGACATTGATCATTGCTTCAACGTCTGTGCGAAAGTGGAATTCGTCGTCTTGGGTGTTGAATTTGAATTTAAGCACTGGATAATTTTAGATAGATAGTTCTCACAAATGGTTTTGGTGTGTCTGAACTCAAAATGAAAACTCATCAATTGAACTTTACCACCAAAAATTTCAGTTAAACTAAATATTTCTGATCACTAAAAAAGTTTCCTGTGAAGCGTTGCAAATCTTGTAGCTGTCATCAGCACACCGGAACTAGAAACGAAGGCAAAACCTGAACATGCGTTCATTCTGCTGTATTCTTTCAATGGTCAAAGTCAGTCTTCAGTGTTGTCCTTATTTTTTCCTGTTTTAGAAAGAAACAAAGAGACAGTGATCTGTTTCAACGTCTGTGCGATAGTGGCGTAACCAGTCTTCAGTTTGACCCTCTTTCTTCCTGTTTGAGCAAGAAACAAAGAGACAGTGATCTGTTTCAACGTCTGTCCTTGTATTGGATGTTCAGTTTGAGAACTGGATAATTTTAGATAGTTCTCACAAATGGTTGTGATGCGCCTGAATTCAAAATGAGCACTCATGAATTTAACTTGAGCACCGAGAGTTTCACTTGAATTGGCTTGACCAGTCGTCAGTTTTTCCCTCATTTTTCCTGTTTGAGCGAGAAACTCGAGACAGTGATCTTTGTTTCAACGTCTGTCCTTGTATTGTATGTTCAGTTTGAGGACTGGATAATTTTAGATAGTTCTCACAAATGGTTGTGATGCGCCTGAATTCAAAATGAGTACTCATGAATTTAACTCAAGCACCGAGAGTTTAACTTGAATTGGCTTGACCATTCTTCAGTTTGTCCCTCTTTTTTCCTTTTTGAGCAAGAAACTCGAGACAGTGATCTTTGTTTCAACGTCTGTCCTTGTATTGGATGTTCAGTTTGAGGACTGGATAATTTTAGATAGTTCTCACAAATGGTTGTGATGCTCCTCAATTCAAATTGAGCACTCATGAATTTAACTTAAGCACCAAAAATTTCAGTTGAACTTAACATTTCTGATCACTAAAAAAAAGTTTTCTGTGAAGCGTAGCAAATCTGGTAGCTGTCATCAGCACGCCGGAACTAGAAACGAAGGCAAAACCTGATCATGCGTTCAGTCTGCTGTATTCTTTCAATGGTCACAGTCAGTCTTCAGTTTTGTCCTTCTTTTTTCCTGTTTGAGCAAGAAACAAGGAGACAGCGATCTGTTTCAACGTCTCTGCGATATTGGCTTGACCAGTCATCAGTTTGTCCCTCTTTTTTTTCCTGTTTGAGCAAGAAACTAGAGACAGTGATCATTGCTTCAACGTCTGTGCGAAATTGGAATTCGTCTTGTCTTGGGTTGAATTTGAATTTAAGCACTGGATAATTTTAGATAAATCTCACAAATGATTTTGGTGTGTCTGAATTCAAAATGTAAACTCATCAATTTAACTTTACCACCAAAAATTTCAGTTAAACTAAACATTTCTGATCACTACAAAAGTTTTCTGTGAAGCGTTCCAAATATTGTAGCTGTCATCAGCACGCTGGAACTAGAAATGAAGGCAAATTCTGAACAAGCGTTCATTCTGCTGTATTCTTTCAATGGTCAGTTGTCCTTCTTTTTTCCTGTTTGAGAAAGAAACAAAGAGACAGTGATCAGTTTCAACGTCTGTGCGATAGTGGCTTAACCAGTCTTCAGTTTGTGTCTCTTTTTTCCTGTTTGAGCAAGAATCTAGAGACGGTGATCTTTGTTTCAACGTATGTGTTTGTATTGGACGTTGAGTTTGAGCTTAAGCACTGGATAATTTTGTCCCTCTTTTTTCCTGTTTGAGCAAGAAACTAAAGACAGTGATCATTGCTTCAACGTCTGTGCGAAAGTGGAATTCGTCTTGTCTTGGGTTGAATTTGAATTTAAGCACTGGATAATTTTAGATAAATCTCACAAATGGTTTTGGTGTGTCTGAATTCAAAATGTAAACTCATCAATTTAACTTTACCACCAAAAATTTCAGTTAAACTAAACATTTCTGATCACTAAAAAAGTTTGCTGTGAAGCGTTGCAAATCTGGTAGCTGTCATCAGCACGCCGGAACTAGAAAGGAAGGTAAAACCTGAACATGCGTTCATTCTGCTGTATTCTTTGAATGGTCACAGTCAGTCTTCAGTTTTGTCCTTTTTTTCCTGTTTGAGCAAGAAACAAAGAGACAGTGATCTGTTTCAATGTCTCTGCGATATTGGCTTTACCAGTCTTCAGTTTGTGTCTCTTTTTTCCGGTTTGAGCAAGAAACTCGAGACAGTGATCTTTGTTTCAATGTCTGTCCTTGTATTGGATGTTCAGTTTGAGGACTGGACAATTTTGGATAGTTCTCACAAATGGTTGTGATGCGCCTGAATTCAAAATGAGCACTCATGAATTTAACTTAAGCATCGACAGTTTCACTTGAACTAAA
The DNA here is from genome assembly GCF_963678635.1 of Symsagittifera roscoffensis. Lineage (NCBI taxonomy): Eukaryota > Metazoa > Xenacoelomorpha > Acoela > Convolutidae > Symsagittifera > Symsagittifera roscoffensis. The sequence goes on along the minus strand of NC_087063.1, from coordinate 60,685,590 downwards.
TATTTCTGATCACTAAAACAGTTTTCTGCGAAGTGTAGCAAATCTGTTAGCTTTTATCAACACGCCAAAGCCAGAAACGAAGGCAAAACCTGAACACACGTTCACTCTGCTGTATTCATTCAGTGGCTACAGTCAGCCTTGTTTTGCCCCTCTTTTCTCCTGTTTGAGCAAGAAACTAGAAAGTTTGTCTCAACACCTGCGCGATAGTGGAAGTCGTCTTGTATTGGGTGATGTGGACACTTTGGTACCATCGCCCACTATATGTCACCATACAAGAGAGCATTGCTGGCAATTGTCGTTTATTATTCTCATTTTATTTTAGATGTTAGCTTGCAAGTTTATAACAATCTTCAACTAAGGGATGTGTTTTCCGGATGCAATCAACCTATCATTCGGTTTGGACATTGCTATAAAAGCGGGTAATACCCAATTAATTAGCTTTTGCTTTCGTGCAATTTCTTTTATGATTGATCCTTTTAAACGGCCTCAATCTATTGTTTACATTGGGTCACTAATCGAATAACGATAACGACAACTTAACATTTTTTGAATGTGGCACTTTATGAAATCATGCGTTATGCATGACTTTTAAATATTAAGTTAATTTGAAACTTTGAAAATGATTCTTAACTCCAACGTATGCATGTAGCACTATGTTACACTGTTACAGGGGGGGGGGATCAACAAATGCGAATAGATTTTCTTCATTCCTTACATTGTAACATTACGCATTAAGCTATAGCAAAAAACAGGTTAAAAAATTAGAAAAAGACAAAGTTTGAAGAGAGGGAGAGGAAAAAAGCCTAAAAAAACCTTATTTTAAAAAAAAAATTTTGCATTTCAAATGTGGGGGGCCCAATATAGCTCCACAACACTATAAATTTTGTATTATGGGGCAAGAGCTCTTATTTTTACGAAAAATTGTTATGTGCCGTTAGCGAAAAAATTGGTTTATGTTCCAACCAGGGGCGGATTTAGGGAGGGGCGGACGCCTCCTCCCCTCAGGGATTCGACCCCCTGCCGACCCAAAGGGTCCCGCCTTTGTAATATTTTGGGATATCCATTTTTGGTGAGGGATCATAAAATTTTTCTAAAGGCGCCTTCAGCGCCAATATATACTAATTTTGAGGGGGGAGCGCGCGCCGAAAAAACAGGATTTTTTGGTCAAAATGTTCTTTAAAAAGCCTAAAAACGCCTGATTTGGCCAAAACAGGGTCTCTGTAGTGCTTTGGGATAGCTCGGAAAATCAATTTGGTCGACCTAAAAAAAAAGTCGACAACTTTTTTGATTTTTTTTTGTTGAAAATCCGCACCCGCCTCCCCCACGAAAAAATTCTAGATCTGCCTCTGGTTCCAACTATATTAACTTATCTATCCGCTAACTTTCCGAACAAAAAAAGAATGTAATTTAGAATCTTTCCCCATTATACCCCCCTACAAATTATAGCTCATATTTACAGCTCCACATTGTAACTTATACTTTCTGAAAGATCGCCGCATTGACTACAATTTCTCACTTGGATGTTGGAGACGACACTTGTCTATGTGATTTCTCCATTTGTATGCGTCCAATTGATGGTTGGCATCAAATGGGCAGGTGTGTTTTTCGTACTTATCGAAATCGGCATTTGGTCCACCAGACATTATACAAAATCTGCAATACAAAAGACTGTTTAATCAAATCAAAAGTCTAAAACAATTGAAAAAATACTGATGATGAGGGAATCAGTAATCAATTGTCACAATTGATGGGTAGTTTTCGAAAAAAGAAGAAAAAGACTCCAAACAGAGGCGAAGCTGAGCTTCGCATCACTTGCGACAAGGACAAAAAACTAGATTTATATTTAAAAACGAATAAGACTAGTTTTGAAACAAAAACATGACAAGACAAAAGAATGTGTAATAAGCATCGGAAGATAATGAGCCCAGCGGTAACAAAGCCGAAAGTACCTTGCCAGAAACCAAATCGTGGCAAAAAAAAAGACAAATCCCGTACAAGAAACAATATATGCTAATTATATGCTAATTATCGATCGATGGAGCACGACTGAGTAATGGTTTGGAGTGGCATGGGAAAAAATGATTCCTCGGTCTTACTTAGATTCAGAATACACTCCTGAATAGCTAATATATGTCCAAAATTAATTGCTACATAAGACTGCATTTAACCAAATCGGTTTACCAATTGGTCATATCAGTTTAACACAGCATTTTTTAAACCAATTGATTAACAATTGATTTAACCAATTGGTTAAAAAAACCGCACTGTTTAACTGATATGAACCAATTGCTTAAACCGATTTGGGTAAATACAGGTCTTATTCAACCAATTATGTTTGGCTCATTTTAGCTTTTCAGAAGCGTATTTTGGATATCACTGCCACTAAATTCTGAAAGTTCAGATCTTCATGATGCCCGCCAAATTTGACAATATGGGAAATTCAATAAATTGCGTTCGATTCACGTGACCCCTGAAAAGTATCAAAAATATAATGAATAAATTTTCAGATCAATTGAGCCCTCTCTCCCCAGGCAAAAATGGTAATAAACTACCAAAAGATGTCAACAAACTTAATTTAACGGTTGATTTGTTCATAGCACCCTGTAAATTGTCCGACTGAAGTTTGTTTATTTGAGTATTGAGAAAAAATTTGAAAAAAAAATCGTAAATTATATGAAAATAATTATTTTGCAAATTTTTGTTTGGGCGGCCGTTGCCTCATCGAGGAAATCAAATTACCAGGATGGTGCTCTATCCTTGTATTTAAATACAAAAAAAACTTCTCCGCAACACCTTAATAATGTACGCAATAGCTTTTTTCCATTGTCAGAAAAAAGTCGCTTAATGTGCCAGTTTTATTGATTCTTTTTTTAAACTGTTTTAATTTTTAAGACTGGATATTGTAAATTTTGGCGTTCTGTATTCGTTGAAGAATCTGGTTTATGATTTCATAATAGTCAAGCCACTTTCAAGTGGTAATAAACATGTCTGAAGTACCTATTGAGCTATCTCCCCCACGACGCGAGAATGGGGAAGATATTGCTCAATTGATTCAAATTATCTATTATGAAGGTGAGGGGGCTTATTTTTTTCGACTCAGCGGCTTTCGTGTTTTCTATCGCAAACATTAAGAAAAACGAAAGAGTGCTTATGCAAACCACGCGGAAGCTGAAACTGCCATTGATCAATGGTTTGTGACGTTTGCATCTAATAAAAGTTCAGATGGAAACTTGGAAATATTGTTCATTGCAAGCTTCGCGATGCTCCGATGATATCATGGAAGAATTTTCCGAAAACTCAATATCAAAGATTTTGATAGTTTCTTATTGAATACTTATAGTTCAAGCTTCAATTGAATGGTAGCTTTTTAATTGCTATCACGAAACTCATATATACAGAAAAAAAACTCGAAGGTGTCAGAGTAAAGTCTCGAAAAGTCTCGTTGATATTGAAGTTGATGGAAAAACGCGTAAAATGCATTTAAAAAAATTCATAAAATGATGTACGATGGTGACAAGTTTCAAACTTTATATAAAAACTTTAATCACGCGTCAGATGAAACAATATGCGGCACTATGATGATATAATATTGGCCGAAACCTATTGAGCCGAAAAAAAGGAAAGTAAAAACAAAGCCGAAAAAGACTAATAAAAATATAAGACTACTAAAAAGTCATTAAGTCGCCCTCACCCCTCAAAACACATACACAGTTCGTGCAACAACGCAAAAGTTGGCGACTAAGGCGATGCAATATAGGCCAAAACCCATCAAGCCAAAAAATGAAAAAACTAATCAAAACTAATGAGAAGTTATTAAGTCCCCCTCATCCTCAAAACACAAATACGCTCACACAAACTTTTTTCGCCCATCGATAGGCGCAACATGCGGACATTAAACCGATATAATATAGGCCGAAACTAATCAAGCAAAAAAAAAGAAAAAACAAAAAAGCCAAAAAAAATGTCATGAAAAACTTGAACTATAACTAAATTAAAGTTTTCAGCATTTTGTGCAATCCGGAGGTGAACATAAAAACCTTGTTTCTCTTGAAACCACTCGAAATTGGGCCACTAAACCTGATAAAATAGGCTCGAGCCTATAAGGCCGAAAAAAGGACAAAAAAATATAATTTTAACAAATCGAGTTGGAAAAATCACAACCAACATAACATACAAATTTTGAAAAGGACGGATATTTAAAATAATAAAATCAACCATGATTATTATTTGAAGCCGAGAGGAGTAGGATTTGCTAACAGGACGAAGAAAAGAGGATTTGCAACGAGGATTTGTGAAGGAGTCCAGAAGTGACTCCCTTCATTATGACAATAATGTCAACGTAGTTTTTTTCGAAGAAAAATTCAAACGTGGGCTGGGCTGATAAAAGCCAGGATTTCTTCAAAAAACGAATCGTACATTAGAAGAAAACATCAAAAACATTTTCTAAGAAAATGCCAAAAAACTTCAAAAGCTCTTTTTTACTAGTTAAACTAAATTTTCACGGCTCAACTTGAATAACAACAAACAAAAAAACTTCAAACCAGTTGTCCTGGACAATAAGAGAAAATTCTGAAATTTTTCTAATGTAATTCGAATCACCCTTTAAAGGGCTTGAATATCATAAATCACTAAGCGCTTTCCAATGATTTTTGTGGTACTTGATTTTGCTAGGTATAGCCAAAAAAAGCATACAAAAAAACACCCCACGACAAAATTTCTCCCCAGTTTCAGTGTTCGGAACAAAATACAAAATATCAAAACAAATTTTTGACGACATCATGACGCTGTCTCGAAAATTCTTCACAGAGGCGGATCTGAACATTTGCAAACACAGCAAGAAAGGGCATAAGATCTTTACAATTGCAAGAAAACGCAAAAAAAGTAAGCAAGGTTTGAAAAAAAATTACCCGACTGCACTATTCAATCCACGAACACCCGACAATTAGGCATGCATTTTCCTGACTGAGCCAACTGTCTTACAGCTACCAGGCTTATCACTCAATTGCTCACCGATGAAATGAAGCGCAAAAAATCAGCACATATTTCTGCAAGTATGCAGTTGGGAAAAAAAATTTGCTGGTACAATTATCATAGAGGCGAAACTGCACTTCGCAAACATCAGCGAGAAACAGCAACAAGTAGCAGCCGTGTAAGGTTGACATTTAGAAAGAAGGATTAGGCTAATAAAAACTACTGTGCCGGAATCAAGACCCCGACGTCGAGATTGAGAGTCCAACGTCCTGGCATCTGCGCCATGGGCGCTTGATAAGCATCAACACAGAGGCGCAAACACTACAGAAAACATGAAAAGAAGCAGTTCTATAAATTGCAATGAGTAGAAATGAGTCTCGAAATAGTTAAAATTCGGCTACAGCTCGGACTCGAACTTACGTCCTTCAAAATATGAGTCTCACGCAAAAAAAAACACTCAGCCACGGACGCTTAATTGAAAAAAACACTAGCCACACAAAAAAAGAGAACAGATGCTATGCAATTTCCTATAATAGTTAAATTTCCGTATAAGTCAACACTTTCGATGAGCACTTTTATTGGCGAGTTAGCTTAGAAAAAAAGAAGATTCCTACAAAAACACTAGCTTCTCTCTAGGGAAAACATTAGCCATCAAAAAACCAGATACAAGGCGAATGCAACAAAATTAAAACCAGATATAATGCAATGCAGCAAAACTGAACCGATACACACACGGAGCAGCAAATTCGCAAACGCAAGCAGGAAAGCAGCAAAAACTAGGGAGCTTTAAATTCCATTTAGTAATTTGGAATGTAATACACTAACTGCATGCAACAATTTGGAATGTAAGGATTCAAAAGCCTAGCCGTTCCACTTTTTGGTTAGCGCCGGCCCTGCTTTTTTGCATCGGCTCAAAAGGGTTCCCGGTGTCTGAGACACTTGGGACTTCAATTTTTGGCAATAAGACACAATTTACATAATTCCTATTGAAAAAAACGGGAAAAATTGGTTTATAAAAATTTGGGGCCAGGCAAATGTCAGTTTTTGGTCGATATTTGGGTTGAATTTTTTAAATGTTTTTGGAAAGCCCTGCTCATGTAGTTTCCGAATATGTATCAATTGTTGGTTTAAGATAAGTATTTAAGAAATTTTTTATGTCTGTTTATCATTGAAAATGATCCAATTTATGAAAACTCAACGGTTCTGGTGGTTTCTCGAACTAAATTAACCGACTTGACTATAAAAAAAAATTTAGGGCTAACTTTCCAAGCCAAAATGAAAAATCTGCACTAAAGTGTAGTTACTCTGACACCCCGACTTTGATCGAGGTGATTCAGCTCCGAAAGAATTGACAATTAAGTAACTAAATAAAAATGACCTCTAGGCCCTATTTTGAACACGATGGTGATGTTGTTTTTTAAGTAGAAAAATTTTCTAGGCTTTTTTCCACAATTTTAGTTTTTAGCCCTAGAGATGTCACTTTTTGGCAGGAAAATGAAGATTAGGTTGTATTTAGCCTAAGATTGCTTACAAATTTTTTGAGTCATACACGCCTCACCTCTTCTCATTGAAATGAGCTTTCCAGCGAGCACTTATTTGCTATGATGCGATTTCTAGAACTTGAGAAATTCAAATTTGAGATAAGGTGAAATTTTTGTCTTATGAAAAAAAAATTTTTGGGTCATTTTACGAGCTTCAATTTTGTAGTGAAAACTTATACAATCCAACATGCGTTCAAAGATATGAAACTTCATTGATCCAATCAATCCGGACATGAAAACATATTTGGCGTGCTTTAAAACGATGAAAATGGACTTTTTTTTGAAAAGTCGAATTTTGGCGGCCAATTAGCCGTTGGTCAGTTATAATACGTTACAAACAAGAATTTTAATTGTCTTCCTTGTTTGGGCACTATTGAGGGCTTTTCAACGACTCCTTGAGGTAATTTTTAAAATTTGATTATATAGAAAATGAGCTGATTTTTTTGTTCTAGGCTAGTGCTTTTTTGACTCACTTTCGATATTTTTGTCATCTATTAGGTTAAGAAAGCAAAAATTGTGTAAGCGAACTCTTCGTGGGGTGTATAAAACAACCTCAAAAAGTAAAACAAGTTTGAAAAAAACTTGAGTCATATCTTTATCTTCAATTATGGAGTAAACTATGGATAGTTTCTAACATGTCGTTCAATGAGATTTAACTTCAAAGACGGATTTAAACTATCACCATAGGTGTCTAATACACTTTAGAAAGGTTTCAGATTAACTTTAAGCTTCAAACTATAGGTGGCTAAAGCAAGTATAATGAACTTAGACAAAAAAAAACGAAACTTTTCAAAAAAAAATAGAACTTTGGCGAAGATATAGTAGCCTTGGATTAGCTAGAAAACATATTAACTATATATATTTGTTTATTTTCCACGTCTAACCAATAAAATTAGCTTTCCAAAGACTCCCTGTTCATCATAATGCAACTTTTAAAAATTGATTAAACTGAAGTTGAGCCGATTTTTTTTTCAATGTTAGGCCTTTTTGACTCATTTTTGATTTTTTCATCATCTATTGGACTTATGAAACTAACATTGTGTCTGTGAACTCTTCTTACACCGTATAAAAAAAACCTCAATGAGTTTTTAAAAATAGATGAATTTTTGAGTCCATTCTTTGACCTTCAATTTTGGAGTGGACACTGATACTCTCGAACATGTCGTTCACAGAGATTAAACTTCACGGACAAATTTATTCTGATAGTTAAAAAACGATCCCCATATAAGTCTAGTCTAATGCACTTCAGAAATGTCTCAGATACTTTTGTAGCTTGAATTTAAATGTGGCTAAAGCAATTATGATGAAGTTTGACAAGAAAATTGAAAAAGTTATAGCCTTTGGTTAGCTATTAAAGATTTTAACTATATTTTTTTTGTTTTCCACGTTTAACCAATATAAAGAGCTTTCCAACGACTACTAATTCATCGATATGCAACTTTTACAAAATGGGTAAATCGAAGTTGAGCTGATTTTTTTCGTTTCGAGGTTAGGGATTTTTTCCTCCATTTTGATTTTTTCATCATCTATTGAGCTTCTGCAGCTAAAATTGTGTATGTGAACTCCTCGTAAACTGTATAAAACAACCTCAATGAGTAAAATTGTGTACACATTTTTTTGGCTCAATTTACGATCTTCATTTTTGGAGTGAATACTAATACTCTCGAACACATCGTTCAATGAGATGAAACTTCACTGACAGCTTTCTTCAAGTTGTGAAACCACAAAAAATGAACAAATTATGTGTCTAATACCTTTTTTGTAAAACTCCTAGATGGTCTTTTGGCCGGAGACCCGTTTGTGGCTAAGTCAAGATAGATAAGTTTTGAAAAAACAATTTTTTTCAAATCAAAATTTGGCTAGAGTTTTGCTTTTGGTATGCTGGAAAAATGTTTGTTTCTAAATTGTTCTGATAATCACCGTTTTGTAATTAAAAACAGCTTTTGGTTGACGCCTTTCTGCTTCAATGAGATTTTTACAAGTTGAGATATTCAAAAATGAGCCGGAGGAACATTTTTGGTGTGATGGCTTTTTTTGCATCAAGGTGGTTTTTCTCAACAACCATTGGCAAGAAATTGATGAAATTGTGTATGTACACTCTCCATAGTGTCTTAAGTATATCTTGAATGTAAATAGTTCGATTGAAAAAAATTTGGGTCTTCTTACTAGTTTAATTTTTCGAAAGAACACTGATAGTTTCGAATACGTTGATCAAGGAGATGAAACTTCACTGACACCATCAATCAGGTTATTAAACCACTTAATCTGAACACAATTTGTCCCTGATATAAGTTGAAAAACTTGTAGACACTTTTTAGCTGGAAAACCGTTCGTGGCTTAATCAAGTGGTGTGAAGTTCGAAAAAAATTCTCAAACGTTTGAAAAATCAATTTTTTAAATTGAACTTTTTGCTTTTCAAAATCAAACCCTGCTGAAAAAGTGTGAATAATTTTTCATTGTTGAAAAGTGAAATTTCTTAGGTATATATCTCCCCTTGGTTTGAGATGCTATGGTTGATTTTGGGGTTAATTTTGTTTTCTGGGTGTTGACAAATTCGAAGAACATTTTTTTCAGTCTTTGGTTTGGGGGTTTAAATATCAGTTTTTTGTTTTTCAGTAAAATTTTTAGTCGGTTCACCTCTTGAGAGAAGATTTAACCGCAACATGATGTTTTAGTTCAGTTTCATATCGAACTTTTTGTTTTTTGGATGATTTTGTGGCTAGGAGTGTTTTTTTGGGTTGGGCTCAATTTCCATTTTTTTTTTATTTTTAGTCAATTTGCGTGTTGATAATGCTAATAATTCTAGTTTTCAAAGATGCAACAAATTTTTTTGCTGCTCTTTGGTGTTTTTATGGAATTACTAAGTGTTTTTACTAGGTGTGATTTTTGAGTTTCAGCTAATTTCCGAAACAAATGAGGTTGAGAAAACAGGCTTTTTTTCTTCACCCCAATTTTAGCGTTGGGCATCAAATACTCAATTACTTATTTTTCACAATAGTTTTCAGTCAATCCCATCTTGAGAAAGGTTTAATTCGTAACATTATGTTTTATTTCATATAATTATCGATTTTTATTTTGTTTTTGGGGCCAGGGGTCTTTTTTTGGGTTGAGCACTTTTTGGGCTGTTTTCCTATTATTTTCTAACTTTTAGTCAATTTACTTGTTGAAAACTATGTAAATTCTAGTTTTTTGTGTTTATTCAATAAAATAAGAACCTTTTTATGGTTTTAGGTAATTTAGTAAGGTCTTTCAGACGAATTTCAGCTATTTTCCAAAAAAAGTAGACCCTTGTCACTTTTTGGTAATTTTTCCCAAGTTCCAAAAAGTGACAAGGGGTATGTCACTTTTTGGCTTCGTTAAATTGACCAAAATACCTTGTCACTTTTTGGCTACATAAATTTCCCTGCTCATAGCACTTTCTGCAGACCACGTAGCCAAAAAATGAGCGGGCTAGGACCCTAACCAACCACGCTAACTTCGCATGTAATAAATATGATATTATTAAACCAAATTGCGGATAAATTTTGCATGAAAATTCTGAAATCGAATTTCAATTATTATACTGTTGAATAATGATTATTAGCTGTGAAACAAATAGCTTTTTTTGGTTCACTTATGATATTTATTTGTCATTGCAGTCTCCTGGTGCACAAGTGCCACCAAACGTGGCACTTCTTTTCAGCTTGGATTGGAAAAATAATTGACGGTGTCGTATCACACCTCGCTTCGCTTTGGTAAAAATGGTACTGCTACAAAAGTGCCACCGTTTTTGCTCATTTTAGTTTTGACTGTGGCTGAGAAAGAAATAGATTTCACCATATGACACTCCAGATAGGAATTTTACGAGCAATGCTGCCCTTTGCCGCCATATTTAGCTCTCGAATAAGTGCTAACTTCGCATGTAATAAACATGATATTATTAAACCAAATTGCGGATAAATTTTGCATGAAAATTCTGAAATCGAATTTCAATTATTATACTGTTGAATAATGATTATTAGCTGTGAAACAAATAGCTTTTTTTGGTTCACTTATGATATTTATTTGTCATTGCAGTCTCCTGGTGCACAAGTGCCACCAAACATGGCACTTCTTTTCAGCTTGGATTGGAAAAATAATTGACGGTGTCGTATCACACCTCGCTTCGCTTTGGTAAAAATGGTACTGCTACAAAAGTGCCACCGTTTTTGCTCATTTTAGTTTTGACTGTGGCTGAGAAAGAAACAGATTTCACCATATGACAATCCAGATAGGAATTTTACGAGCAATGCTTGCCCTTTGCCGCCACATTTAGGTCTCGAATAAGTGCTAACTTCGCATGTAATAAATATGATATTATTAAACCAAATTGCGGATAAATTTTGCATGAAAATTCTGAAAGCGAATTTCAATTATTATACTGTTGAATAATGATTATTAGCTGTGAAACAAATAGCTTTTTTTGGTTCACTTATGATATTTATTTGTCATTGCAGTCTCCTGGTGCACAAGTGCCACCAAACGTGGCACTTCTTTTCAGCTTGGATTGGAAAAATAATTGACGGTGACGTATCACACCTCGCTTCGCTTTGGTAAAAATGGTACTGCTACAAAAGTGCCACCGTTTTTGCTCATTTTAGTTTTGACTGTGGCTGAGAAAGAAATAGATTTCACCATATGACACTCCAGATAGGAATTTTACGAGCAATGCTGCCCTTTGCCGCCATATTTAGGTCTCGAATAAGTGCTAACTTCGCTGTAATAAATATGATATTATTAAACCAAATTGCGGATAAATTTTGCATGAAAGTTCTGAAATCGAATTTCAATTATTATACTGTTGAATAATGATTATTAGCTGTGAAACAAATAGCTTTTTTTGGTTCACTTATGATATTTATTTGTCATTGCAGTCTCCTGGTGCAGAAGTGGCACCAAACGTGGCACTTCTTTTCAGCTTGGATTGGAAAAATAATTGACGGTGTCGTATCACACCTCGCTTCGCTTTGGTAAAAATGGTACTGCTTGAAAAGTGCCACCGTTTTTGATCATTTTAGTTTTGACTGTGGCTGAGAAAGAAACAGATTTCACCATATGACACTCCAGATAGGAATTTTACGAGCTATGTTGCCCTTTGCCGCCACATTTAGGTCTCGAATAAGTGCTAACTTCGCATGTAAGAAATATGATATTATTAAATCAAATTGCGGATAAATTTTGCATGAAAATTCTGAAATCGAATTTCAATTATTATACTGTTGAATAATGATTATTAGCTGTGAAACAAATAGCTTTTTTTGGTTCTTTTATGATATTTATTTGTCATTGCAGTCTCCTGGTGCACAAGTGCCACCAAACGTGGCACTTCTTTTCACCTTGGATTGGAAAAATAATTGACGGTGTCGTATCACACCTCGCTTCGCTTTGGTAAAATGGTACTGCTACAAAAGTGCCACCGTTTTTGCTCATTTTAGTTTTGACTGTGGCTGAGAAAGAAATAGATTTCACCATATGACACTCCAGATAGGAATTTTACGAGCAATGCTGCCCTTTGCCGCCACAGTTAGGTCTCGAATAAGTGCTCTCCATTGACTTCTGTTCCGGTCGGTTTCTTTGCACAAAACAAAGCATTGTATCTATCAGTTCTTCAGCGTCATTTAAGGGCTTCATATGACACTACGCTCCGCTCCAGTAAACAAACTACATCATAAAGGACTTCAATACAGTACATAACACGACTCCAACTGAAGTTAAGTAATGGTACCTGAATTTTTGTAACAAAATGAGATGTTACGCCCGGAGATCTTATATCGCCTGCTACCTACCAGAAGTGGATTAAGGGGGAAGGTTTCGACCACCTGACCTTTGGTACTAAATTAGGACTTGGTTGACCAACCCTAAAAACTTTTCCAAAGGCGCATTTGGTGTCAATAAATAATTACGGAAAAAGCGCGCCAAAAAAGCGAAAAAAGCGCGCCCAAATTTTTGGTCAAAGCCTTCCAAAAGAGCCTAAAAACGTTTTAATTGATCTGCTTTTCCAAAAATTCGCCCGCGTCACAAAAAAATAGAAAAAGGTCAACCAAATTTTTGGCAATTTTTTGAAAATCACCGCCCCCTCGAGAAAACCTTAGATCCTCCTCTTCCTGTAACTACCACCAATGCCTTTCTCAATCAAATTATAGAGAAAAAAAGTTGACGCGTATAATAGCCCAAACTATATTACCATGAGTGTATTCCAGTAATTAATTGCAATTAACCCTATTTGAAACAATAAATTGGCGTAGAAACACTATTTACAAATAAAGCATTTATACTTCAACAATATGCGCAGACTAACTCTTGGGAAATAAATCTACTTGTAGAATGAACATTGGGCAAACAGAAGAGAAACCTTGAAATAAATAATACTTCTCTGCAGTTCTCCTATACAATTTTTGCTCAATTTCTCTTTTTCAAAACTCGCACTTTCACGCAGCTTTCAATATGATATACCAAGCTGACCTTTCAGCTCAAGATTACTAAGTCAGTCCGATCTCCTCGAGAAGATTGCGCGTCTCATGTTCCTCTTGCAGAATGTCCTGGTCTGCTATTGCTTTGAGGACATTTTTCTTACTCGTCTCTTGGATCTCACCTCCTAGCACTAATTCCCCCAGCATGTAATAGGCCTTCTCGAAGTTGAAGATGATATCCAGCTCACAAACACTGCCGAAGTATTTGTCAAGCAGTTCCACGTACCTGAAAAATGCAACTCAAATTCGCGACTTCCAACCATCAGACATGTCAAACAGTGCCTGAAAACATAATTACCATGTACTACCATGGCCATGCCATGTAATTATTATGCCAAAAATAAACATTTAACACATGACCTTTAAAATTAAACGGTTACGATCCAAAGACAAAAGGTTCGATTTAAGGATTGAACTTTTGCCGTCAATTGAACTGGTTGCATTTAAAAGCCGTTTGAGCAAATATTGACCTCTCGTACAGCATGTTGTACACACCTGTGGATCACTTCTAGCACTATGAGTTCGTTATCGTTCTGCTCTACCGCACAGCAGAAGTACAAACTAGCATATCGTTTGTATATGACCTTGAGTTCCTTGTACTCCAGGAAGCTGCTCATCTTTGGCTTGCGTGACAGGATGACTGCGATTAGTTCTCGCATCGTCTTCTTCTTCTGCTTCTCGGGATATGCCTCGTACCACTGTTGCAGCCTCACTTTGCCCTGCCGGCTGAACAGCAGCATGAACTTAATCATTCTCTGCCCTGAAAAAAAAAACACCAAAATCAATGTGAACAAAACTGACAGAGACTAACAAGCGCTGAAAGTAAAAGCTTGACAGATAGAAATGTGACTGCTGATCTAGATGTAGCTATAGAAACCCGAAAAAAAACCGAGGTACAAGAAACTCTAGATACCGCCCTGGTATAGTTAGCACATAGACTTACAAGCCAGTCGCGAGACATTCAAAATTTCATTTATCGAATACAAGAACCAGTACGGAATCTGGAAGTACAGAATCTGCCTATCTGGAAGTACAGGATATTTAGTCCTTGTTGGTGCTAGTTCAGAAATAAAAACTGAAATGTCTAATTTTAAATTAGTCAGGTCAGATTAGCCTTCACAGAAGTTAACAAATAATGAAAATTTGTAAATACTCTATAGCTTAATTCAAATCAATTAACAGTCACACTTAAACACAACTTTCCTCCACGCACCAAATTGATTGACTAGTATCTTTATTTAACTTAGGTATGATATCATAGCACTGATTGCTTAAAACTAAACAGAACCAGTTCGGTATCATCAGAAGTAAAAACAGTTCAGGCAACCAACTTTAGCTGTTAAGAGCACAAAAAAGCGAAATATTAGACTATGAGAGTGACATTAAAAAAACAATAACTAATATAAACCGAACTGGTTCATTTTTGAAATTGAACATTTAATTTGCGAGGAATGTAAAATAAAACTTGAACATAGCTTGATTACAGTAGTTACACCAACAAACTTAGCAAAGCAAGCCCGGCTTTTAAAGCAGGCCGGACGACACAACCTGTTCGTCGTAGCGAAAGGAAGATCTGAAGTTAGAAAAACTTCTTGGCTGACTGTTCCTTTTGGCGCTGGAAGTAAACGTAAATACCCATTAAGACTATTTGAAGTACTGCAAATATTATAAACGTCGAGTTACCGATGCAGTTTCCGTCTGATTCACTCGCGGACGCTGAAAGTCTAGGCGGAATCTTTGGACACTCAATCGGAATTTTTCGAACATTCTCTTTTAGTCCTGCTAGGTCCTGTTTGATTGATGTTAAATCATCCTTAGCCACTGCATCTAGGCCTGCTCCAGTCGTGGCACCTGGTACTTGTCCAGGGCTGGGTGCTCTGCCTGTTTGTATTTGCACTACTCTATTTTGGATTTCGCGAAGAATGGTCTTTTGCTCATTGGCTACTGTGTACACGTGGTTAATTGTGCTTCCTATACTGCCTAATTCGGTTTGTAGCCGCCTTATTTGGTCGCTAGATACTGCACTACCGCTAGTTCCGGTTCCAGGCTTTCCAGACCCATCTAACTTGGCTTTGATTTCATTGAGAGATCTGAACAAGCGATGTTGGCCGTCAAAGATGAGTCTCAACTGACGCTCCTGGACATCCTCAAAATCTGGATCATCAATATCCTTGAACTTACTTGGATTTTCCTCCCGGAAATTCTTCTTCCGCTCTTCCATTGTATCTGAGAACTTTTTGAACTCCTCTGAGAGTCTTTCTTTATCCGCATCTGCTATCTTCTGACTATCTTTTGCCTCTTTAGGCCTCAGACTGTACGTCAAGAAACTAAGTACATCATGATCATCAGCTAGTCCTCCAGTAGCTGCAGAAAGACCTAAAAATTTGGAATCTGGCATTTTATCATAATAATGAGTCAGGCAAAGCTCATACTCTGGTTCTTGCGTCAGACCAGCTGAGTACCAGAGTTTTATTTCTTGTTTGTAGTACTTGAACTTCAATTTTACAGGGTATGGCTTGTTTCTGAAATCATACTGGCATCCTGCCAACACCATGTCTCCGCCGTCAGCGGCGTGGTCGTAACTTTTGCTTCCGCCGTTCGCAACAATCGATATGTAGGGGTTGTTTCCTTTTCCATCATTGTCATAGGAATCCATGAAAATTCCTAATCCATTCCACATGTCTCGGTTGCCATAGACATTTCCTTCAAATCCAGGTGAGTCTGTAAACCACACGGCCATTCCATCGGCACCGATTCTACCTCTACCTGTTATTTTAAATGTAACTTCGACTTCAAAGTCTTTACTGGCATATGCGAATTGGGACCAGACGAATCCTTTCTTGCTACGGATTGAGGGCACAAGTCTAATTTGGTCTTCGCTCGGTAGAGCACTTTCTCCATGGCTCCAGAAGGGAACCTGGTTGTCTATGGTTAGCTGTGGGCCTTTGAAACTGTACTGGTATTCGAATTTGCGGATCAGGTCATCGCCAGTGGCGACCAAAAATAAGGCGGATACTGCAAACAACCACATGAAATAACCTGAAAATAAGAACCGAAATATCGTTATTGAAACACAGAGGCGAAGCGGAGCTTCGCACCACTTGCGATACAGCACAAAAATTAAAAAAAAATAAAAACCAAAAAAAAAATTTGCAATAAACTAGGTCATGTAAACATGCCAGGCACTTGAATTTCAAATCAGCAACAACGGAACAAAACTTACGAAAAGAAACAGCGGACAATCTTTGAGCAGACACAAGTTGAGCCGGAAAAAAACATAATAATTTTATTTGAAAAAGCTTAAAGTCCCACCTTAAACACCAATGGACAACTCTGGCACTTGCAACTACAATGCAAGTTGTTTACAGCACAAGAAAAATCAGTGATGTGAAAACTAAGCCGACAATCTTTGAGCAGACACAACTGAACGGAAAAAGATTCTATGATTTTTTTAAAAAATCTCCTCAGTCCCCCTGAAACTAGAATGAACAAAGCTTGCACTTGCAACTAGAAAGAAAATTTTCTACAGCACAAGCAAAATCCGTTGTGGCAATTTGGCCGACAAAACTTGAGCGAACAAACGAAAAACCAACAATTCAATTTTCTCGGAATTTTTTTTCAATTTCCTTGATAATGAAAAAAAAAAAACTAGTTCCGGCGACGACTCGAACTACAGACCTTAGGGTACACAGGCAACTGTTTTACCTCCAGGCCAAGGGGGAAGCAACCTGGAAGAAGTTAAAAGAAGAGAAGTGAAAAGAAGTCAGCAAGTGATTCAACTGATTTCGTTAAACTAGTTGTTAACAAGAAAAAAATGTCTATATTCCAGTTTGATAACGCTTGCTTATCGAAAGCGTAACCATCCCTTACATCAATGAAGAAATTTTCTTCCCTTGAGTAACCAAGTGACTGATTTGGCCTCAAAACGGGGAGTTGGTGACAAAAAAAACTCGATTCAAATCTTCGCAAATTGCCCAAAAACTAACATTTCTGATATATTCTCTCAATGGGTCTTTTTAGTATTCTAGTGAGCTGTTAAAAACAATTAAATTTAAAGAAAATTTATTTTCATCCGCTTTTCTACATTTCCACAAGACTCATATTCAAAACAAAATTATCGTATATATCATATATTTCTCAAAGTTCTAAAACAAAAATTGTTGTAAATTAATTGATCATCGATACGTGGCATGTAGCACCCAAATAAATCAACCAAAAAATCAGAATTTTCCAGATTTATAAGTTATAACTCTGAAAGCCCGGGTTTTACGTACAGACATGTCGTTTCTGTCAAGTATAGAATCACTTTTTTGGAAATAGTCCAGACCTCTCCCCAAACACACCGACCATCCGTTATTGAATTTAATAATTCTGTCATGCAGGCGTGTGTCAAAAACAAACGCAAAATCAATGCACCTAGTTTTCTTCATGCAAAACTTCAATTCATTCAGAAGCGCTAATTGTTCATCTGCTCTCATACCACTTCTGCATGTTTTCAGTTCAACTTTAGTCACTGAGGTTCGCCTACAGAGCATATTGAGAAATCGAACGAGGTTTTGAATTTGGTGATTCAACTGAATGTAGGCGTCTTCAATCTTGACGTGAGTCACTGACATCGAAAGGTAGTCTGAGAAGATAATTTCGTAATCCAGTCCTATCGAGTCATCTAAAGTTGAGTACAAATTTAAGACTATTCGTTTCGTTTTTTGTCAAAAACAGCCTTAAAACAGAATACTTTACCTATGTTCATAAAATTTCAAACCCTGAATGAACGACAAGTACATAGGTCAAGAATGACAGTGAGCTTAAATAATAATTTTCGGTATCAGAACACAAAATCATACACAAGCTTCTTGTTTTATGTTTTCTTGTTTTAATTACCGGTTCTTCCCACCCCCGCCCCACTTAATCGGCCAGTGGTGCATCGAATACTCTGCTGAATTGGTCATTTTAACTCAATTAAATTCTTACGTGGAATGTCTCTTGAGTCGTATGTCACATCGTCTAACCGAGCTTGAGTGCATTGGATCCAATCCATGTCCATTCCAATTCCAGACATGCCAGAGTCCGCGTGATCATCCACCTCTTCTTCCAGTCGCCTCTTCTTCTTTGGAATTTTGAAACCATTCGTTGCCATACCAACGCTTCCACCAGGAGTATTCCTCGTCAAGGCTTTTCGAACGATTGTCGAGGCCCTGGTTCGTTTTCTGTTCAGAGGACTTCTCGGGTAATTTGCTCTTGCATTCGTTTTCTTCTTCGACCTGCTTGAGGCTATTGTAGCTTTGAGGCTGAACCAATCGTGTCTCAGATACCACTCGGTAGGAAGATCTTTTCGCGGAGCCAGACATTCCCCCTCCTGTAACACGCAGTGAACAATTCTATGCATTCTTGGGATCCAATATTAAGTTTGTGAGATATAAACCAAAAAAAACCTTCGTTAGTTTTCCAAGAAAAGGCACTGTGAGTGACCTTAGACTGTCCCATGATACCTCCGACAATTGTATCTTAGAAACCTCTGACGAAATGCAGCAAACACAGCCTCCCAAATCAGCACAAACAGAAGTTTGCATTCCTTTAGTTAGCGTCGCCACGTTAGTCTGGCTCCCATTGTCGATCAATGCCACCCATTTTTGAGATTGGGATTGCTTTACTCCATTTTTGCATTTGGCACATGCTGTAGCCATTCGTTCAGCTTGTATGCAGACATTTCGGGTTTTTGGCTTCCTGTCAATTTTTGGAGACTTCAGTGTTTTCTTTTCAGCTTTTGGTACTTTCTTAGCAACTTCAGAGACTTTCTTTACAGAAGAAACTCTATTCACTGCGCTTTTAGATGTTTTGACTATCTTTTTAGGACTTCGAAGAAATTCATCAGTCACATTTGAAAATTCTGGTTCAAAAGATTCTGCTTTAGGCTTGCATTGGCTTTTTGTGCGACGTATAATATTTTCTTCTACTTTTGTTCCCATCGTTTCACTAGATTGCGACTGCGATTGAGATCCTGACAAACTAACTCTGCGCGACTGAAAGCAATTAAAAGCATCAGGCAAATTCTGGTACTTCTCGACTGTTCTGGCGTCCAAGGAGCCACATTTGGCTTCCGCCTCATTCAAGGAGTTGTATATTCCAGCGTCTGCTCCATCCAGCACAACGAAATAGGAAGACGCCATACATTTCAACTGAAACGACCAAAACTATCTCAAAAGTTTTCAAAAATCAACAGTATAATCTTTTTTTAATAGCTACGACTTTCGCTTTATGATCAAACCGTCCATCTCAGTTGTCTAATTATGCTACACCAGTAGCGCATTCCAAGTTCCGCTACTTTAACACCCCCGTAGAAACTGACTTCTTCGCCCTTTATTGAAGCATGATCTTGGGTGATCACCAGACCTGACGTCATTGTGGTCAACTAATGGCCACAAGGAAGAGGAGGGCGATTGCTTAAAAACCTAGCAATAGGTTTTAATCTCTTAGCCGGTGTCTCAAAAATGAAAGAATCTGCTGATTACGAGCTTTTGGGCTATAAGATCTAAAAAATTAGTTTTGTTCACAAAAATTACGGTCTTTTGGTGAAAACCAAATACTTCAGAGTTATTGAGGTTCTTGTTACCAGCCACGTGAAATGACGATTGGTGAAATTGTTGGCCAACTTCATTGGGATAACCGGAAAAACTACCATAAAAAGCGATGGTGAAGCTAACATTTTGAAACTACTAACTAAAATTTTGCATCTCAATTTCACTATCAAGCTTCTAGTATTGCACAAGATAATTAAATAATCTATATTGATGATAACAAAGTTATAACAAAGACAAGGAACATCGAAATTGGAAAGTTGAGCTGAATATTTTCGTAACACAAATTTCAAAGAAAGGTTTTAATTCTGAAACTAAATCAAAGTTTTCCTTTTGAATCTGAGAAAACATTCTCGCAAATTATACTTTTACTCAGCTCATCTCAAACCAGATTTCAAAAAAAGACATCATCATAAATCAGCATAATTAGTTGTTTTAGACTGGTTTGAAATTAGGACAGGTTAGCTTCAGAAGGAGCGGACATGTTGCTTCATCTGTTTCTGCATTTCCTTTCCATATCCTCCTCTTCCCACATCGAAGTTAACTCTGACCTCGTCTCTTACTTGGCCCCCTGTTCGACCTCTTCCGAACTGCCGGCCCTCTTTGAAGCCAGCGTCCCAGTCTGTTCGGATAATTCTGTCGTCCAAGCGAGTTCCATTCACATATCGCATTGCATTCAGGGCGTCCTAAAGAGGCAGCACGAATAATACATAATAAATATATGTAACCAACGCATCATCTTCATTGAAACGTCGGTTGTCCAACTCTGACAACAGCTCAAATTACAAACTCTAAAAGAAAGGTGGTTGAGCCATATAGGTAATTGATAGTAAGATTTAACACAGAGACGAAGCGGAGCATCGCACCACTTGCGCTGCCAAATGAATGACTATTTAAAAAAACTATAACGACACAACAAAGCAGCATATTCCAATATTTCGCAGAATTGAATGATAAATATATCAAGAGAAATAAATAAATACTTCTTGTCTAAAATCTGTAGCAAAGCCAGCTGTATATATTGGAGCTGCTCTGAGGGGAAGGTGAGGAAGCTCCTTGTATAAAGAACATGGCCAACAGACAATTGAAAAAGAGTCTATGAACGCAACTAAACAGAGAACAACTGACTTATTATTTGAAAAATCTCAAGTTTCGAATTTCAAAGAAAGATAGATGAAACTGTTTATCACAAAATCAACATCAGAAAAACGCACAATAAAAACAAATAGAAAAATGCTTTTTTCTCTAAATTTCAGAAAAAAATTAAATAATATTTGCGGAAAAATTAGATCAACTTTGCTCTAACATGTGCTGAGTTTTTATTGAAATTGTTAAGAATCAATGAAAAAGCAAGTAAAAAAGCAATAAAATTTGTAAGGAAAGTTGTTTACGGGAAAAAAAGTCTAGTTCCCGATTATAAGACAGTTTCTCTCGCAAGTGTAAAAGAACAAGGAAACCAAAAAAATGACTGACAACTTTTGAACACTTTTCAACTTTCAAAGAGAAAAATATCACGCTGAAGCTCCTTGAATTTCATATTCTGATTATTATTGACACTTTTTCGCAAATTTATCGCACTTAGAGAAAACTGCATCAATAAGTCTTTCTTTTTTCTTTCCGCTGGAAATTCAGACAAATTTGAAACTAGAGGTCAAGTGGAATTCGCCCTCCTTTCTACAAATGCAATAAAATGAACTGAAGAAATCATGAACCACCAAAAGAAAATCATCAAGACAGACAGATGAAAATCACATCGTTCATAGAGGCCTAAGAATTAAATATTTTTCTGATTCTGTATTTTTCTGAATATTTGAGAATGCTTAATCAATAAAAACTTAAAATGACAAGAATGTTCTAATAATTCAATTCGGCAATAACACCGCCAAAATACGTAATCGCTTTTCAATTTTTTATGAGCAACAATCATAGTAAATTTCCACTTGATTCGAGAAAAACAAACAAAAGCATTTACTCGATTACATAATTTGAAACTTGGTAGGAGATTATCAGGTCTTGCTACCTGCTTCTAATCCCCTTAAAGACAGCAATATTTTTAAGTAGAAAAAACCATACATTCGAATAGACACACGAAAGCTTCGTTCAAACATTGTAATGAAAGATTCGTTCAAAATTGTAGAGATAAAAAAAAAGAAAAGAAAAATCATTGACAAAAAAATATATTTTTCTGATATCTAACAGTCTGTATAAAGTTCACGAAGAAACTTTTTCCAGTCAACTTGTATTGGGCTTTGAAAAACAAACCAAACAAAGCAGACTGCAAAAAAATGTTTTCTAAAATGCTTTGAGAAAGCAATTAGAAGAAAGAATATATACTGAGGCAGTGTGCGAAAAAATCTGAGCGGAAGAAAAACTATCCACCTATGGCGGGCAATGCTTGTATTTTACCTCTGCGACAATCGTGCACTTAAATTGGATTCAATAAAAAAAGCAAGTGTTGAAACATCTTATGTTCTTTAGTTCGAATTCAATGAAAGAACGATTAAAAAAGTCTAGCTTCCAATTGCAACATACTTTTCTCGCTTAAAAAGAATTCAAAAAAACCTTATCTACAAAACACATTAAATGGTTGCAGTGGATTTTCAGCAACCGGATTTGATAACATTTACATGTTATAAAAAAACTTGGATATTTTACAGCATCGTTTTCTAGTAGATCTTCTTCTAGTAGATCATCACTGCAGGATCAGTGAGTCTATGGAGCTTCCATTAACATAAACATTATACTTTGAGAAATGCGATGACTGGTACACAAAGAAATTGACCGGACAGAAGCAAACGCTAAGTGAATAATGAACTCGTTTAAGAAAGGCAAAGGTAAGCTTGAGAATTTTCCAAAAACAATTACCAAAAAGTTTCATCAATAAAAATTTAAAATGACAGAAGTGTTCCCATAATTTAATTCGGCAATAACACCGCTAAAATATGTGATTGCTTTTCAATTTTTTATGAGCAACAATCATAGTAAATTTCCACTTGATTCGAGAAAAACAAACAAAAGCATTTACTCGATTACATAATTTGAAACTTGGTAGGAGATTATCAGGTCTTGCTACCTGCTTCTAATCCCCTTAAAGACAGCAATATTTTTAAGTAGAAAAAACCATACATTCGAATAGACACACGAAAGCTTCGTTCAAACATTGTAATGAAAGATTCGTTCAAAATTGTAGAGATAAAAAAAAGAAAAATCATTGACAAAAAATATATTTTTCTGATATCTAACAGTCTGTATAAAGTTCACGAAGAAACTTTTTCCAGTCAACTTGTATTGCGCTTTGAAAAACAAACCAAACAAAGCAGACTGCAAAAAAATGTTTTCTAAAATGCTTTGAGAAAGCAATTAGAAGAAAGAATATATACTGAGGAAGTGTGCGAAAAAATCTGAGCGGAAGAAAAACTATCCACCTATGGCGGTCAATGCTTGTATTTTACCTCTGCGACAATCATGCACTTAAATTGGATTCAATAAAAAAAGCAAGTGTTGAAACATCTTATGTGCTTTTGTTCGAATTCAATGAAAGAACGATTAAAAAAGTCTAGCTTCCAATTGCAACATACTTTTCTCGCTTAAAAAGAATTCAAAAAAACCTTGTCTACAAAACACATTAAATGGTTGCAGTGGATTTTCAGCAACCGGATTTGATAACATTTATATGTTATAAAAAAACTTGGATATTTTACAGCATCGTTTTCTAGTAGATCTTCTTCTAGTAGATCATCACTGCAGGATCAGTGAGTCTATGGAGCTTCCATTAACATAAACATTATACTTTGAGAAATGCGATGACTGGTACACAAAGAAATTGACCGGACAGAAGCAAACGCTAAGTGAATAATGAACTCGTTTAAGAAAGGCAAAGGTAAGCTTGAGAATTTTCCAAAAACGATTACTAAAAAGTTTCATCAATAAAAATTTAAAATGACACAAGTGTTCCCATAATTTAATTCGGCAATAACACCGCTAAAATATGTGAATGCTTTTCAATTTTTTTCGAGCAACAATCTTGATTCCACTTGATTCGAGAAAAAAAAACAATAGTATGAACTCGTTTACATAATTTAAAACATGGTAGGAGATTATGAGGTCTTGCTACCTGTTTCTAATACCCTTAAACACAACAATAACTTTCAGCAGTAAAAACTATACATTAAAAAAGACATACGAAAGATTCGTTCAAACATTGTAGAGAAAGATTCGTTCAAACATTGTAGACAGATAAAAAAAGGAAAATCATTGATTTCACGAAATAATGTGCTACCCATGATACTATCAACTTATTTGAAGAAAGAAAAACAGTTTTTTTGATGAGTTTTAGCTACCAGAATATGAACTATGTTTTAACTGTTTGCCTAAAACGTACCAATTAGAATTCCCTCATCTACCTATATATATATATTCAAAAAAATATATCGAACAAGATATTAACAAGAGATTTTTTCAAGATACACAGCTAATTTTCATTTTTAGCAACGACATTTTGATTATGTTTTCAAAAATCTGAATGATTGCATTAAACAACTCTTATTCTGTTTTCGGGCATTTCACCTATTCTTTTATTTTTGTCACTTCTGTTTTGAGCCCCCTTATCTAATCTCTCCACCAAAGGATTTTTGTTCTTCAGTTTTGGTTTTTGCTGACTTCAAATCATCATTATGTGAGTCGAATCGTAAAATTTCTGCTAAAAGGCTAATCAGCGGTTTTAGATGAATCTCTTTTTTTCTTAGCAATTTCCTCTCACATCGTGCTTCAAACACACTGTCAATCTTTCAAAGATTCAAGCATAGTCTCCATAGAAAGTGATGTTATTTCTCTAAGTCTTCAATAACCGTTTTATTGGCAGTGCCGTATATACGTCAATAACAGTTTAATAATCGGATACAGGCCTAACATAGGTGTTGTAAACTTAATCATTTCCTTGTGTAAAAAATTTCCCAGTCGCAGCGCTTTTAGCAAACTTTTCTAAACATGTACAATATGCTCTTTGAAATTCAAACTGTTATCAGAAACCAAACCAAGGTTGATTATTCAGAGAAAAAATCTGACTTATTAATTTCAAAATTGACAATGCTATTTGTTTTTTGGTGGTACAAAAAATTACACTTTTTGTCTTTCCGCTATTTCTCGTCAGTATATAAGTGGTAAACAATTACCAATTATCTAAACTATTTTTAAAATAACTCAAATTTCAGCGAGATTCTTTTTCAATGTTTCCTGTTATATAAGTGTCATTGGCAAACAAATTTATCAGCATTTTCATAGATTAGGAGAAGTATGAGGCCGAGCGCAGAGCATTTGATAAAATTCTCAGAATTGATTGCTTGTTACAGAATTGATTGCTGTCTTTCATTCAAATATAAATTATGCATTGGTTCGCGTAGTCTATGATTAAAACACTTTTGTTAAGTCGATGAAGACACTGTCTGCTTTTATAAAATTTATTTTTTCTTATTTTTCGACGAGACTAATAATCGAAAGCATTTCATTTTTTTTTTCGGCAATCATTTTGCATGTTTGCAACATTGTTCTTTTCGAGAAACATAATCAATTGTTTCGAATATTATTTTCGAAAACGTTGCTGAAAATTGGCAACAGTGTTATGGGACGAGTAGGAGCAATCAGATTTTGACCTCTTGATTTTGTAAAATGAATTAATTTCAGATTTTCAGACTGAATCAGCTGGGGAAACGTTGTCCGAAATAGCCGTATTAATTAAAAGCGTCAAAAAAGGTGCTCGTAGTATTCAAATAATTGTTAATTCCAAAATAATCTATCACTAGTTAGTGTTTTAGATTTGAATTTGTATTAGACTTCGCTGAAATTTGTTTGCGACAGTACTACAGACTAAACACATTTTGAATTGTTTCTGTATTTTCATTATGAACTTTATGATCTTCAGCTGTTTTCACTCCTGTGGTTGTGATATAATTGTTCAATTGGTTCGCAGATAGATTGTGTTGTTCAACTGACTGTTTTTGTTTTGTTTCTTAATGATTTCATCATTTTAAAAGGTGTTTTTGCTATTGGTTTGTTCATTTGTTATGTTTTTGCAAAAAAAAAACGTTTTTGTGATACAATATACGTTTTTGGAATTTGACTTTTCTTCGTTGCTTTCTATAAGCTCGCCAAACTGTATTGGTTGGTTGAATTTTCAGTTTTAAAAGCAATTGTGTTGAATTACATCTCGTGTATAGTACTCCACAAAACAGAATCCACACGGTGTCTTCGTCACCCTGTCCAGACCCATGATCACTCGTCTAACGTCTCCCGCCCGAGAGAACAATTCGTAAATCTGTTCCTCAAAAGTGAAGAAGGAGAGGTTGCCTACATAGAGTGTGCTGCTGTTCGCTATCTGGTCCAAGTAGTCGTCCTTGTTACCCTACAATCAATAAGAAGGTAAAGCGCAACGCCGAAACAGAATGAACAGACAGCACAACCGAACGTTTGAAAACAAAACGTCTGAAAAGGTTCATATGGTCCAATATCGTTCTCTCG
This sequence comes from Symsagittifera roscoffensis, assembly GCF_963678635.1. NCBI lineage: Eukaryota > Metazoa > Xenacoelomorpha > Acoela > Convolutidae > Symsagittifera > Symsagittifera roscoffensis. The sequence continues at coordinate 60,659,502 of NC_087063.1, read as the reverse complement.
GATGTAAAAATCAGTGGTTAACTATACGATAACTCAATTTTGTTAGTGAGTATAAACCTGGAAACCGTTTCTTTGTTATAACTAAGGCCATAACTAAGGATTTTCATATCAGTCGCGAATCGCAGATTTTTGAAAGGACGGTTTTTCCAGTTATCCTGTTCAAATTATCGAATTAATGGGAGTTCGTTTGCATGTGTATGTAGACGGTCAACTACTCTTACATTTTTTCAACTCTAAATTGATTTTTTTGCTATGAAAATTGCCCATAACTATCTTCATTTGGAGCACTCCACAAGCCTACTAGTGACTTGTGGAAGCAAATTACGTATCAATTTCTCTAGTTCAAGGAATCTCTTTGCTTATCGACACTTAATATTGAAATAGTTATCGATACTTCACGCATGTCGAAGCATAACTCAGCATCAACGGATCGCCTGCAAATAGAGGTTTTTATTAAAAAGTAGTAAAAGTATCCACACTGCCTGGTATCTTCCGTCGAAGTATTCTGTCGTTTCTACTTGGCTCTTGTTCTTCACGTGGATCTTGTGCATCTCGGTGCTCTTTGATCACTAACCTGCTTCGATTGCGACACTCAAGGTACCAAGGCACTGCCCAATCTCCAGTTTAAAGACGCAAAACTAAATCTGAAAAGCATCCAAGAAAGGCAAACTTTTGATTTTCTTGTATCACACAAAACGAGACTCTGAGCCTTGATACTTTTACACTAGTCCTGCTAAAGCAAAAGCTAATTATACTAATTATATTTCTACAAAATTAATCTCAAAAACAATCAATTAGAAGGAACCCGATGCTATGTCTTGAGAGTATGATAATGATTTGAACGGATTCTTTTTGTTTTTAGGCAACACACTGCCTTTACATGGAAGAGAAAGTATAGATTTTTTGCTTTGAATCTGTTTTTGACGAGGTCCTTTAGTTTTATTGGATTTAAATTTTCCGTTATGCGAAAAATATTGCATATTCAGTTTGGATGTTATCATGGTTTCGCCTATTCTTCGCATGTCTGCATAATTAGAGGAAGCAAACGAATCCCCCGAATCACTACTGTCTTCTTCTGAAGTTTCTATGTCTGTATCTTCATCGGGTAACCGTCTCTTTTTCAGATTTGCCAACCTCGATGGCGAATTTTCACGACTAGAACAATTGCTATTAACATTACTTGCAAATGGTACAGCTGCGCTAGTATTACCGCCCGATTCCAGAATATTTTCTAGCATATTAGCTGCTGCGTTTGACTCATCATCTTGTTGAGCCTGTTGCTGCTTTCGATGACGCTCAGCTACACGTTGCAGCTTCTCCGACGCTTCGTATGACATCTTAGATGTCATTCTAGAAGCGTTCGATTTATTTGACGCCTGCGATTTGTCGCACGCCGTTTGCAACGCAGCTGTTTCCGTTGTAGTTGGAGTCCTTGAAACTACAACGGAAAGTTCTTTTTTAAGTGTTTTAGTAACAAACGCGTTGATCTCCGAGCAAATATATTTATCCAACATTGATTGCGTTACTTTTTGTTCAAATGCTTTCTTCTGTCCTATGAGTAGGTTATCGTTACATCCATCCACGACAACAACTGAAGACAGTTTGCAACGCATATTTAGCCGCAAATCTTCCAAATCATCTAACAAACACAATTTGGACATTTCTCCGATAACAAAAAGTACTGGACATGTCACATGAGCCATATAGTCTTCCACTGAAGTATGTTGTCCATTTATAGATCTGAGTGGCAAGCCGATGCAAACAAAAGCTGAAATTCTGTAAGATGCCTCAGCAGCTACCATTGCACAAACCAGCGACCCAAGTCCAAAGCCAACGAGAACCACAGATTTAACCTGCTTTGTATGCTTCATTTCGTCAAGTTTTGTGTGGACCGAAGACAAAGTACGGGATAGGTAGTTCTCCGGTGTCGACGTCAAATCTGATCCTGTCTGAACATTAACCGCAGTTACTTTTCCAAGCGATGTCATTTGACTGACATAGGACCTGAATCGTTTTAGAGAATGTTTCTGGTGAGTAGTTCGATCCATAGCAGCTAGATTAGGAATGACAATGACTTGAGTACTTTCAATGTTATTCTTCTTGCGATTGTCTTCATGGCTTTGCGACAGAGCATTGTTTACAGCAGGATCAACAAGTCTCCGATTTAAGCACATCCAGAAATCGGACGTTAACGTGCTGATTTTGAACTTGTTCCTTTCAATTATTCCTTGAATGAGACTGGGTATGTCTAGCTTAAGATTTTGTAGCAATTGGAGATACACTACAAGCAATTGGTTGCTCAAATGATTACACAAAATACAATGCATCCAATCTATCAAATCCAAATCCCAGAAACAAAATCCTGCGAGGATGTCTCTGAAAGACTGAGAGGAGTATCTGATGATGTTGAGGGTATGGATGGAAGCGAAATCATTATCAATTTGATACACAAGACGCTTCAGGGTATCCGTAGCTAGCAAACTGAGCACTTTTTTGAAAAATGTCATTTGTTCGTTATTCCATGATGATTTATCGACTTTTGATTCCCACATTACTCCTGGGTCTGATTTCCGGATGAACCGAACAGACCGCTCCAATTCACAAAGACTCGTCCGCAGTTTTTCTTTGTCAAACGAGAAAGCTTCATTTTCGGGACTTCTATTGCAATCATCATTGCAACTTACAATATCTAATTCTTCGTATCCAGAACTGGTAGAAAAATATGATGTGTGCAAAATATGCTTTGCTCTCTCAACTTTGTCAGTGTTGGCATCCGCTTTTTGGGAGGGTAGCAGATCAGAGTTCAATTTTTTTGTTTCTAGTTCATTCAAATCTTTAAAATGATTTCTTTGACCTTGAGGTAATTCCGGTTTCACGCATCTCTCAATTATGATAGATGAAGGGGCCTTACTTTTTCTGGACTTGAATGGCAAAATTTTTAGCTCTTCTGGAATTTGTTGGTCCGAGCTTGCTTCGGAGTGTATCAGGTTACTGGAGCTCTCCTGTTTCGCAGTCTGCAAGCCAACGGTGTTTTGAGTATTAGAACCTGGCGATTGCATATGACTCAAAGACGCATACGAGTGGTCTTGCCACACGATGTCAGCGTCGCTTAAACTATTAGCAACATTGTCCAAATTGGAGTAGGACGATTCCATTAATTCCTGAAAAGGTATTTTATGTTTAATTAATTTTAGAGGTTAAAAGTATTTTAATCTTAATAGTAATTTAGAGGTCAACTGTGATTGGCTAATTTTTTATCATGATGGTTTAGAACCAAACTGTATGTGATTTATTGTATATAACATTTGTAAATTGATGTTTTATCGTCATTTAGAGTAGTTTATTGTAAAAATCCTGACGATGCACACAGTTGCGAAAACGTTTGAAATTTACTTTTTAGCAAAAATTTCTTCAATTTTACTTGTAAATTCGTGATAAACCAAAAAGCGAAGAGCTTGAAATTCCAACTGTTTTCCCATTAAAGGGCCAGTATAAAAATTTGAAATGATTTTCATCAATGTATAGAGAATTTTTATAGTGTTTTTTTATCGATACGTAAAATATGGCCGATTTTTATTTGAGTTACCGAAATGTTTCATATTGTAGCAGCTAGCTCACTGTTCCACAGCATCAACACCCTTAACACAGGTGAGAAAAAGCAATACGAGAGCCTTGTTACAGCAATTCCTGGCCTATCCCTTAATAACAACTTGCTGAACCAAGGAAAGAACCTCCGACGACTACTGGAAGACAGTCCACTGAAGGAGAAAAAAGTGGTTGTGTGGCACGACGTGGTGAACACCACCATTAGCAGCCACAGAACAAACAACTATCGCCCAGCCGGTGTCGAGGAGCTGACAAACTATTTGAAGTCGAAGAAGCAGCAGATATTGGCGATATATTATTGCAGAAGGGAAGGAACGCCCGACTTGTTTAGTCAACTTCTCGGCACAGGGGTGCTCATTATTCCAGCTACAAAACGGCTACTCTCCAAGAGCAAGCAAAACGACCCGGAGCAGCTCAAGGAATATTTGAAGCTGCACCAGAGTGCTGATTTGGTGCAGGAATCTCTGCGATTGGTAGTGGCACACAAAGAAAGGATGTCAGAGCTGATTGGCAATATCAGGGGCAAACAACAGAGACCATCACAGACAAGGAGGAAGGCGGAAGCAAGACGTGAGCAGAAGCTGAAGGCAGAGGAAGTGTCTGCGCTTCAAAGACAGGGGTGAGAAGAGTGTGATTTGTTTTGCTTTGTGCCTTGTGAATTTCATTACTCGTGGCCTGCAAAACAATGACCACAGTACTTTTGCCTGCTGTTTGGCTCAGAAAAATTTTAAAAAGAAAACTATTTTGGAAAATTGTGTTAGAGTATTTAAAATTCTTTAAAAAAGTTCAAGTATCTGTACATAGACTGAAGTTTCTGAGAAAATGTCTGAAAAACGATCTAATACCGGATTTTTTCAAGTTTAGGGTCCCCGAGAACGGGGTTTTTTTCTGACCAAGCTGTGCATAATTTTCAATTGAAACTACTAAGGACTGAAACTTCTAGGGCAATTGAGGATAGGAAAAGGTACGAGGAGATGCTAAGGAAAGCAAGATCACTGGTGCAAAAAGAAATTGACAAACAGTGGTGGGCATCCATTTTTCGATTCGTGAGGCGTCAAGTTGAGGCAAGCTTAAAGACAACATCAGAAAACCATAGAAAAAAGTTATAAAAACTGTCCGAGAGACAAGATAAACCTCTTGGGGGGAGAAATGAGCGATCAGTTAAGGTACTTGATAATATTGAACTGCCTGAATGGGTATATGAAGTGCTATCAATGGGCCCCAAGCATCCAATTAGAGACAAATTTAACGAAACACATTTTTTGGCGGATATAGACATTTTCCTCTCACAATTGAAAAATCAAAAAACAGCTGGTGAAACGTTATGTGAAATAGAAGCCGCGGCAAAGGCATATGCAAAAAACGTACGGCAAACCCCAAGAGACAAAGCCGTTGAAAAAACGAGGAAACATCTCAAAGTTAATGGGTTGCTGGCTGTGCCTTTTGATAAGGGGGTTGGTTTTTGCATAATGAGGAAACAAACATATGAATCAAAGCTGGAATCCTTGTTGCAATCTGCTCAGTTGCCGAAACTGGTATCATCTAAAATGCGGAAAAAAATCCGATGACGTATACGCATCAATAACCGAGATAGTCTGGTACTGTGAAAGCTGCTGCCAAGCTAAGAACAAGGAGAAGGATACTCCCCAGGTGAAATTGTTCCTCAGGTATGTGGATGACATTGTTAGAACAGTCAGAGGGGAGCCGAGTTGTCTTCTCGATGCCGCCAATTCTCTACTAAATTTGCAGTTCACTCTAGAGAAAACTAATTCTGAGGGGAATTTGCCGTTCCTGGATTTGAACATAAATGTATCGCAGGGTAGGCGTGTAACTTGCAGTTGGTATCAAAAACCAACAGATACAGGGACTATACTGAACTATAGAAGCTGCGCCCCAACTCAGTATAAACGTAGTGTTATCCAAGGCACTGTACACAGGTTTTTAGGAGTACATCTAGCTGGGAGCAATTTGATAAGGCTATGGAAACTAATAGGGCGCAATGGCTGACAAATCAGTACCCTGAAAATTGGTCCGCAAAGGTGGCTTCAGACGCCTTGTGCAAGATCATCGAGGGTAAGGGCAAGCCCTTGGATAGTGACAGGGGTTTGTCAGTTCAATCACCAAAGGATGTGAAGCCCCCAATGCTGATGGTGCAATATAGAGGTAACCAGAGCCAATATTTTGCTAACAGGTTACGAAAATTAACTAACGTTCAAGTGGTTTTCACCACAAGAAAACTGCAATCATGTTTACCATCACTGAAGTCAGCATTTTCTAATGACCTCGAGTCAAGAGTGGTTTATAACTTGTCATGTAGTGGATGCACTTCCACCTATATTGGACAAACTGTTCGACATTTGACCACTAGAATTGAGGAACATAAGAAAGCAGACTCACCGGTAGACATCCACCTTCAGCAATGCCAACTTGAGGGAAATAGCGCAGATCTTAGTTGGGAAATTATAGATAGGTCAAACAACCAAACAAAATTGCTAACACTAGAGGCAATACATATCAGGAAAGAGAAACCGGGCTTGAACACGCGCGATGAGTTTAGGAGCAGGGAGTTAACACTGAAAATTTAGTCCCAAAATATTTTTGGTTTTTTAATCAAAACGTACATGTCTAAATCGAAATTATGACTCAGAAACTTCCAGACAAATTAATTCAAAAATGTTTAATTAATTTTAGAGGTTAAAAGTATTTTAATCTTAATAGTAATTTTAGAGGCCAACTGTGGTTGGCCAATTTTTTATCATTATGGTTTAGAACCAAATTGTATGTGATTTATTGTATATAACATTTGTAAATTGATGTTTTATCGTCATTTAGAGTAGTTTATTGTAAAAATCCTGACCATTCACATAGTTGCGAAAACGTTTGAAATTTACTTTTTTGGCAAAAATTTCCTGAAAAGGATATCTGCGAGTAAAAGTACTTGTATTTAGGAAGAAATTTTTGCTAAAAAGTAAATTTCAAACGTTTTCGCAACTATGTGCATCGTCAGGATTTTTACAATAAACTAATCTAAATGACGATAAAACATCATTCAACAAAGAAAGCAAAAAGCCTAAAACACTTCTAGTTACGCTTGAAAATCCAGCAGCAGTCAATCTAGTGATTGCAAAAAGTACTGAAAAAAGAGATGAAATGAAAGAAATGAATATATTTCTGTCACGTGCCCTAACTAAAGAAGATTCTATCAAAGAAAACCTCTGCCTGAAACGACGTAGGGAATTGCTTGAAGAAGGCGTACCACGTGAAAAACTGAAAATAAGAAACCTTGAGCTTTTCCATGATGGAGCAAAAGTTCAATAAAACCAAACTTCCCAGCCAGAACAAGAAAATGCAACCTCCAACGTTTGACTAGATCATCTCCACATTTGACAAATTAATGCACGCAGTTTAGTTAACTATGAAAGAAGATTCAAAATGGCAAATGCAATAAAAATTGATTTGTACAGCGTTAGTTCTATTTGTGAGACCTGGTTAAACGAAAATATCTCAAACTCTGAACTACTACTTGCTGAATACCACATTTACCGAGCGGATAGAGCACATCAGACTACCAGGATTAGAGCAGTTATAATTAGATAAGGATCGCAACCCTTGAGATTAATCTGATAGCCCTCATTACAGGGCTGGGTACTTGAGATTTTCAAAAAAAAATTGTCATCCAAGTTTTCTGAATTTTTTTTGAAAAAATCTTAAGAAACGTCATACCTCAAAAACTACAGGGATTTGAGCAGTCATAAATGGAGACAAGGTTCGCAACACTTGAGACCTTGAGACCACTCTGATAGCCCCATACTAAACGCTTGGGAAATTCAAATGTAGTGATAAAATTAAATTAAAAGATTTTCTGAAAAATTTTTGAAAAAAAATCACAAAAAACGTCATGTCTCAAAATCTACAGGGATTTGATCAGTTATAATTGGAGAAAAAGTTCACAACTTCTGGGGGTACCCTGACAGAGCCTCACTATAGAGGTGGGAACTTCAAATTTTGTGAAATTATACGTATATAAGTTCTTTTAAAAATCTTGAAAAAATCCTAAAAAACATCAAATCTCGAAAACTCCAAAGATTTGAGCAGCCATATTTAGGGGCAAGATCTGTAACTCATGGGGAAAACCCTGACAGAGCCTCACTTTAGAGGTGGGATTCAAGTTTTGTGAAACTATTCGTATCTAGGTTCTTTTAAAAATCTTGAAAAAATCTTAAAAACCATCAAATCTCGGAAACTCCGAGGATTTGAGCAGTCATATTCAGAGGCAAGATTTGCAGCTCCTGGGAAAACCCTGACAGAGCTTCACTATAGAGGTGGGAACCAAATTTTGTGAAATTATTCGTATCTAAATTCTTTTGAAAATCTTGAAAAAATCTTAAAAAACGTCAAATCTCGAAAACTAAAAAGATTCGAGCAGTCATATTCAGAGGCAAGAATTGCAATTCCTGAGAGTACCCTCACTGTTTCCGACTACAGGATTGAGATCTTCAAAGTTTTCGAATTTTTTAAATCTTCAAAATTTTTGAAAGTTTTGAAAAACCATTAAAAAACGTCATATCTCGAAAACTACAAGGATTTGAGAAGTATTAATTGGAGGAAAGAGTCGAAGCCTGGGAGTACCCTGACGGCACCTCTACAGGGTAGAGAATTCCAAATTTTGAAGAAAAAAATTAATTCAAACTTTTTGAGAAATTTTTGAAAAAAATCACAAAAATGTCATATCTCGAAAACTACCAGGATTAGAGCAGTCATAAGTAGACAAGGATCGCAAACCTTGAGAGTAATCTGATAGCCCCCAACTACAGGGCTGGGAATTTGAGATTTTCGAGAAAAAAAATTTCATCCAAGTTTTCTGAAATTTTTTTGAAAAAATCTTAAAAAACGTCATATCTCGAAAACTACAGGAATTTGAGCAGTCACAAATGGAGAAAAGTTTGGCAACCACTTGAGACCTTGAGACCACTCTGATAGCCCCATACTAAACGCTTGAGAAATTCAAATGTAGTGAAAAAAAATTAAATTTAATGAATTTCTGAAAAAATTAAAAAAAAAATCACAAAAAACATCATATCTCGAAATCTACAAGAATTTGATCAGTTATAGTTGCAGAAAAAGTTCACAACTTCTGGGAGTACCCTGACAGAGCCTCACTATAGAGGTGGAAACTTCAAATTTTGTGAAATTATACGTATATAAGTTCTTTTAAAAATCTTGAAAAAATCTTAAAAAACATCAAATCTCGAAAACTAAAAAGATTCGAGCAGTCATATTCAGAGGCGAGATTCGCAATTCCTGAGAGTAATCTGATACCCCCCCCCCCAACTACAGGGCTGGGAATTTGAGATTTTCGAGAAAAAAAAATTTGATCCAAGTTTTCTGAAATTTTTTTGAAAAAATCATAAAAAACGTCATATCTCAAAAACTACAGGAATTTGAGCGGTCATAAATGGAGACAAGGTTCGCAACACTTGAGACCTTGAGACCAGTCTAATAGCCCCATACTAAACGCTTGGGAAATTCAAATGTAGAGAATTAAAATCAAATTTAATGAATTTCTGAGAAATTTTTGAAACAAAATCACAAAAACATCATATCTCAAAATCTACAAGGATTTGATCAGTTATGGTTGGAGAAAAAATTCACAACTTCTGGGAGTACACTGACAGAGCCTCACTATAGAGGTGGGAACTTCAAATTTTGTGAAATTATACGTATATAAATTCTTTTAAAAATCTTGAAAAAATCTTTAAAAAAATCAAATCTCGAAAACTCCAAAGATTTGAGCAGTCATATTCAGGGGCAAGATCTGCAACTCATGGGAAAACCCTGACAGAGCCTCACTATAGAGGTGGGATTCAAATTTTGTGAAACTTTTCGTATCTAATTTCTTTTCAAAATCTTGAAAAAATCTTAAAAAAACATCAAATCTCGAAAACTCATATTCAGAGGCAAGATTTGCAGCTCCTGGGAAAACCCTGATTGAGCTTCACTATAGAGGTGGGAACCAAATTTCTTGAAATTATTTGTATCTAAGTTCTTTTAAAAATCTTGAAAAAATCATAAAAAAACATTATATCTCGAAAACTACAAGGATTTGAGAAGTATTAATTGGAGGAAAGAGTCGAAGCCTGGGAGTACCCTGACGGCACCTCTACAGGGTAGAGAATTCCAAATTTTGAAGAAAAAAATTAATTCAAACTTTTTGAGAAATTTTTGAAAAAAATCACAAAAATGTCATATCTCGAAAACTACCAGGATTAGAGCAGTCATAAGTAGACAAGGATCGCAAACCTTGAGAGTAATCTGATAGCCCCCAACTACAGGGCTGGGAATTTGAGATTTTCGAGAAAAAAAATTTCATCCAAGTTTTCTGAAATTTTTTTGAAAAAGTCTTAAAAAACGTCATATCTCGAAAACTACAGGAATTTGAGCAGTCACAAATGGAGAAAAGTTTGGCAACCACTTGAGACCTTGAGACCACTCTGATAGCCCCATACTAAACGCTTGGGAAATTCAAATGTAGTGAAAAAAAATTAAATTTAATGAATTTCTGAAAAAATTTAAAAAAAAATCACAAAAAACATCATATCTCGAAATCTACAAGGATTTGATCAGTTATAGTTGCAGAAAAAGTTCACAACTTCTGGGAGTACCCTGACAGAGCCTCACTATAGAGGTGGAAACTTCAAATTTTGTGAAATTATACGTATATAAGTTCTTTTAAAAATCTTGAAAAAATCTTAAAAAACATCAAATCTCGAAAACTAAAAAGATTCGAGCAGTCATATTCAGAGGCGAGATTCGCAATTCCTGAGAGTAATCTGATACCCCCCCCAACTACAGGGCTGGGAATTTGAGATTTTCGAGAAAAAAAAATTTGATCCAAGTTTTCTGAAATTTTTTTGAAAAAATCATAAAAAACGTCATATCTCAAAAACTACAGGAATTTGAGCGGTCATAAATGGAGACAAGGTTCGCAACACTTGAGACCTTGAGACCAGTCTAATAGCCCCATACTAAACGCTTGGGAAATTCAAATGTAGAGAATTAAAATCAAATTTAATGAATTTCTGAGAAATTTTTGAAACAAAATCACAAAAACATCATATCTCAAAATCTACAAGGATTTGATCAGTTATGGTTGGAGAAAAAATTCACAACTTCTGGGAGTACACTGACAGAGCCTCACTATAGAGGTGGGAACTTCAAATTTTGTGAAATTATACGTATATAAATTCTTTTAAAAATCTTGAAAAAATCTTTAAAAAAATCAAATCTCGAAAACTCCAAAGATTTGAGCAGTCATATTCAGGGGCAAGATCTGCAACTCATGGGAAAACCCTGACAGAGCCTCACTATAGAGGTGGGATTCAAATTTTGTGAAACTTTTCGTATCTAATTTCTTTTCAAAATCTTGAAAAAATCTTAAAAAAACATCAAATCTCGAAAACTCATATTCAGAGGCAAGATTTGCAGCTCCTGGGAAAACCCTGATTGAGCTTCACTATAGAGGTGGGAACCAAATTTCTTGAAATTATTTGTATCTAAGTTCTTTTAAAAATCTTGAAAAAATCTTACAAAACATCAAATCTCGAAAACTAAAAAGATTCGAGCAGTCATATTTAGGGGCAAGATCTGTAACTCATGGGGAAAACCCTGACAGAGCCTCACTTTAGAGGTGGGATTCAACTTTTGTGAAACTATTCGTATCTAGGTTCTTTTAAAAATCTTGAAAAAATCTTAAAAACCATCAAATCTCGAAAACTCCGAGGATTTGAGCAGTCATATTCAGAGGCAAGATTTGCAGCTCCTGGGAAAACCCTGACAGAGCTTCACTATAGAGGTGGGAACCAAATTTTGTGAAATTATTCGTATCTAAATTCTTTTGAAAATCTTGAAAAAATCTTAAAAAACGTCAAATCTCGAAAACTAAAAAGATTCGAGCAGTCATATTCAGAGGCAATAATTGCAATTCCTGAGAGTACCCTCACTGTTTCCGACTACAGGATTGAGATCTTCAAAGTTTTCGAATTTTTTAAATCTTCAAGTTTTTTGAAAGTTTTGAAAAATCATTAAAAAACGTCATATCTCGAAAACTACAAGGATTTGAGAAGTATTAATTGGAGGAAAGAGTCGAAGCCTGGGAGTACCCTGACGGCACCTCTACAGGGTAGAGAATTCCAAATTTTGAAGAAAAAAATTAATTCAAACTTTTTGAGAAATTTTTGAAAAAAATCACAAAAATGTCATATCTCGAAAACTACCAGGATTAGAGCAGTCATAAGTAGACAAGGATCGCAAACCTTGAGAGTAATCTGATAGCCCCCAACTACAGGGCTGGGAATTTGAGATTTTCGAGAAAAAAAAATTTCATCCAAGTTTTCTGAAATTTTTTTGAAAAAGTCTTAAAAAACGTCATATCTCGAAAACTACAGGAATTTGAGCAGTCACAAATGGAGAAAAGTTTGGCAACCACTTGAGACCTTGAGACCACTCTGATAGCCCCATACTAAACGCTTGGGAAATTCAAATGTAGTGAAAAAAAATTGAATTTAATGAATTTCTGAAAAAATTAAAAAAAAAATCACAAAAAACATCATATCTCGAAATCTACAAGGATTTGATCAGTTATAGTTGCAGAAAAAGTTCACAACTTCTGGGAGTACCCTGACAGAGCCTCACTATAGAGGTGGAAACTTCAAATTTTGTGAAATTATACGTATATAAGTTCTTTTAAAAATCTTGAAAAAATCTTAAAAAACATCAAATCTCGAAAACTAATAAGATTCGAGCAGTCATATTCAGAGGCGAGATTCGCAATTCCTGAGAGTAATCTGATACCCCCCCAACTACAGGGCTGGGAATTTGAGATTTTCGAGAAAAAAAAATTTGATCCAAGTTTTCTGAAATTTTTTTGAAAAAATCATAAAAAACGTCATATCTCAAAAACTACAGGAATTTGAGCGGTCATAAATGGAGACAAGGTTCGCAACACTTGAGACCTTGAGACCAGTCTAATAGCCCCATACTAAACGCTTGGGAAATTCAAATGTAGAGAATTAAAATCAAATTTAATGAATTTCTGAGAAATTTTTGAAACAAAATCACAAAAAACATCATATCTCAAAATCTACAAGGATTTGATCAGTTATGGTTGGAGAAAAAATTCACAACTTCTGGGAGTACACTGACAGAGCCTCACTATAGAGGTGGGAACTTCAAATTTTGTGAAATTATACGTATATAAATTCTTTTAAAAATCTTGAAAAAATCTTTAAAAAAATCAAATCTCGAAAACTCCAAAGATTTGAGCAGTCATATTCAGGGGCAAGATCTGCAACTCATGGGAGAACCCTGACAGAGCCTCACTATAGAGGTGGGATTCAAATTTTGTGAAACTATTCGTATCTAATTTCTTTTCAAAATCTTGAAAAAATCTTAAAAAAACATCAAATCTCGAAAACTCATATTCAGAGGCAAGATTTGCAGCTCCTGGGAAAACCCTGATTGAGCTTCACTATAGAGGTGGGAACCAAATTTCTTGAAATTATTTGTATCTAAGTTCTTTTAAAAATCTTGAAAAAATCTTACAAAACATCAAATCTCGAAAACTAAAAAGATTCGAGCAGTCATATTCAGAGGCAAGATTCGCAATTCCTGAGAGTAATCTGATAGCCCCCCAACTACAGGGCTGGGAATTTGAGATTTTCGAGAAAAAAAAATTTCATCCAAGTTTTCTGAAATTTTTTTGAAAAATTCTTTAGAAACGTCATATCTCGAAAACTACAGGAATTTGAGCAGTCATAAATGGAGACAAGGTTTGCAACACTTGAGACCTTGAGACCAGTCTAATAGCCCCATACTAAACGCTTGGGAATTCAAATGTAGAGAATTAAAATCAAATATAATGAATTTCTGAGAAATTTTTGAAAAAAAAATCACAAAAAAACATCATATCTCAAAATCTACAAGGATTTGATCAGTTATGTTTGGAGAAAAAATTCACAACTTCTGGGAGTACCCTGACACAGCCTCACTATAGAGGTGGAAACTTCAAATTTTGTGAAATTATTCGTATCCAAGTTCTTTTAAAAATCTTGAAAAAATCCTAAAAACCATCAAATCTCGATAACTCCAAGGATTTGAGTAGTCAAATTCATGCGCAAGATCTGCAACTCATGGGAAAACCCTGACAGAGCCTCACTATAGAGGTGGGATTCAAATTTTGTGAAATTATTCGTATCTAAGTTCTTTCAAAAACCTTGAAAAAGCCTAATAAACATCAAATCTCGAAAACTCTAAGGATTTGAGCAGTCATAATTAGACAAGGATCGCAACCCTTGAGAGTAATCTGATAGCCTCCAACTACAGGGCTGGGATTTTGAGATTTTCAAGAAAAAAAATTTCATCCAAATTTTCTGAAATTTTTTTGAAAAAATCACAAAAATTGTCATATCTCAAAAACTACCAGGATTAGAGCAGTCATAATTAGACAAGGATCGCAACCCTTGAGAGTAATCTGATAGCCTCCAACTACAGGGCTGGGATTTTGAGATTTTCCAGAAAAAAAATTTCATCCAAATTTTCTGAATTTTTTTTGAAAAAATCTTAAAAAACGTCATATCTCGAAAACTACAGAGATTTGAGCAGTCATAAATGGAGACAAGGTTCGCAACACTTGAGACCTTGAGACCACTCTGATAGCCCCATACTAAACGTTAGGGAAATTCAAATGTAGAGAATTAAAATTAAATTTAATGAATTTCTGAGAAATTTTTGAAAAAAAAATCACGAAAAACATGATATCTCAAAATCTACAAGGATTTGATCAGTTATGGTTGGAGAAAAATTCACAACTTCTGGGAGTACCCTGACAGAGCCTCACTATAGAGGTGAAAACTTCAAATTTTGTGAAATTATTCGTATCCAAGTTCTTTCAAAAACCTTGAAAAAGCCTAATAAACATCAAATCTCGAAAACTCTAAGGATTTGAGCACTCATATTCAGGGTCAAGATCTGCAACTCTTGGAAAAACCCTGACAGAGCCTCACTATAGAGGTGGGATTCAAATTTTGTGAAATTATTTGCATCTAGTTTCTTTTAAAAATCTTGAAAAAATCTAAAAAACATCAAATCTCGAAAACTCCGAGGATTTGAGCAGTCATATTCAGATACAAGATTTTCAGCTCCTGGGAAAACCTTGACAGAGCTTCACTATAGAGGTGGGAATCAAATTTTGTGAAATTATTCGTATCTAAGTTCTTTTAAAAAACTTGAAAAAATCTTCAAAAAAATAAAATCTCGAAAACTAAAAAGATTCGAGCAGTCATATACAGAGGCAAGATTTGCAATTCCTGAGAGTATCCTCACTGTTTCCGACTACAGGATTGAGATCTTCAAAGTTTTCGAATTTTTTAAATCTTCAAGTTTTTTGAAAATTTTGAAAAAAATGTCATATCTTGAAAACTACAAGGATTTGAGAAGTATTGCTTGGAGGAAAGAGTCGAAGCATAGGAGTACCCTGACGGTCCCTTTACAGGGCAGAGAATTCCAAATTTTGAAGAAAAAAATTAATTCAAATTTTTTGAGAAGTTTTTGAAAAAAATCACAAAAATTGTCATATCTCGAAAACTACCAGGATTAGAGCAGTCATAATTAGGCATGGATCGCAACCCTTGAGAGTAATCTGATAGCCCCCAACTACAGGGTTGGGAACCTGAGATTTTCAAGAAAAAAAAATTCATCCAAGTTTACTGAAATTTTTTTGAAAAAATCTTGAAAAAACGTCATATCTTGAAAACTACAGGGATTTGAATAGTCATAAATGGAGACAAGATTTGCAAAACTTGAGAGAACTCTGCTAGTTCCCAACTACAGGGTTGAGAATTTTAGAATTTGAAGAAAAAAAATTCATCAAATTTTTCTGAAATTTTATTGAAAAAATCCTAAAAAAAAACATATCTCAAAAACTACAGAGATTTGAGCCGTCACATTTGGAGACAAGATTCGCCATCCTTAAGATACTCTGATAGCTGCCAATTACAAGATTGAGAATTTGAGATTTTGAAGAAAAAAAGTTCATCCATGTTTTCTGCATTTTTTTTGAAAAATCTTAAAAAACGTCTTATTTCGAAAACTACAGGGATTTGAGCCGTCATTTGGAGGAAAGATTCGATAAGATTCTGTAAATGACCACTGGCACTGTATCTTGAGACGCACATAGCATTCTGGGGCCTCACTGACAGACGACGATACGCGACGAGGACATCGAACTTGAGTCCGGAGAGTATGTGCCAGTTGGTCATATTTGGAAGTTTGACCTTGAGAAAAACGTTCAGTCTTGATTTTGGGATGAAACGCAGTTTTTCAAAAATTCGAATTGAGCATGTCATGCTTAAGTTTCTCGCGGCAACTGAAAATATCAGAAAAATAAGATCAGAACAACCGAATTACAATCGCGGGAAAGTAGTCAAAAATAGGAGCGGGAAATTGCTATTCGCAATTTCCGATACTTAATTCCAACAAGAGTAGAGCTGTTTTATTCGTGGCAGGAGACAAAAATAATTGCGAGTGAAAGGAGAGTAGAAATCAAGTGGACCAGACAGATCCTTCGGAAGGCTGGACACGCCGTCCCAACACCCTTCCGTTTTTCTCGAGTTCTGCGTTAAAACGATTGTAGTAGCACAATCGTTACAACTCGGAACGGTTCCTGACAAATTCCAATCACAGTTTCAATGTGTTGTCGTTTTCTGGTAGTTGTTTTCACTGCAACTATTGTTATTCTGTTTCGCCGTTTCAGAGTTTGCGAAATATAAAAAGGTTACGTGTCTTTTACGCCCAAATCGAAATTTTAAAAATTAGTTTGTCAGTCAAAACTAACCCTTCCGGATTTGTTTAATCGTTCAAATAACGCTGCTTATCCATTAAAACCATCAATCTTCCAGGTCAGATGTTCTTTTTCTGATCGATAAAATTTCGAATGCAAAACTGCTTTTTCGTACATTCTGGTCGAATGTCACATACTCCTCGGACAGCCCGGTCAATGTCCTCGTTTGAGTCTCGTAGTCCTCATCGAAATGGTACAGTGCCATCGAACAGAATTTACAAAATGCATAAAATCACTTTTATCCACGTCATATCGACTCACTGCAGAATATAAATGGCATCTTACTACACTACTATAGCCTTCCAAATTCTTTCACCAACCTACACTTTCGAGGATATACTTTAGATAAAACATCTTTTTAGACTTCCAATGTCTATGTCCCGATTTAAAATTTTTTCTCCTGGGTTTTGAAAGTGTAGGAACGCAGGACAATCCTGCCAACCCACAAACTAAAATTATCCTACTAAGCTTCTTCCCTTCGGAAATTTAGTTGTTACTGGCCCTGAATAATGAAACTAAGGAACTCGGTGGTTAGAAGGAACAATGAAATAATCTCCTTCTTCAAGAGATTACCCAAGCCTTTCATGTCACCACAAAGTGATCAGTTGTCCTAGTTGATTAAAACAATCATGCAGGCTGGAATATTTTAATATACTCTTCACTTGTGCCAGTCGGTCATATTTGGAAGTTTGATCTTGAGCAATACGAACAACGTGATTTTGGAGTCAAATAGAATTTTTCAAAAATTCGAATTGAACCTGTCATGCTCAACTTTCTCGCGACAACTGAAATTCTCAGAAATATAAGATCAGAACGACCGAACTACAATCGCGGGAAAGTAATTTAAAAAGCAGCGGGAAATTGCTATTCGCATTTTCCGATTTTTAATTAGAGCGAGAGTAGAGCAGTCTTATTCGTTGCAGGGGAGACAGAAAATAATCGCGAGTGAAAGGAGATTGAATTTCAAGTGGACCAGAGTGAAACTTCGGTGGAAAGGTGGACAACCGAAGTCTCCCAATGGTCCAGACCCAAAACTTATTTCTTGAGCTAAAACTAATTCATTACAAGCTTCTCGAGTTTAGCTTAATTACCCATCCAATCTAGAGTCGCTAGTTAATTCAGTTACTCCAATTCTCGAGTGTGCTGGTATGTGAGTACCCAATTCAGTTTTCTTGAGTGTGTTTTAAAACTGTTATGTTGAGGTGAGGAGAGTTTTGAGGTTGATCCATCTGAAATGGATGAAAGTTCCACTGTCTAATAAAAAGTAACTGTACGGACTGTTCTGACCCTGTTTTTAATGGCGTTTGCGTGTTTTGGGTATTTTGAGAACTAACTGTGGGGATTTATTATTTTCTAGAGTGGGCGGGTATTTTGGTAGTGGCCTTTAAGCTGTAACGAGGGTTTTAGTCTCTTGTCGCAATTGAAACGATTTGGCTCCGACCGTTCGAGGTAGAAAAACACAAGAGATAGTGTCCTTGACTCTTGAGCCAATGGTAATAGGGCCTATTTTTCTTTAACCTCATATGTCACTTAAGAAGGCGGCTGTTACATAGTGTTTTTTTGGCGCTCCTGGGTGTTTTTACGACGACAAGACTACGGAGTCGAACCCACTTTACACAGCTCCGCGCTACATGCCGCTTCTAGAGTACCGGTGATACGGTTGAGCGGGAACGTGTAAACCTTCCGGTTGTACCGTGATAGCTTTTTAAGAAAACTCGAAAAAAATTCCTGGTACGCTCTCCGAATGAGTGTTAAATAACCGAGTAAGGGGTGACTAGGGGGACAAAAAACGAGCAAAAAGACAAAAAGCGAAACAAAAACCGAAAAAAAAGGACAGTGACTTTGACACCAGATTAGTTGGATCAAACCTTTATACTAATTAAATTGTATACATATACTGTTTTCATAAGACCGATCATTTCAATCAAATCAGCAATTTAAAAAGGTGCCCGAGTGTGGGGAGTTGTTAAGAGTTTTCAGATAGCTTCCAACTTAGCTGGACCACTAGCAGACTTGACTGGAAGAGGTGACCAGCCAAGTGGGAAAGTGGTGCTGGTGATCAGGTGCCGGACACGTCAGGGAGACAACCAGCACGGAATCAGAGCAACCAGAGGAGGACGCGCAGGGGTGTTCTCAAGTTGGTCAATCGGGTATCGATAAAATACACATTACATTATAGGAGATAAGTGTAAAATTGGATAAGCGGAACCCCACTGTTTTGAGGAACGTTTTTACTTAAGCAGAGCCTGGAAACAGGTTCTACGGTTTTCTTTCAAGAAGTTTAGCACCCAGCACTTAGGGTAATTTTCGGCTTAAGAGGGGGGCTAAATAGGTGGGAGGTTAGAAGGGTCGCTGGTAAGATTAGAGGTTGGCGGTTGCGAATTGTTAAAAGGGGGAAACATAACAGTAACTAAGTGATCGTCATCTTCGATTTGGTTACATTAGAATATTACACGCCTGAATTATAAGGAGAAGATATCCAAATTTAAGATTGAATTAAGGTAGATACCCTAGTCAGATCGGGTGGGGGAACGGAAGTAGACAGTTTTTGTAAACCGGAAGGAAAATACCCCATGAGAACGTTAGCAGGGGGGAGGAAAACGCGTGGCAATCAGGTACCAGACGTTTTTTCTAATAAAAGGCTGACATCATTTACCATTGAATTTTAGGTGGGTTCATCTCTCCGTTTTTATGATTTTTTCCTGTTTAGAATTTACGTGTTCGGTAAAAATTTTAATCGGTTTTGAACAAACAGGTGATAACAAGACACCTGCGAACAAGTTGGGTTTCAACTTGCATCATAATAATAAAAGGGAGATAAATACAAAGAGGTTGGTAATTGAAACTTTTGGCCAGTAAGATTGGATTTTTGGAATTCTTTTTTACTAGAGCCCAAGTCGTGGTACCAGGTACAGTAGTTCAAGAGTCCCGACAACGAAAAAGAAGAGATCCGACTATCCCAACACTTGGTGGCAAGGTCTTGGGACATTACAGAAAAGTCTTGGGACAGCACCAAGAAGTCTTGGGACAGTGCAGGAAAGTCTTGGGACAGTACCAAGAAGTCTTGGGACAGTGCCAGAAAGTCTTGGGACAGTACCGAATAGTCTTGGGACAGTACAGAAAAGTCTTGGGACAGCACCAAGAAGTCTTGGAACAGTGCAGAAAAATCTTGGGACAGTACCAAGATGTCCAGGGACAGTGCCGAAAAGTCTTGGGACAGTACCAAGAAGTCTTGGGACAGTACAGAAAAGTCCTGGGACAGTACCGAAGAGTCTTGGGGCAGTGCAGAAAAGTCTTGGGACAGTACCAAGACGTCTTGGGACAGTACCAAGAAGTCTTGAAATAGTACAGAAAAGTCCTGGGACAGTACCGAAAAGTCTTGGGACAGTGCCAGAAAGTCTTGGGACAGTACCGAATAGTCTTGAGACAGTACCAAGAAGTCTTGGGACAGTACAGAAAAGTCCTGGGACAGTACCAAGAAGTCTTGGGACAGTGCTGGAAAGTCTTGGGTTAGCACCGAAGAGTCTTGGGACAGTACAGAGAAGTCTTGGGACAGTACCAAGAAGTCTTGGGATAGTACATAAAAGTCTTGGGACAGTATCAAGAAGTCTTGGGACAGTGTCGGAAAGTCTTGGGACAGTAACGAAAAGTCTTGGGACAGTGCCGGAAAAACTTGGGACAGTACCGAAAAGTCTTGGGACAGTACCAAGAAGTCATGGGACAGTGCGGAAAGGTCTTGCGACGGTACCAAGAAGTCTTGGGACAGTGCTGAAAAATCTTGGGACAGCACGGAAAGGTCTTGGGACAATACCAAGAAGTCTTGGGACAGTGCTGGAAAGTCTTGGGACAGTACCGAAGAGTCTTGGGACAGTACGAGGAAGTCTTGGGACAGTACAGAGAAGTCTTGGGACAGTAACAAGAAGTCTTGGGACAGTACATAAAAGTCTTGGGACTGTACCAAGAAGTCCTGGGACAGTGCCGGAAAGTCTTGGGACAGTACTGAAAAGTCTTGGGACAGTGCTGGAAAGTCTTGGGACCGTACCGAAGAGTCTTGGGACAGTACGAGGAAGTCTTGGGACAGTACAGAGAAGTCTTGGGACAGTAACAAGAAGTCTTGGGACAGTACAGAAAAGTCTTGGGACAGCACCAAGAAGTCTTGGAACAGTGCAGAAAAGTCTTGGGACAGTACCAAGATGTCCAGGGACAGTACCGAAAAGTCTTGGGACAGTACCAAGAAGTCTTGGGACAGTACAAAAAAGTCCTGGGACAGTACCGAAGAGTCTTGGGGCAGTGCAGAAAAGTCTTGGGACAGTACCAAGAAGTCTTGGGACAGTACCAAGAAGTCTTGAAACAGTACAGAAAAGTCCTGGGACAGTACCGAAAAGTCTTGGGACAGTGCCAGAAAGTCTTGGGACAGTACCGAATAGTCTTGAGACAGTACCAAGAAGTCTTGGGACAGTGCTGGAAAGTCTTGGGTTAGCACCGAAGAGTCTTGGGACAGTACAGAGAAGTCTTGGGACAGTACCAAGAAGTCTTGGGATAGTACATAAAAGTCTTGGGACAGTATCAAGAAGTCTTGGGACAGTGTCGGAAAGTCTTGGGACAGTAACGAAAAGTCTTGGGACAGTGCTGGAAAATCTTGGGACAGTAACAAGAAGTCTTGGGACAGTACAGAAAAGTCTTGGGACAGCACCAAGAAGTCTTGGAACAGTACAAAAAAGTCCTGGGACAGTACCGAAGAGTCTTGGGACAGTAGCAAGAAGTCTTGGGACAGTACAAAAAAGTCCTGGGACAGTACCGAAGAGTCTTGGGGCAGTGCAGAAAAGTCTTGGGACAGTACCAAGAAGTCTTGGGACAGTACCAAGAAGTCTTGAAACAGTACAGAAAAGTCTCGGGACCGTACAGAAAAGTCCTGGGACAGTACCAAGAAGTCTTGGGACAGTGCTGGAAAGTCTTGGGTTAGCACCGAAGAGTCTTGGGACAGTACAGAGAAGTCTTGGGACAGTACCAAGAAGTCTTGGGATAGTACATAAAAGTCTTGGGACAGTATCAAGAAGTCTTGGGACAGTGTCGGAAAGTCTTGGGACAGTAACGAAAAGTCTTGGGACAGTGCCGGAAAATCTTGGGACAGTACCGAAAAGTCTTGGGACAGTACCAAAAAGTCGTGGGACAGTGCGGAAAGGTCTTGCGACGGTACCAAGAAGTCTTGGGACAGTGCTGAAAAGTCTTGGGACAGCACGGAAAGGTCTTGGAACAATACCAGGAAGTCTTGGGAATGTGCTGGAAAGTCTTGGGACAGTACCGGAGAGTCTTGGGACAGTACGAGGAAGTCTTGGGACAGTACATAAAAGTCTTGGGACTGTACCAAGAAGTCTTGGGACAGTGCCGGAAAGTCTTGGGGGATACCGAAAAGTCTTGGACAGTGCCGGAAATTCTTGGGACAGTACCAAAAAGTCTTGGGACAGTACTGAAAGGTCTTGGGACAGTACGGAAAGGTCTTGGGACAATACCATGAAGTCTTGGGACAGCACGGAAAGGTCTTGGGACAGTACGGAAAATTCTTGGGACGGTACCAAAAAGTCGTGGGACGGTACCAAAAGGTCTTGGGTCGGTGTGAAATAGCCCAACATTCAATTGAAAGCAAACGGACCGGTCAGAACGATTAAATTGCAAAAAATGCGCTCTTTTAAGATCACGAATTGAAAGTTTTTTTCTTCTTCAAGAGAATTAGGAAGACTTCTTAGAATTTTTATCCTTAGAGTAGAGTTTTGTAAATATTAATATAGCAAATAGAGAAAATTGTAAATAAAAATCATGAGGCGAAGTAGGGTACCGATAGCAGAAAAAAGAGTTATAGAGTCAAAGACAAATCATAACTCGTTGCAACTAAAAGCAACGCCGTTAGATCAAAGAGTAACAAGAAAGAACTTTTCAGTGAGCATGGTCAACACAAGAAGCGCAAAGGAGAACAAGAGGAAAATAACTGCTGAGGAGTGACGAACGGAACCTGCTATAGAAATTGATCTTGATACACCAGATCAGAGTGTTGATGAGGTGGAAAAGAAAACAACGGAGTCAACACCGATGCCGAATGCGGAAGAGCAAAAGAAGAAGACAAGAGTTCTCGCCAATTGACACTGTGGAGGACACGACAAGCAACACGCCGGAAAATATAAAGGATGACTCTCAAACGAAAAGAACGTCATTCACAGAGAGGATCGCAATGAGGGTCGGAATGAAACCAAGAGATAAAGAGGAAGTAGAACCGACGGCCGAGAAAGGCAAAACGTTTGGAACAGTTACCACGATAACTACAGAGGTCAAACATGGGGCAAAAGTTAAGCACGAAACAACAACTCCTCTCGAGCTGGGCCATTTAATGGCGAAGTTAGATCAAATCGACAAAAAACTGAAGTGCAGTGAGGAGGATCGACAATAAAAAAAAGGAAATAAGATACAACAAAAACGAGTACCTGGAAAACTACTTCAACCTGACGAGGGCGACGGAGGAAAAGCTTCAGACAAGGTAGAGGCCACTGACAAAGAGCGCGAGAAGAATATCAAAAAAGACATGCAAGAAATGAAGCAAGGGTATGACACTGTGAACAGTAAGTTAGGGAGTCTGGAGACGAGAATAGGCACAATGAGCAGAGACCGGGCTGAGAGTTCATGTGCCATACAGATCAAGCTGGATGCCATCTTGAGAAACTCTACAACACAAGACAAGCTGGTAACAGATCGAATGCAAGGCAACAGAGTGGATTTCGTGGAACCGCAACGGAACAAGCGGGAGTCAACACCGTTACCGTTACCCCGGGGTGCAGCGATCATAGCACCAGGGGGGTCAAGACAATTATGAAGAGTGGAACCTCAAATACGACAAATGGTCCAGGGGATTCCACAACGAACAATAATGTGGGACCGGATGCCATGACGTGGGCTAACACCTGGGAAATGATGAACAAGACACTGGAGGCGTTCGCCACAAGGAACACCGACTCGAGTGAAAGAGGAGGTGGCAAATCCAGGAAAACCTTCAAGAAGCCAAAAGAAATTGAAGACGACTCAGATGGATGCATCGACACATGGGTAGAAGTCATGAGACTACATCTGGAGCAAGACAACTTGAACGACGAGAGACAGGCCTGCACGGCGATACTGAGTAACCTAGAAGGCACAGCGTTAAAATGTGTAGTTGCGAAGATGGAAGAGGAACATGACACTGCAGACAAGATCTTCGAGATATTATTGAACCGATTCGGGTCAGGTATGAAGGGTCAACAAGCGATGATGAGATTTGAAAAGAGAACACAGAGGGACGATGAATCGATTGATCGGATCCTGGACGATCTTGAGAGCTTGATAGGAAGGAGTGACCCTGAAGAATCAACAAATTGAAGGAACTTCAGCATTGCCTCGAGTTTCATCGATGGGGTGAAAAGTGACGGCGTGAGAACAATGTTAACAACGTACTAAACACTGTCGAAAGATAATGCACCGACTCCAGAAGATATGAGACAAAAGTCAAGGGAGTAATGCTGATGAAACCTAAGAAGTACTCGTACTCGGATAACAGGAACATGCAAGGGGGGGATGCAAGCCTAGAGATGATATGGACAAACGTAGGTCATGCGCAAATTGTGGATCAGCGGATCATCATGTGGCGGACTGCACGACGTATAAACAAGGCATGAAGAGTCTGGGATATGCAACGGATGAGGAAGATAAGACATGGAAGAACACGAGTGCTATAGTGGCTTGATCATCAAGATAGATGCGCGATGCTTCTTCTGCAATCAAGAAGGACACTTCAGGATGGACTGTCCATTGTTTTGGGAAGCATTCAAGAACCAAAGTCACCCCAAACACAAGTTAGCGTTAGCGGCGGTGCAGAACACGAGAAACAGACAAGCCGAGTTTAAAACAAAAAATTCGGAAGCACCGAGTGCGGAACTACCGGAGAAGACGGTGAAGGCGGTAACGCAAGTCAATAATGCCATGGAGGCGAAGGCCTGGAATTCTCTAGAGGTAAATTATGATAGAGCAGCTGCAGAGGCTATCAACAAAGTGAAACAAGAGCTCGCGACGAAGGAGATTGAGCAACGATTGAAACAGGAGATCGAAAAGCAGAAGTTGAATGAGACGTTAAGTATATTAGTGCCAAGGCCAGAAGCCGAAGTGGGAGCGACAAAGAGTGGAAATTGCAACACTCTGAAAATGGTGACGGGAAATCCATTCCGCATAACAAAGATTGGAGCCAGGATAATGTCAATAATCACTGTGGGCGGCCACGAAGTAACGAGGAACCTGAGCGAGCCCAGCGATCAGACAATAATGCATATTGATGTGTACGCATATTACTTAAGTGCAATAAGTCCGCTGACAACTTCTAGAGCCTTGAGGGTACTACTCACAAGAGGTGGTAGCAAGTCAGTCCGCGTCGAGAACAGATACACGGAAGTTTATGGTCCACATGAGGTGATGTTAAACATAGATGGGATAAACATCTACACGAAAACCATGATAACATGTGACGAGGACCTAACCGGACAGATCTACGTGGGCAAAGAAGAACTGAAAGTGAGATCGATTGGACACTGCGCCATGTTGGAAGAGGATGCAACACACATCGGGACGGAGGCAGACGTATCAGTACACGTGCCTGACATAAGTGGCAAGAAGGCTCAGTTACGGGGGTTACTTATAGGGGAGCAGTCTTGAGTGTTATACCGATCGAAACTTGGGAGCGAATGGGTTTCAACAAAGATGATTTGATAGACTCGAGAATACGGCTGTCAGCTGCAAACAAGGAGGCGCTGCGGGTAGTGGGCAGAACACCAATAATAGCCCTAAACCTAGAGGAACGCAACCTGTTGATGAACTTTCTTGTGGTGGAGAACCTAGATGAGTCTGACCAGTTCATTTTAGGCAGAGACTTCATCAGGAATTTCGACGTAACCATTGATCTGAACAATGCCATCTTCAGAATACGGAACCCGGATAGGAAATACGTAATTAAACCGGTAAATCTGATAATGGCAAATGAGAATAAAGCGCCGGTATTCTTGAGTAGGAGGGTAAGGCTGAAAGCGAACGAAGCGGCAATTGTAAGCTTGCGGATGAAAAATTATAATGAACTAAGTGATAACAAGCAAGTATGCATAGTTCCAAATCCAAATAGTCGAAGTGCTGCTGTCTTAGGAATGAATTGACTGAAAATGCAAAACAGAATGAAGTACTTGATTGTTCCAATCATAGGGACAAGATTTGTATCTTGAGAAGATTGAAGAAAATAAAAGATTCATCAGGTCTTGTAAAATCACTTCAGTCAGAAACAGACGATGGACTTTCGAGCTGTTCGAATTTTCCGGAAAGACCCAAACTAGAAGAGATGGAAATGAATAAACCGGTTTTACCAGAAATCGAGCACTTGAGGGCCAAGGTAACGGACGAACAGCTCGAAGCCATCATGGACGTACTACAGCGGAACAAGGACGTTTTTTCGAAACATAAGGCAGACATTGGATGTTGTAATTCCGTTGAACATGAAATAGAGCTTGACGAGTCTGCGGTACCGCATAGGGAGGGGGCGATTACCCCACACAAATCGGATGTATGTAGAAAAAAGATAGAGACCTTACTAAAGTATGATATGATAGAACCATCCAAATCACCGTGGGCGTGTGGAGTAGTGATGGCTAAAAAGAAGGACGACCAATTAAGGTTTTGCTGCAATTTTCGGTATCTGAACTCCGTCACGGTGAAGGATGAATATCCCATACCTAGAATTGAAGAGAGCCTCTCGAAGTTGGGGGGCGCAAAATTTTTTACGACTCTTGATTTAGGATCAGCTTTTTCGCAGGTACCACTGCGGAAGCAAGGCAGAGACAAGAAAGAGTTTGCCTGCGAGCTGGGGCTGTTTCAATGGAAAAGGATGCCTTTTGGTCTTTGCAACGCCACGGCTCATTTCAACGATTGATGGCACACGTATTGATAGGTGTAAAAAAGAAATACGGCAACCTGGTAATGTGCTACGTGGATGACGTGGTAATTGCGACGCTGACACTAGAGGATTATATCGAACGACTAGACGAGGTGTTTGCCTGCATGAAGAGATCGGGACTAAAATGCAAACCATCAAAGTGCGAAATACTCAAGGACACGATAAAAAACCTGGGAAGAATAGTGGATAGACATGGCATCAGATCAGACCCAGATGCAGTAGAAGCTGTTCTGACCTGGAAATCGCCAAAAACGCAACATCAATTGATGAGCTTCCTGGGTTTTGCGAACTATTACAGGGAGTTCATTAAGGGCTATGCGGACAAAATGTACCCGATGCAACAACTAATGAGGCTTAAAGGCAAGAGGTTCACGTGGAACAACGCGGCGGAAGAGTCATTCGAGAGAATAAAGAAGGAGTTGTGCGAAGCACTGGTGCTAGGGATGCCAACAGAAAAAGGAATGTACGTACTGGACACGGATGCGTCAGTAGTTGCGATTTCTGGCATTCTCCATCAAGAACAGGAATGGAATGGGAAAACAGTTTTAAGACCAATAGCGTACGGGAGCAAAGTCTTGAGTGATACCGAGATGAAGTACGGGGCGCCTAAAGCAGAGATGTTCGCGGTGGTTACCTTTGTCGAAAAATACAGGGCACACCTAGGTATCGAGCCGTACAAGCTACGAGTCGACAACAGGGCACACAGCTGGTTGAAAACGTACTCAATGGACCAGAGCTACATTGGAAGATGTATCGTTCGCCTGGATGAATACAATATGGTAATGATAGTTGAGCATAGGACAAGAGGCAAACATCAAAA
Organism: Symsagittifera roscoffensis; assembly: GCF_963678635.1. NCBI lineage: Eukaryota > Metazoa > Xenacoelomorpha > Acoela > Convolutidae > Symsagittifera > Symsagittifera roscoffensis. Next base: position 60,632,178 of record NC_087063.1, on the reverse strand, counting down.
CGCCAATAGCTTGAGTATGAACACAGAACTCTACGAGAGATAGGAACAGAGGGATGCGGATAGGCCAGAAATCAAGGATGGCTTCTCTTTCATGGATAAGGAAACGTATGATAATCTTCCATCCACTAGATAGCTCGATAAGTCTGGCAAGCTTATGGAACATCACCCCGAATTACCGTAGGGGTGTCCAGAGAAAACAATCCTGAGAAGAACTCAAGGGATGCCAATGTCGATCATGCTCAAATCAAAAATCGTGAGGGAGACACTCAAGGCAAAAGGCTATGATCTAAACAAGGTAGAGACGGGAAGAGCAGTGATAGATGAAGACTTGAGGAGATTGCTCGAGAAACTGGCAGAATATTAACCCGTGATCAAAAATAAAGCAAGGAGGAACCAGAAGTCACGATATTGAGAAGGAAAGAAGCGGATGGTAACGAAGACTCTTTGAAAGAAAAGAAATCTGATGGAAAAGAAGTCGTGCAGTCATTGGTTGATAGAATCCCTGAAGACATACTTGAGCGGACTCGGGTTAGAAAGAAGAAGAATGCATTCAAGGAGGAGGCTGAACACCTTGGACCAAGTCAAGAGTCCGGGGAGTGGCCCACAGCGGAGGAAGAGGCTGAAGAAGTAAAATTGTCCGGGGAGTGTGAAGAGTGGGATGGGGACTCAGAGAAGAGCAATGATGACCAAGATAGTCTATGCATGATACTGGCAGAAGAGAAGATGAGGCACCGCGACAGGTAACTACAGACGGATCCCTCCTCAGGAACGTACAATTTGGATCAGCAGGAGGTGCGCGGAGGTGAAGAACTTGAGAAAATTGCAGTATCAAGGAAAACGTTTAGTGAGCTCTCATGTAACTCGAATGTCAGAACAAACATGTTGTCAGAGGATGACAGGAAGGTCTTGAGGAGGAAAGTATGCGTCAAACTGAAGGATGACATCCACAGTCCCGGGGAAATGAATGGTCAACTGATTGCACTGAAGGAGCATGGGTACCAAAGAAAAAGGGGATCTGGAAGAAGACAGCTACAAGATCTTGTGCCAGTTCTACAAAGAGAGAAAAAAGTTACTCTATCACACAGCTGATGGGGTGGTAGCATGCAAGAGAAATGATGAGGAGAAGATACTACACGAGCATATCCTCATCATACTACCACATTTGTATCAGACGGAAGTATTATTCAGATCGCACGATCAAATGGGGCACCAGGGGATAGATAAAGTGCATCAGAGAATACTACACAGGTTTGATTGGCCGGGATTAAGGAAGGCTTGCGAGAGATAGGTGAGCGCATGTCTGGAATGTCTACAGGTGAACGACCCAAGGAAGATGTAGTTCCCACTCAAGTCCGTTGATAGCTCGGAATTCAACGAAGTTATGTAGATAGACCACCAGAAGATCTGCATGACAGAGTCGGGATATAACCAAATATTAATCATAATAGACCACTTTACGAAGCTGGCAGAAGCAGTGCCCTGTCAAACGGCCTCAGCGGAGGAGACTTGTGAACAATTGATATTACATTGGATATCACGATATGGCTGTCCGATGACATTTCATTCGGACAACGGGAAAACCTTCGCGGGTGACCTGACGAAAGAATTGACGAAGAGGTCACACATTGCTCAAGCGCACTCGACGACTTACCATCCTCAGACTAATGGGTTAGTGGAGAGGCAGAACAGGACGTTGGTGAAGATGCTGAGGGTATACTGCTCGAGATATATGACAGACTGGGACAAATATCTGCCGCATCTAGCAGGGGCGTATGACAGCACGCAACACTCAACGATGGGAATCAGCCCCTCATGATGTTACCAGACAGGGAAAGAGCAATGCCTCTAACATTCTTCTACCCATAATACGAAGAGAAGAAGACGTCGCCTCAATTTTACGTGAAGGAAGCGGTCAAGAGACAACAGGAACTAAACGAGCTCTGCAGGAGGTATACGGCGCAAGCACAAATGAGACAGGGGAAGAAATACGATGAGAAGATACTTCAAGCGAAACCATATGCAGTGAGCCAATACGTCTGGGTATTCCAGAATGTTATACCTCCCAAGGGGACAAAGAAACTACTGAGGAAATGGCGAGAACCGTTCAGGATAACGGAAGTACACCAACAAGGACGGTTCTACCGCTTGAGTACGAGGCGAGCAGCGCATTATGAAAACCTGAAACCTCATGTCCCTTTTCCAGAAGACTGGTGCGTACCGCAGAATATGGAGGGACTTGAATGGAGTGACTTGGAGCCAGCATGCGAGGTGAAAGAAAAAGGTACCAGAAAAAAGAATGACGGCAACGAGGACTTGAGCTTGGACGACAGTGAAAAGATAGAAGCGGACTCAGATGCGGAATCCTTTGCGGAAGAGGACTGGATTTATCCAGAGCAGAACGAGGTGCCAAAGTGGACGGAACCAGACTTGCCTATAACAGCAGGAACAAGGAGTGGCAATCGCAAACGGACAGGCATGAGGAACAATAGGTACGGGGATGACTTCTTGATTGACAAGATAGAGCCTGATGAAGTAAGCGAAGAGCTACTGAGTGTGGGTGAACTGGTAGCCGACGATGAATGGCAAATCATCAACGACAGTGAAAACTACCCGCAGGAGGACTACTCCACACCAGAACAAGAAACAAATCTGAAGCAGAGCGAGATAGAATGGAGGGAGAACACAAACTTGAGGATACTAGAATGGATGCGCGATGTCAAGAGCAAAAGCGATCAGGAACAAAGCATCCAGCAAGTTGAAGTGTCAGCAGAAAAACACGTGAAAACGAAAGATTCCCTCTTCGGTTGGACAGCAACCGACAGGCCGCTCAAGATACCGCCAGACAATTTAGACCCAGCATCATCGAAGGGGACTCCGATAAATATTTTTGTCCGGGGAGTGGGGGTAGGACTTATCCACACCGAAAATTTGTTGATAAAGAAACTCAGAGAAGTGAGAGAAACAAGCGGGCTGGAACTGGATGAAGAAGAGGCTGAGCCTACCATAGGACGGAATTTCTAAACGAAATTTGAAATACCTAATGAATAATCGGAGAACATCCTGATCACGGACAGCGACTTCATTTTGTCAGACAGGACTAGCGCGATCTGTATAACGGCGGACATGAGCTTCAAATCAAGACTAGAGGCCGACTTCAAGAGAGAGTATCAAAACGTGGAGTTTCTATTTAGGCAGAGACTGGGGCTGGGAGGAATGACTGCGCTTCGCCCATCAGTTTCACAAGTTCCGGGTAAATACCTGTGCTTTCTGGTAACGAGGGTCAATGAAATCCTGAGCATGTGATGTTGGCACTAGGGAGGTTGCGAGACTTCATGGTCGAGAGAGGAATAATGGAGGTCTCGATGCCGGTCTATGACCCAAACAGGGGCAAGTTGATCCCAAGGGAATTATATGCTATCCTACACGTGGTCTTCGCAGAAACGGAAATAATGGTACATCTACACAAGAAATACTACTTGAGTATCGCCTGAGTTTCGGGTACATGGGAATCTCAAGTTAGGTATATGGGAATCTCAAGTTAGGTATATTGGGGCGCGAAGCAGGTAAATGGATTTTAACGCTATTGGCATGACAATTAAATTTTAGAGAGTTCACGGTGCTAAAACATGAAACGAAGCTGCACGCTTTTGAAACCCCCAATTGAATTATTTTACTGAAATAATGGAAGAACAATGTTTTAAACACAATAATGAGGGGGGTTTGTTTAGGTTAGGAGCTGAACATCTGAGTCTAAAAATGGTTTTTATTTTCAGATTGATTTGTAAAATTGAGTTGACGACCTAGCCGCACTCGTTTGAAAAGAAAAAGAAGATCTTGAACAAAATTCACGATAAGCAACATTCGAAGTGAGACATTTCTCAAATTCTCAAGTTTGAGAAATGTTTGAGTTGGTAAGTTCATTCTCAAGTTGGTTGGTAAGGTAATTCTCAAGTTGGTTGACACACGAGATCATCTGGAAATTGTGACAATGGCAGATCGCTTTGTGAAATCCATGCCTGCAGCGCTCAAGAGACCTACGCTCGATGAACTGTATAAACGCTTCAGGGATCTGGACTACACCCAAGTCGATGAGAGGATGGCAGTGATGTTGAACGCCATTCTGCAGTTAGAGGCGCAAGGTGAATGCAGGGAATCAGCGACAGAAGCTGTCTTGATGGTTGCTTACACGACAGAGGGGATACCCAATCAAGAGCAGACCAGATGGTTGTCCTCGAATTTGGATGGAGGAGTGAGGGGATTCGACTTGTCAGGAAATCCTGGCTTGAGCAACAACACGACCGACCAGACCACCGGCAAGATCCGCAGGCCAGTCCACGAGTAAACCACCGTCTATGACACCGTCACAACAGACAGAGGAAACATATCAGGACCTCAGTAACCTGAAGAGGGAACTAGAGAGGGCGCAGAGGGAGAGAAACAAAGCGAGTCTTGACCGGGATGGCGCGAAGCTCGAGAGGGACCAGGCGAATTTGGAAAGAGATCAAGCGATCCTCGAGAGAGACCAGGCGAGGCGTGATCTTAACATGATGAGGGCAGAGTACCAACAAGAGCTGAAGGTACGCGAGAATGAGGCGAATTGTGAGCAATTGAAGTCGGGAACTGAAAAAATCCAGCGGCGACAACGAGAGTTCGCGAGACAAAAGGAAAAGGGAACTAGGACCACAGAAGGAGCAGCTGCAGGGTCAAGGCCAGAGTCGCGGATGGAGGTGGATGAATTCCTAGGTCCAGTGGACGATTCAACCTGGATCGAGCGGCTCAGGAGCACATCAACGAGGGACTGGAAGTGTGGATACCACCCGAACCGGTGTCCTCAGTGCGTGGTTTGGAGGCGCAACCGATACGTCCACTGATGGAAGTAGCACTGCTGGGATACACCTCGAGTTCAACCCCGGGCAGCAGTCAAATTAGCGGGAGTTCATCACGTCTCAAGGAATTACACGATAGATTGCAGTCGGGAACCCGTGAAGATCCAATTAGAGTGGAGCGACCCCCTTCTTGGATGGACCAACCAGTTAGGAGTGTGGTGATCGCGAGCTGAAAAAAGAATACGGATGGCAGGTATCACAGACACAACCGTATGGATTGGAACACGGCGCAACGGGCGAGAAGAGGTTGCTTCCATGATACGGCTTGGGCTGAATACTACACACAACCAAGAATACCGGAGGGTGCGGTCCACCTGATCATAGGGGACAGCCTGATACGAGTGCTGAGCCGGATCCAGTCGCACTGGCAGACTGGAGTCTTGAGCTTTTCTGGTCAAGGCTCCCAGACTCTGATGATGGGAACCAATGACGTGTCCAGAGGTGAATCGAGGAAGGTGATGAGGCTACATGAGAAAATGAGATGCATTCTAGAGGAGTTGCGGATTCAGATAGATCCCGCTATACTCACGATTTGCACCATCCCTTATAACATGAAGGCCAATCAGCATGCGATGGAAATGAACGAGAAGGTGGGAAACCCCAACGAGATAATCAGGCAGATACAGCAGAGGAGCGTGCTTGCCGTCAGATTGTTGGATGTGGCAGACCTGATGGAGCGATTCTTCCCGGAGGACGCGTCTTCGGATGGCATCCATTTTGACAGACCCAAGGGTGTGGAATGGTTAAATGGTGTCTTCCAGAGGCACATAAATACGCTAGAGGCGGATCTGCTTGTGACAGCCCAATTCACCTTTGGTCCACCCCAACACCCCCTTTCTTTGCCACCAGATCCCTGTCTAGTCGACTGGGAGCGAGAGTCGATTCAAGAGACAGCTCGAGGAGCATTCGGACCAGACTACCAGGGCCCATGCCGATGGAGGCCGAAGAAGCAGAGTCGTCCACACACCAAAGTTCGGTGATATTCTCAGTGTTGGTGGTGGATAGCAAGAGAGTGGAAAGACTAACGGAGTTGAGCCGGACAAGATATCTAGAGAGGATAACGGAATTGGACCTGGAAGATCTGGAATGCAGACAGGAGTTGGCGGAGGCCCTGGGGCTCAAGCACGTGTCACATGAGGACTTGAGTCGACACCATTGCGTGGATTGGTTGAAGGCCCACGAAGCACACTTCTCGAGAGCGAGGATGATGGAGACGGCATATCTGACCGGGATCTCTCTGAAGTCAGTAATGGGACCGATAAACTTTAGGCCACTCAAGCTGCTGGGGAGTCCAAGGCTCATAGTGGAACCCCCCAAACACCAAACAAGTATCGCAACAATCAGATTGGCAACTCCTGCGCAGTTGAGGGTGGTAGACAAGCTGTTGGAGCCGAAAGACATGGGGCTCCCGGATGCCGTGTACGAGGGTTCAAAATTAGCAGATGACCCAAGGTACGGAAAACCCTGTGGAAGCGCACAGTTAGCCAAGACATTGGCAGTATATGATCGATCGGATCAAGCGGCCGCAAGAGTAATCATCGTTGAAGCCTCGGATTTCGAGGGAACATCTCCCAAACTGTTTTGGCCGGAAACTCTGGTATACTTGCTACCTGGTGCGGAGTTGAACCAGATGCTGACTCTGGTGGTGGCGATGAAGTCGGAGATGCCTTGCGAGCCAGAGCTGCTGCTGTTTGCTGGAATGAATGACGACTTGCATGCGGCAGGGCTTCTGGAGCATCTGAAAGGCGATGCACCTACGCCGAAGAAGATCTGAGAAGCCATCCAGACGTTGTTTGCAGCAACGAATGAAGTGCAGGAAAATGTAACTTCTCGATTCGGATATAAGACGAAAGTGGTGTTCTCGACGTCTTGGGGATACGCGAGCAAGCCTCCTTCACTGCAGTGTGTGTCTGCCCTCTTGATCCTGATAGCGGAAGGGAATGCGTGGTGAATTCTGATGGCAGCCCCCCATCGGGAACTGGAACCCACAAACTTGAGATTTCTGAAGTCGGAGTTGGCGGCGGCATGGGCGGACGTGTCCCATGCTTTGAGAGGGTTCTACGAATTGGCAGACATCCTCATCGTGTTGGACGAGGTCCTCTTACTCGCGATTTCGAATCTCGCTCGTCAACTGAAGTTCAATCCGGAGATAGGGATAATCACCCAATAATAAGTCATCTGACAGCCAGCGTATGGTTCCGGGGTATGGACTTGACCATCACGAGCTCCACCAGCAAAAAGAGGGTACCGAGCAATGAAAAGAAGAATGTGGCTGCGGCCGAGAAGCAATTGGAAGCGATGGCATATCGTCTGACACAAGAGAGAGGCAGGTGGCCGTTCCTAACCCCAAGGCTACAGAATGCTACAGATAAGACGCGGGAGAATGCTCCACCTCTCCTCAGGCAGATATGGGAATTTCTTGAGGGACAGCTTGAGATGGCCGAGAGTAGGGAGATGACGGTCGGGAGATTCGTCACGGCAGCAAACGAAGTCACCATTGGAGGATTCCGGAGGGAGCATGCAAAAGATGACTTGAGAACGACGAAAGATCACGGAATCTTGAAATTCTTGAATCCTTGCTAGGAGAAGAAGTACATGGCTAAAATATTCTATTTGAAAGACATCATATTCGAAGCCTTCGTGCAGGAGCTGTTGAGTGTATCCATAAACATCTTGTTGGTCCTGTACTTGGTTTATCCCAGATACCTGTTAAACATGTGTCCAGGATACATGTTCAGCAGAGGGGTGGAGACACTTCGAATTGACGGGTACCTGACACTAGTGCTCTTGACTCATGGCGAGCTGGTGGCATTTCATCGGTTGATGAAATATGAGAAGCCCCTGTCGATGGGGAAAACCCACTCAAGTGTGGATACCTACTCTTACAAGTGCACTGCCGGGTTAAAAACGTTACTGGTGGAGTATCTTCTGATGCAAAACCGATACTTGACTGGTGAAGAAAGGAATCCCAAGACGACAGATGAATGGAAGGAGGTGAATGATGGTATACCTCTACTTGTCCTTGGCCATGAGGTCTGACCCATTGGGAGTGATAAGGGGCTTAGCGAGGTCGTAACCTGTATCTACGGGCCAGCGGTCACGTATGCCTTTCCAGATCCTCTTGTGGCGGCATATCGCAATTCAGTGGTGCAGGTGAGCCTGATAAGTGTACTCGATGGGACGTCGTTGAATTGGTGCCGACAAGAGGTGCTGAGGGCACGGATGAGTGACACAGTGCTCTTCGGGAAAGTGAAAGATCCCTGTTAGTGGTGCTCAATTTCCGGGGGCAGCTACTATGCAGGATGGGGGGGAAGCGTAAAGATCCCATTGAAACTTACCACAAAATCTGGAATTTGAACCCCCTGACGGCAGACAGACGAGAAATCTTGAGAATCCCGGCGTGGAAAGGGAGCTTCGAGCTGGTGAAGAGGGAGCTAGAGATGACACTAGAGAGAGAGAGAGAGATCTTGCCCACCGCCGTTCGCGAATTCACGAAAGTTAGGAGAATGACCTAGGGGATGAATAGCCCATTGGTTGTTCCATCCCTGCATGCAAGAGCGGCGATGGAGAAACAGCAGAAAGAGTTCACCGATGACTGGGACCACTTGTTTATCGGATAAACAGCAGCAATTTACATCCACACTAGTGAGATCAAGATAAACTCATGGACCACGCAAGCGAAGAAGATGAGAGGCTCAATGCCTCTCAAGTTCGAAATTCGGGATATCTTGAGAACGCTCGATCAAGCGGATCTGGAGAACACGCTGCCAATTTGCGACGATAGGAGAATGATCGTGGAGGAGGGACATATCGCTCTGAAAGACGAGATGATGTTCGCCACGAGAAAGTATCGGGCGCCCTACGGACTAGAGCAAGTGGAAATGAAGCAAGAAGAGAAAGAGCTGGACGCAGCGGGCTCCTTATATGTAGCCCTGACTGAATACAAGAAGCAGGAACCAGCTACACCCTCACACCTATCAGTGGGCACCCCTGGAGATAAGAGAAGCGGTCCCGTGGAAAGCCGGTTCAGAGACGTACTTGAGAGAAGGCGAGCTGAATCAGAAGGGGAGAGCATGGACGAAACTCTCAGTGAAGCAGGAGAAGAAATGAAAGTTGGGAATACGCCTGAGCCGAAACTAGCTGAGAAGGATTTCACCACTCAGGAACTGCTGCAAGAATTGAGTGGAGACGATTGGGCGAAAAGGCCACTCCACCTCTGACATCATCCCCTCGCAATGACCTGGAACTACCCTTGACCAGCAAAACTTCCAACATGGGTATGATACTCTTGAGCGCCGAGGAGAGCAAGAAGAAACCTTTCGAAGTAAACAAGTGGATGTTTTTGGGGACTCTGGAGAAAAAGGCGTGGCGAGGGAATTCTTGAGTGAATTTAACCAGGAGACGAGGAGTGAGACCACGCTAGATGACTTCAAGGAAGAGCTATGGGACACGGTAGTGAAGTTCGGGGAACCTGTCTTGATGGGCACAGGACTGGACGAGAAGGCGAGGAAAGAGCTGTTGAGCAAGGTGGTCAAACTAAGAGAAACGGAGCACAAGACCAAAGATGACGAATGTAAAGACAGCTCTACTCTGAAACAAAATACTGTTGACAAAATGGTTAAGATTGAAAGGAAGGAGAAGGTTAAGACTAGTAATATAATTAAAGATACTAATATCATTAAGGCTCGAGTAGGGGGAGGCAAGAGTTGGAAGGGATGGATGGGGAGAAAGAAGTCGAATCAGTGATGATAGCGGCGACGTCCCCAAGTAAAGGTGCAAGGTCTCGGAAGAGGCAGAGAGAAGAAGAGGAGTTGAAAATTCGCTAGGCAGACGCGGTCTCTGAGAAGAATCTGAGGGAGAGGGCTCCCATGATTTTTAAGCGGTGGAAGTCGGCAACCTACAAGGGCAGCTCCGAACCAAGGAAGCTGGCCGAAGTGATGAAAAAGATGGAAGTCCCGACGAATTTGGCAACAGAAGAAGACTTCAGACCCCAGAAGGCAAACACGAAACGGGGCTCAATGAGCGGGCAAATGTGGGAAGTGGATGTCGGCAAAGAGTGGATCTCAAGCGAGCACCAGGCTACTGGGAAACAAGTGACCAGCGACCCTATTGAGAAGATTGCGACGAGGAATACCGCTCGGTCCTGGTGGGTGGCTCTGGAGACGATGAAGGAGCTGGAGGACTGCCTGAAGAAACTCGATCGCGGAGTGTCCCGCAAGCGACGCAATTGGGCTACCCAACGAAAAGCCGAGGTTAACAAGTTAGTATTGGAACAACTGAAACGAACTTGGCAAAACTTACTACGGGATTATTTCGAAGAAGCGATGAGAACACCCTCATCGGCCTTCTCCACCTACGCCGAAGAAGATCTGGGAAGCCATCCAGACGTTGTTTGCAGCAACGAATGAAGTGCAGGAAAATGTAACTTCTCGATTCGGATATAAGACGAAAGTGGTGTTCTCGACGTCTTGGGGATACGCGAGCAAGCCTCCTTCACTGCAGTGTGTGTCTGCCCTCTTGATCCTGATAGCGGAAGGGAATGCGTGGTGAATTCTGATGGCAGCCCCCCACCGGGAACTGGAACCCACAAACTTGAGATTTCTGAAGTCGGAGTTGGCGGCGGCATGGGCGGACGTGTCCCATGCCTTAAGATGGTTCTACGAATTGGCAGACATCCTCATCGTGTTTGACGAGTTCCTCTTACTCGAGATTTCGAATCTCGCTCGTCAACTGAAGTTCAATCCAGAGATAGGGGATAATCACCCAATAATAAGTCATCTGACAGCCAGCGTATGGTTCCGAGGTATGGACTTGACCATCACGAGCTCCACCAGCAAAGAGAGGGGACCGAGCAATGAAATAAAAAATGTGGCTGCGGCCGAGAAGCAATGGCATATCGTCTGACACAAGAGAGAGGCAGGTGGCCGTTCCTAACCCCAAGGCTAGAGAATGCTACAGATAAGACGCGGGAGAATGCTCCACCTCTCGTCAGGCAGATATGGGAATTTCTTGAGGGACAGCTAGAGATGGCCGAGAGTAGGGAGATGACTGTCGAGAGATTCGTCACGGCAGCGAACGAAGTCACCATTGGAGGATTCCGGAGGGAGCATGCAAAAGATGACTTGAGAACGAGGAAAGATCACGGAATCTTGAAATTCTTGAATCCTTGCTGAGAGAAGAAGTACATGGCTAAATTAATCTATGCGAAAGACATCATATTCGAAGCCTTCATGCAAGAGCTGTTGAGAATGACCATAAACTCTTGTTGGCCCTGTACTTGGTTTATTCCAGATACCTGTTTAACATGTGTCCAGCATACATGTTCAGCAGAGGGGTGGAGACACTTCGAATTGATGGGTACCTGACACTAGTGCTCTTGACTCATGGCGAGCTGGTGACATTTCATCGGTTGATTAAATATGGCGAGCCCCTGTCGATGGGGAAAACCCACTCAAGTGTGGATACCTACTCTTACAAGTGCGATGTCGGGTTGAAAACGTTACTGGTGGAGTATCTCCTGATGCAAAACCGATACTTGACTGGTGAAGAAAGAAATCCCAAGACGAGAGATGAATGGAAGGAGGCAAATGGTGGTATACCTCTACTAACTGATCTGTGCTTGGCCATGAGGTCTGACCCATTGGGAGTGATTAGGGGCTTGGCGAGGTCGTAACCTGTATCTACGGGCCAGCGGTCACGTATGCCTTTCCAGATCCTCTTGTGGCGGCGTATCGCAATTCAGTGGTGCACTGATAAGTGTACTCAATGAGTTCACCGATGGCTGGGACCACTTGTTTATCGGATATACAGCAGCAGTTTACTTCCACACTAGTGAGATCAAGATAAACTCATGGACCACGCAAGCGAAGAAGATGAGAGGCTCAATGCCTCCCAAGTTCGAAATTCGGGATATCTCGAGAACGCTCGATCAAGCGGATCTGGAGAACACGCTGCCGATTTGGTACGATGGGAGAATGATCGTGGAGGAGGGACATATCGCTCTGAAAGACGAGATGATGTTCGCCACGATAAAGTATCGGGCGCCCACGGACTAGAGCAAGTGGAAATGAAGCAAGAAGAAAAAGAGCTGGACGCAGCGGGCTCCTTATATGTAGCCCTGACTGAATACAAGAAGCAGGACCCAGCTACACCCTCACACCTATCAGTGGGCACCCCTGAAAATAAGAGAAGCGATCCCGTGGAAAGCCGGTTCAGAGACGTACTTGAGAGAAGGCGAGCTGAAGCAGAAAGTGGGGAACTCAGGAACTGCTGCAAGAATTGAGTGGAGACGATTGGGCGAACAAGGCCACTCCACCTCTGACATCATCCCCTCGCAATGACCTGGAACTACCCTTGACCAGCAAAACTTCCAACATGGGTATGATACTCTTGAGCGCCGAGAAGAGCATGAACAACAATTTCGAAGTAAACAAGTGTATGTTCTTGGGGACTCTGGAGGAAAAGGCGTGGCGCGGGAATTCTTGAGTGAATTTAACCAGAAGACGAGGAGTGAGACCACGCTAGAGGACTTCAAGGAAGAGCTATGTGACACGGTAGTGAAGTTCGGGAAACCTGTCTTGATTGGCACAGGACTGAACGAGAAGGCGAGGAAAGAGCTGTTGAGCAAGATGGTCAAACTAGAAGAAACGGAGCGGAAGACCAAAGATGGCGAATGTAAAGACAGCTCTACTCTGAAACAAAATACTGTTGACAAAATGGTTAAGATTGAAAGGAAGGAGAAGGTTAAGACTAGTAATAAAATCAAAGATACTATTATCCTTAAGGCTCGAGTAGGGGGAGGCAAGAGTTGGAAGGGATGGACGGGGGAAAAGAAGTCGAATCTGTGATGATAGCGGCGACGCCACCAAGTAAAGGTGCAAGCTCTCGGAAGAGGAAGAGAGAAGAAGAGGAGTTGAAAATTCGCTGGGCAGACGCGGTCTCTGAGAAGAATCTGAGGGAGAGGGCTCCCATGATTCTTGCGCGGTGAAAGACGGCAACCTACAAGGGCAGCTCCGAACCAAGGAAGCTGGCCTAACTGATGAAAAAGATGGAAGTCCCGACGAATTTGGCAACAGAAGAAGACTTCAGACCCCAGAAGGCAAACACGAAACGGGGCTCAACGAGCGGACAAATGTGGGAAGTGGATGTCGGCAAAGAGTGGATCTCAAGCGAGCACCAGGCTACTGGGAAACAAGTGACCAGCGACCCTATTGAGAATAATGCGACGAGGAATACCGCTCGACCCTGGTGGGTGGCTATGGAGACGATGAAGGAGCTGCAGGACTGCCTGAAGAAACTCGATCGTGGAGTGTCCCGCAAGCGACGAAATTGGGCTACCCAGCAAAAAGCCGAGGTTAACAAGTTAGTATTGGGGAGCCAACTGAAACGAACTTGGCAAAACTTACTATGGGATTATTTCGAAGAAGCGATGAGAACACCCTCATCTGCGTTGCCCTTGATGGCAAATCCTTTCGTCAGAACAGCGGGACAGCTGATGTTCGCGTGGAGCCTGGTGGGAATAGAGCTGGAGGCGTTGAGTTCACACGACAAGTTGAAGCAGGGCGGCAAGAATCTGGAAGTTCATCAAATGCTGATGCAGCACGTCGACAGGGATATTTCAGGTTTGAGTCTGGCAAGGAGGAAAGATGCTACTTGTTTCTTGAGGTGGATAATGTCCGAGATGACCAACAATACCATCGAAGTGTGTCAGCAGAAAGCGATAGGAAGCAAGACAATGGAAAGGAGAATCTCCACGGTCATCCTGAACGTGTACCAGAGTACTGGAATAGAGAAGGAAGACAGCTCCAGGCAGTCTCTAGAGAATCATGGAAAACGTGGCGAGATACGAAGATTCTACAACAAGGAACTCGAGGAGGGACATGACGTGCATCGTAACTTAGCATTGACTGGAGAAAGCTCGAGACCCAACAAACGTGGAGAATATCAATATGTATCTGGAACAATGGGATAGCATACAACCCTTTCTTGGATTCATAATCCGGAAGTGCTCACAGGAACCACGAAATGACAGAGCTTTTAAAATGTTGTACGGAGAAGATCGTCGAGATTGATCCGGTGGAAAGAGAAAAACCAAGCTTGGGTCTGATTTTTGAGACGACGCCCAAGATAATAAGCGTGCCATGCTCGAACAAGAGAGTGGAGTTAAAAATGGGGAACGGGAATGGCATGCTGATCACGGACTTAAGAGTGGTGTGGAAATTGCTGAGGCCCTCCTGGTGCCCACATCCCCACGCAAGTCTGATTGAAGAGGTCACGGAGCGAGTGAGGCTAGCACCGACGAAAGACAAGGACCTGGGAACACTGAATTTAGTACACAAGCTGATCTTGCCTCAGAGCAAGGAGTCGGGCGAAGCAACGAGTAAGCTAGGATCAGTGAAGAAGATGGAACAGGGTAGTTGTCTTGACCTGACACGTGGAAGCGGAGAGCACAATTGTGGTGGGCGATCATGTGTCAGGATACAGTCGTTCCAAAGAAAGGACCTAGTCGCTTGGTTTGGCGACATCAGAGAAAGAGAAAAGAGTGAAATACAAATAGTGGCTGAGTGTTATACGAACACTACTGTGATCATAACAACGGCTTTAGGGCTCTTCTCGAGGATGCGCAGTCTACAGTCACTGGAGATGCTGGAGTCCGAGCGCCCCTTGGTGACAGCATTGAGTGTGGAGTCATGGCCTGGAGCATTGCAAGTAACCCAGAAGCACATCAGAGGGTGGAAGGTTGGTTTTGAGGCGGAATTGGGATTTCCCGTGGGTGAAACCTATGGTCTGCCAGTAAATGTGAAGTCCCTAGTAGGATCAGTATTGGCCAACCTATGTGGAAGCCACTATCCATTACATATGGCGATGGTGGAGGTATCCAGCCAGAGGATACTAATAAGCAAAGCCTTCTCGGTGCCCAAGTGCGTACGACTGGCTCGAATGTCGCACCACTCACACAAACTGTTGAGGAAAATCCTGGGGACGGTGCCAAGGGAACAAAGAGTTGACTTGAGTGAAATCTGGGGGGAAGAACTTTTGGGTTTGGAAGGTGAGAACACAAGTGACCTCGGGAGGCAGAAAGTAATCGGGAAACCGATGAATAGTATTCCAAACCTGGAGGAGAAAGATGCGATGCATGAGAACATGATGGAGGTGGAACCTCTGCTGGAAGCTTCGGGTGAACGTAATCTCCGGAGCATCGATATTACACATATGGAATGCCCATGTCATTGTCTGGCACAGACGGTGTGGTACCCAGAATACGCAAACCTCTGCTAAGTATGGGACGTGGAAGAAATTCGGTTGATTGGATTACCTGATCACCGGCAGAAGGTGACCCTCTTGGTGGTAGGCGCAATGTTGGCGTTACGATGGATCGAGGAGAACGTGACCAAATATCGGGAGTCGAGAGCACCGACGGCAGAGTCGATATACGCTATTGACTATAGCAGGAGACTCGAGCTGTTTGAGACTGAGTGCAAGATATTCGCCATACCGATGGAGGTCAGGCACATATGGAGCCGCATAAGATTCTTCCCATGGTTTCGAGCGACATTGACATCTTGGTTGTATATGGTGACAAAAGACCACATGAATAAAGCATCAGAAGGAATACCGACAGTTCCTGGCAGAGATTGGACCGGAAGCCTTCAAGATACCTTTGCTTACCCACCGAAATGCGATCACGACGGGATGGAAAAAAATTGGTAGAGTGTCTAGAGATAATACCAAGGCGAGGGAATCTATACTGGAAGAGGACTTGGCGAAGAACGTGAGCCTGAGTCTTCATAACTTCTTTTGCTTGGTAAGAGAATCGAAAATGAAGGGTTTGCCAAACCAAGCGAAGAGGTTGCATGAACAGAGAGAGAGAGAGTGGATGCCATCTAACGAACAACTAAAAGCTTGTGAAGAGATCGTGATCAGCTCCGATGATGAAGACGCACTGCTAGGACAGATTACGGTGTCAAGCGCATCGGGGCCCAGCACCTCAAAGGCGAAGAACGCGAAATGAGCACGGAGCTCAGTGGGGGAATTCTAGAGTCTTGAGTCTTGAGAGGGAAGGAAAGGGTCTCGAGCGTGAAATCGGAAGAAATCTGAGTTCACGAAAAAGAAATTTTAACGAAACGAGATATTGTTCTTAAAATGCTATATTTATTATATAAATCAAAATGCTGCATGAAAATTTCCCGATTGAAATCAAGAGGATAAAAGCAATTTTAGATCATTAGCTCGCAAAGCAGAAATTTAGGGTGCAGTTGTATGCAGATTTTGATTGCTGTATAGCGATATTATGACAGTTTTGCATGGTAGTGAATTTTGGGGTGTAGATAAACTTAAGTCTGCTGCAAACTTCTGTAATTGACCACTGGCACTGTATCTTGAGCGACACTCAAAGTTCCGGGGATTCACTGACAGACGGCGACACGCGATGAGGACAGCGATCTTGAGTCCGGGGAGTATGTGCTAGTCGGTCATATTTGGAAGTTTGACGTTGAGCAATACGAAAAACGTGATTTTGGGGTCAAATGGAATTTTTCAAATTATCGAATTGAACATGTCATGCTCAATTTTTTCGCGACAACTGAAAATCGCAGAAAAAAAAAGATCAGAACGACCAAACTACAATCGCGGGAAAGTAATTAAAAAACAGCGGTAAATTGCTATCGCAATTTCTGATACCTAATTAGAGCGAGAGTAGAGCTGTCTTATTTGTGGCAGGAGACAGAAAATAACCGCGAGTGAAAGCAGATTGAAACTCAAGTGGACCAGAACGAACCTTCGGTGGAAACGTGGAAAACCGAAGTCTCCCAATGGTCCAGACCCAAAACTTATTTCTTGAGCTAAAACTAAATCATAACAGGCTCCTCGAGCTAAACTTAATTACCCATCAAATCTAGAGTCGCTAGTTAATTTAGTTACTCCAATTCTCGAGTGTGCTTGTATGTGAGTACGCAATTCTGTTTTCTTGAGTGTCTTTTATAGCTATTATGTTGAGGTGAGAAGAGTTATAGGTTGGTCCATCTGAAATGGATCAAAGTTCCACTTTCTAATAAAAAGTAGCTGTACGAACTGTTCCGACCCTGTTTTTAACGGCGTTCGCTTATTTTGGGTATTTTGAGACCTAACTATGGGGACGTTCTTGTTTCTAGAGTGGGGGGTATTTTAGTAGTGGCCTTTTAGCTGTAACGAGGGTTTTAGTCTCTTGTCGCAAGTGAACCGAATTGGCTCCCACCGTTCGAGGTAGAAAAACACAACAGAAAGTGTCCTGACTCTTGAGCCAATGGTTATAGGTCTTTTTTTTTCTTTAACTTCATATGTGACTTAAGTAGGCGACTGTTACAACTCAAGCCTTTCTAAATAAATAGTAGGTGTCTCTAAAGCCACTAGCTAAAATCAAAATCCAAACTTATAAAAGCAACAAATTCTTCAATCTTCAAAACTCAACTAAACGTTTTCTTTTCAGTTTCAATTGCAAACTTAGCTGATTTGTTTCTCACTTGAATTTTTTGTCACATACAAAACAATTCTGAGTTTTAACATCTTCTCTTTCGCCGCCTCTTTGTTTTTTCTTTTGTTCGTCAATTAGAAGTTCTAATTTTCTTTCTTTTTGGTTCTTGTTTTTCGGCCATTTGTCAATGCTCCATCTCCTCCTCCTGCGACATTGACTCCGCATTTTCATTCTCTGTATCTTGCAACATGTCGGTAGCTATTCTGACGCTGTTGGAAGCAGTCCTCCATCACTTCTGCTCTTCTACTCTTTGTTTAAAACAAGGTAGAGTCTCTCTGTTTCGGCAGAAGCTCTTGTGAAGGCGCAACGTCACCTTTCTCTCCAATTCCTCTTTCAACATCTCTTCTTTCTACCTTCCGTCATTTTCAATTGTCCTAGAAGTTCTCTTCACTGCAGTGGTTACTGTATTCCGATGAGTTACAAAAGCTCGCTTAAAGGCTCGTGCTCCAAAATCCAGCTGATACGAACTGTACATTCTGCTGTGCTTCGACATATGCTTCTTAGCATACTCATACAACCATGCAACCATGTTGGCTGATACAACCATGCAGTCATGTTGCATCAGTCATCTTCTGGCCCATATCTTTTTCACTTCCATCGGAATGTTCAAGATTTTGCACATTGTTTCAAAAAGATCTAAATCTTTTAGACAATCCAATTCCTGTAACTGTTCTTTCGCGGGCGCCTGCTGTCTATTGTTCTCCTTGACATTATCTTCCAGCCATCGTATCGCCATCATAACTCCTACGATCCTTATCGTTATGGGCTGTGATGAATCTGGTAAACCCATAGAGAGCAGCTCTCCACAGTCCCAGATCAACACCAGATTACTACACTTGGGGTACCACTATGTTTGCAGCAAGCAATGATAGGGTACCTCATCATGTTTCGACAAGATGCTCCTCCAATTACGTTTTCCCGAAGCTTCCAGTAGTGGTTTTTTTCCATCATCACTCGATGGAGTTCATCATTATCATCTACTGCATTGTAATCCTTTGCCTGTTGACTCTTTCTGCTTTTGTCTTTCAAAGTCGCTGAAGTTCACATTGGCGTATTCTATGAACTTCTCTCCAAATTATCGATTCTAACTCCATTTTGGTTCTCTCCGGAACTGCTGAGAACATTTTGCACAGTAACTCGTAAGATTTTTCTGACATTCTTGCTAGTCTTACGCGTTTCGGCACAGAGAAAGCTTGATCCACGATCGG
Source organism: Symsagittifera roscoffensis (assembly GCF_963678635.1). NCBI lineage: Eukaryota > Metazoa > Xenacoelomorpha > Acoela > Convolutidae > Symsagittifera > Symsagittifera roscoffensis. Next base: position 60,613,576 of record NC_087063.1, on the reverse strand, counting down.
TCTGGTACTCTTCACATCCACCGCTACTTGCACAATAGAGCTAGAGTTGATCCCACTAAATACCTCCCTCCCGTCGGTCTTCGATAAGGTTCACTCTGCCGGATGTTCATTTCCACCTCAATCGCTTCTCTCCATTTTCCAATATGCTTCAACTCAGTTTGCAATATTCCCGTGAACACTTCTACACTGATGGTCGTAACCAACTCATGCTTTTGTTCTATAATCAAGGGTGACTCTAAGGAACCAAAGATCCTGTAGAATCCTATTGCAGTCACTAGATTCACCTCAGTTTTTCCATTGCAATCTGTAATCATTTCCGTTTCTGTTTTCGCCTTCATCACAATGTTCCCAAATAATATCGTTAATTGCTTGTGTTGCTTCTCCAGGGTCTTTACGCAATCCAGACCTCCTCAGATATGACCTTCCAGTCCACAGACTTCTGCCAGACAGCTACCAGGTTTGATATAGTCCTCTGGTACCCAGCCAGGCAACTCTACCTTGTCTTCCTAGTTGCTCTTAGAGGCTGTCGTCATCAAGTTATAGATGATGTTCAGGTCAAACAAGTTACAATCTGAGTTCAATTCCCTCTACACGTCGTGTGTCGCACGTAATATCGAATCAGCGTTGGGGCTAGGACACCATGATGGTTTATCAGTTCCCATACCACCATTAAGCTGGTTCTCTGTAGTTCATCCGAGAATCCCAATCCAAACTCCACTCGGTTGTCCGATTTTGGAAGTGATGGTGCAGTCATCTTTTCCGACAGTGAAACACGTAATCGGGAAACCGATGAATAGTGCCCCAAACCTGGAGGAGAAGGATGCGATGCATGAGAAGATGATGGAGGTGGAACCTCTGCTGGAAGCTTCGGGAGAACGTAACCTCCGGAGCATCGATATTACACATGGGGATTGCCCATATCATTGTCTGGCACAGACGGTGTGGTACCCAGAACATGCAAACCTCTGCTTAGTATGGGACGTGGAAAAAATTCGGTCGATTGGATTACCTGATCACCGGTAGAAGGTGACCCTCTTGGTGGTAAGCACAATGTTGGCGTTACGATGGATCGAGGAGAACGTGACCAAATATCGGGAGTCGAGAGCACCGACGGCAGAGTCGATATACACTATTGACTATAGCAGGAGACTGGAGCTGTTTGAGACTTCGTGCAAGATATTTGCCATACCGATGGAGGTCAGGCACATATGGAGCCGCACAAGATTCTTCCCATGGTTTCGAGCGACATTGACATCTTGGTTGTTTATGGTGACGAAAGATTACATGAAAAAGCATCAGAAAGAATACCGACAGTTCCTGGCAGAGATTGGACCAGAAGACTTCAAGAGACCTTTGCTGACCCACCGAAATGCGATCACGACGGGATGGAAAAAAGTTGGTAGAGTGTCTAGAGATAATAACAAGGCGAGGGAATCAATACTGGAAGAGGACTTGGCGAAGAACGTGAGCCTGAGTCTTCATAACTCCTTTTGCTTGAATAGAGAATCGAAAGTGAAGGGTTTGCCAAACCAAGCGAAGAGGTTGCAGGGACAGAGAGAGTGGATGCGATCCTACGAACAACTAAAAGCTTGGGAAGAGATAGTGATCAGCTCCGATGATGAAGGAGCACTGCTAGGACCGATTACGGTGTCAAGCGCATCAGGGCCCAGCACCTCAAAGGCGAAGAATGCGAAATGAGCAGGGAGCTCAGTGGGGGGAATTCTAGAGTCTTGAGTCTTGAGAGGGAAGGAAAAGGGCTTGAGCGTGAACTCGGATGAATCTGAGTTCACGAAAAAAAAGTTTCAGCGAAACGAGATATTGTTATTAATATGCTATATTTATTATAAAAATCAAAATGCTGCATGACAATTTCCTGATTGAATAGGATAAAAACATAAAAGCAATTTTAGATCATTCGCTTGCAAAGCAGAAATTTAGGGTGCAGGTGTATGCAGATTTTGATTGCTGTTTAGCGATTTTATGACAATTTTGCATGGTAAAGAGTTTTGGGGTGTAGATAAACTTAAGTCTGCTGCAAACTTCTGTAAATGACCACTGGCACTGTATCTTGAGCGACACTCAAAATTCCGGGGATTCACTGACAGACGGCGACACGCAATGAGGACATCGATCTTGAGTCCGGGGAGTATATGCCAGTCGGCGGTCATATTTGGAAGTTTGACCTTAAGAAGTACGAACAACGTGATTTTGGGATCAAATGGAATTTTTCAAAAATTTGAATTGAAAATGTCATGCTCAACTTTCTCGCGACAACTGAAAATCTCAGAAAAATAAGATCAGAACGACCGAACTACAATCGCGGAAAAGTAGTTTAAAAAGCAGCGGGAAATTGCTATTCGCAATTTCCGATACTTAATTAGAGCGAGAATAGAGCTGTCTTAGTCGTGGCAGGAGACAGAAAAAAATCGCGAGTGAAAGGAGATTGAAATTCAAGTGGATCAGAATGAACCTTCGGTGAAAACGTGGAAAACCGAAGTCTCCCATTGGTCCAGACCCAAAACCTTTTTCTTGGCCTAAAACTAATTCATTACAAGCTTCTCGAGTTAAACTTAATTACCCATCAAATCTTAGTTAATTTAGTCGCTAGTTAATTGAGTCGCTAGTTAATTTAGTTATTCCAATTATGGAGTGTGCTGGTATGTGAGCACGCAATTCAGTTTTCTTGAGTAAATTTTATAACTATTATGTTGAGGTGAGAAGAGTTTTAGGTTGATCCATCTGAAATGGATCAAATTTCCACTGTCTAATAAAAAGTAACTGTACGGACTGTTCCGACCCTGTTTTTAACGGCGTTCGCGTATTTTGGGTATTTTGAGACCTAACTATGGGGACGTTCTTATTTGCTGGAGTGGGGGGTATTTTGGTAGTGGCTTTGAGTTGTAACGAGGATTTTAGTCTCCTGTCGCAAGTGAACCGAATTGGCTCCGACCGTTCGAGGTAGAAAAACACAACAGATAGTGTCCCTGACTCTTGAGCCAATGGTTATAAGGCCTATTTTTCTTTAACCTTATATGTGACTTAAGTAGGCGACTGTTACAACTCAAGCCTTTCTAAATAAATAGTAGGTGTCTCTAAAGCCACTAGCTAAAATCAAAATCCAAACTTATAAATGCAACAAATTCTTCAATCTTCAAAACTCAACTAAACGTTTTCTTTTCAGTTTCAATTGCAAACTTAGCTGATTTGTTTCTCACTTGAGTTTTTTGTCACATACAAAACAATTCTGAGTTTTAACATCTTCTCTTTCGCCGCCTCTTTGTTTTTTCTTCTGTTCGTCGCTTAGAAGTTCTAAAACTTCTAAATTCTTCTAATTTTCTTTCTTTTTGGTTCTTGTTTTTTGGCCATTTGTCAATGCTCCATCTCCTCCTCCTGAGACATTGACTCCGCACTTTCAGTCTCTGTGTCTTGCAACACGTCGGTAGCTATTTTGATGCTGTTGGAAGCAGTCCTCCAACATTTCTGCTCTTCTACTCTTTGTTTAAAACAACGTAGAGGATCAACGTTAGATTCTCTGTTTCGGCAGAAGCTGCTGTGGAGGCACAACGTCACGAGAATCCCAATCCAAACTCTACTCGGTTGTCAGATTCTGGCACGGAAGGTGCAGTCATCTTTTCCTCCAAGACTAGTCTCAGCTTGTTCTGCTGATTAGTAGCGCTTCCTATCGTTACAATTCTTGACGTCCAGAATCTTAGCAACACTGCTTGCTCGTAATCATAGAAGCAATCGCGTAAGTCTTCATTTATGAAGGGGTTGTACGCCATCCCTGTGATTCCTGATACGTTACTGTATGATTTCTTCCTGATCGGTCCACAGTATTCACTGGATTTCGGCATGGCTCCCATGGATTCCTTAGTGAGCATCAGCTCCTTGTTTGAGAACCTCCTTATTCAGTCTATTTTCTTCATCGGTTCTAGTTCCACAGGTTCTTTCATATTCACTCGCATTGGTTTGCTCTGATATATGTCCAAAAGTGCTAACAGCAGCAAGGCTTTCGCTCGTTCTTCGCCTTCTCTTAGCATCTTGACACAAGTGTTCAATCCTGCCTTGAAATTTATTCTATCATAAATCGAATGAAACAGAGAGCGTCTCCCCGCTTCGCGCACGCTACTGCTGCTCCTTCTTGGGTCATCAGATCCCTCACACTCGTCATCAAGAACACCTTTTCTCCCTTCGATCTCTTCCTTTCTTTCGAATCAAATTCCCCGCGAGTCAATCCAATCATGCACAAAGCGAACCTCAGTTGTAACTAAGTGTTATTACCTCAGTGTTCTTACATAGGGTATTGCTATCATTGCGTGTATCTTCGGTTTTATTTTCATTTCTTCCTCGTAACACTACCGCTCTCCATGGAAGACTCGCCAACTGCTCGATCGTTTCCACGTGCATTTCAGACAATATCAGAGTCCCGTATGCCTTCTGTTTCAGGGTGGTGCCTTGCATCATCGTCTCCAAGTAACCTTCCATGGCACGTTTGTCTTCCAGAGCCATTAGGTACCTCTGGCCGAATTTCTGTACTCTAACATCTCCATGTATCCACCGGCGGGTTCAGCAATCGATATAGTTTCCGACACCGTCAGTCGGTTATATTCCACTGGGACCAGCTGTCCTACAACGCTTCCCTTTTCGTGATTCATGGGAGATGGTTCGAAGTCTTTAGGAGTACTCCCCCCTATTGGCTGAGTATCTCCATTTCTGACGTCGCCCCAGTCAGAGTGCGGTCACTTTTTTTAGTTTTGTAACTGGCTGATTTTGTTCCTGCCACGAGAATGGGTGACACCATCGCTACGTCAGTCAACATCCTGTCTGTACCAGGCAATTGATCCTCACCCTGTCCCAAGTCCATAGCTTCTTCGACGCGTTTTCTTTTAGCTGAGTTGACGGCTTTCATCGAGATCTCGGAATCCACCTTTGTCTTCCCCGTTTTCCTCAATGTCACCTTGCTGCCCAGTTTCATCTTGATTTCATTAATCCTGTCAATCACCATTTTTGATCGCTTCGTTCACTTCCGGGTTCTTGACAGATATACCCCTTCTCCTTTGTCTTCTTGCGGCGTCATCTTGATAGGAGAGTTTGCCTAACTTTCGTCAGTGGCCGAGTCAATCAACAACTCGCTCAATCTCCCTTCACACTCGTCGAGTTTGTCAAGGACTTCCAGCATTAGTGGTCGGTTGAGAACTAGTTTCAAAATAGACTGGGTTCCGTAGCTCTGAACCACTGCCCAGACATTTTCCATGAAGGCTACTCTGTCCATTCTGCATCCCGTCCTATTTTCATGGTCTCTATGATGCACCTTACCAAGGGCAACGTAACCAAGAAAGGTACTCTGGCAGTGCCTTCTATCCTTCTTCTTCTTGTTGATTCCATTAAGAGTTTCCTTTCGGCATTCTTAGAATTGCTCGGAGAGCTGCTCTCCGGCAAGATCCACTTCGTTCCCATGAAGGCCGACGGAGATTCCAGCGTGGAAGTTCCCTCGTCTGCAGGCTCAGTCGTCGCTTCCAACCTATCCGTGACGTTTTCAAAATCACTGAGGAAATTGAAGTCCAGGCTGGACATCCCTCCTATCGAAGCTTTATCGTCTTCTTTCTCGGCTCGATCGGGATCCTGTTGCATAGCCCATTGTCTCGTCTCGGATTCCTTCGTGATTTTGAGGGCCCTTGCTCTTCACTCAGGCAATTTCGGTATAATTAGTCTGCCAGCGGACTGATCTTCCTCCTCTCACGCTCGTTAATATTAGGGAGGATTCTGGTAAGTCAGCCTTGCCTCTCATAATCATAGGTACTAGACCCAGTTTCGCCCATTCCTTGTCAAACCTCCCAGGCTGCGGAGTCTTGGCATTGCTCATTCGTCTCCTCGTTACTTCATCAGTATAAGTAAACTGCGTATACTGCAGCACTGCAACGTTTCTACCATTGAAACACGGATCCATCATTTCAGAGATTTTCGCCATTCTCCTTACATTAGTCTCAAAGGCTCCCATCCTAAGGGTTTGCACTGCGGATACTGCTTCGAGCAGCATCCTTCTTATCAGAGGGAATTCAGGGATTTCCTCCGGCAGTTTCTTCTAATCACCCCAGCTTTTCGTCTCTTCTCTCACCTTATGGTACGCGGTCATTAGACGAAGAATTCTCGTGATCTCGCCGTTCGTTTTATCATGCGGTCTTAAGTTCCAGAGCTTTGGAAACACCTCGATGTATGCTTTCACCTTCACATCAGGGAACGCGATCGTGACTGCAGGTCCATAACGGTAGAAATCAATCCAATCACAAATTCTGCACTCCTTCGGTGAGCAGTATCGCTCGTCCTTTCACAAAGTTCTCTGCTCCAACCGTCACGAACAGGGCTAGTAACTCAACGATCGATACTTCTACGACTACTTGAAAGAATTCTTTTATCAGATATCGAGAAAATGAAGGGTATATTTTTGCCAAGAAGGACACGGTCGTTCCGGCTCCTTGCCCTTCCAACATGCTCTCAGTCCGGTCAAAGCCTTCTTCTCCCTTCACATATTGTGTCCAGAAAGCTTCCAGGGTCACTTGGCACACTTTGTTCACGAACTCGGCTAATTTCTCCTCAGCTTTCTCAGCCAGGTTTATTTTTTTCACTAAGTCGGCATCGATCTTCCTGATCATCACTGAGCATTGCGCGAAAGCATCCGCGCCCATTGCTGCTATCCGAGGGGTCAAGTGCAGCCACTTGTTAGCCTCTGGTTTTTTTCTCAAAACCATCGCTTCCAAGTGAGCTCTGGTCTCCTTGGAGTTCTTGCTTCTCTCTCCTTCCTCTTTTATTTCCAATCCTCGGAACCATAAATCGTTTGACATCGCCATGATCACCCTATGGTCATCTTCAATTCCTGGCTTCAATTTGAGCTCTCGGCTGAAGTTGGACAGTTCCAACCCCAACATCTCGTCTAACACTAGCATGTGTAGTGAATGGTCTTTGAATCCTCGCATCGCAAATGAGATTTCAGACCACACCGCAGGTAATTCAGCCATGTGTGGCATTAGATTCTCCATCTCTATTTCGCGATTTGGGGCAGTTATGATCACGTCATATTTCCCTTCCGTCCGAGAGCAATGCCACCATTGCATATACAAACTTTAGTCCATTCGGGAGCTGTGCATATCCCGGAGGCAGTGCAAACACGGCTCTCGGTGTTATCTTGGTGAAGGCATCTTCCTTCAGAGTGTCCACTACTTCACCCATTGACTCGAGGATATCAGTTATAGCTGGCCACACAGCGTCTTTGGCTGTCGTAGGCTCTCTGAGTCTTCTCAGGAAACCCCTACTGTGTAGATGGTCGTTCATGCCAGCAAATACAATTGTGATTGGGTTCATTTTTGTCTGTACTTGTAACCCAATTGCCATCGACACAGACTGCATTAGATCCAGGTCGACCGCTGCCTATATTATAACATCAGGCCAAAACAGAGACTTGGAGGTATACACGAAGTCTGAGCTCGCAACAACCATGATCTTTGCCTTCCTCATGGTTGATCTTTCTTGATCGCCTTCAATCTACCGTATCTCTGAACATCACTTTCTTGATTCACTTGTTTCGGGTACGCTCTTTCTTTTACGTGACCTGGGGGTGCTTTTATCTGTCTTAACATTTTCACGTGTTGTCCTATTGGTGCCCTCATCGTCAAGAATTTTCCGGGTCTTTCTTCTCGATTTCCTTTATCGTGATTCAGTTTATGGTGTTGCATTTACTGGACCCATTGTATTGTTCGAGGGCATCCCTCTAAATCGGCGAACCTCAAAGTCAGCCTGCGCTATCAGCCAGACCACGCCGGTTATTGGTTACAGTCCATTGACGGATGCTCCATCTTCATTTCATTAATTCTGTCAATCACCATTTTCGGTCGCATCGTTCCTTCCGGGTTGTTGACAGATACACCTCTTCTCCCGTGTCTTCTTGCGGCGTCATCTTGATAGGAGAGTTTGCCTCACTTTCGTCAGTGGCCGAGTCAATCAACAACTCGCTCAGTCTCCCTTCACACTCGTCGAGTTTGTCAAGGACTTCCGGCATTAGTGGTCGGTTGACACCAAGTTTCAAAAAAGACTGGGTTCCGTAGCTCTGAACTACTGCCTAGACCTTTTCCATGAAGGCCACTTTGTCCATTTTGCATCCCGTCCTAATTTCATGGTCTCTATGATGCACCTCTCACTCCTCTTCGGGCAACGTTCCCAAGAAAGGTACTCTGGCAGTGTCTTCTATCCTTCTTTTTCTGGGTGATTCCATTAAGAGTTTATGTTCGGCATTTTTAGAATTGCTCGGAGAGCTGCTCTCCGGCAAGTTCCACTTCGTTCCCATGAAGGCCGACGGAGGTTCCAGCGTGGAAGTTCCTTCGTCTGCAGGCTCAGTGGTCGCTTCCAACCTATCCGTGCCGTTTTCAAAATCACTGAGGAAATTGAAGTCCAGGCTGGACATCCCTCCTGTCGAAGCCTTATCGTCTTCTTTCTCGGCTTGATCGGGATCCTGTTGCATAGGTTCTTCCGATCGACGGCTCCTCCCTGCCCAATGTCTCGTCTCGGATTCCTTCCTGATTTTGAGGGCCGTTGCTCTTCACTCCTTGCCCCATCAGGAAATTTCGGTATAATTAGTCTGCCAGCGGACTGATCTTCTTCCTCTGCATGAACTACTTTGACCTCTTCATGTCCAAATGGTGCTAGCATGGTTCTAGTCTGTAGGGTTCCTCCCACCGTTACCCCTGGTTTCACGCTCGTTAAGATTAGGGAGGATTCTGGTAAGTCAGCCTTGCCTCTCATAATCATAGGTACTAGACCCAGTTTCGCCCATTCCTCGTCAAACCTCCCAGGCTGCGGAGTCCCGGCATTGCTCATTCGTCTCCTCGTTAATTCATCAGTATAAGCGAACTGCGTATACTGCAGCACTGCAACGTTTCTGTCATTGAAACACGGATCCATCATTTCAGAGAATTCCGCCATTCTCCTTTCATTAGTCTCAAAGGCTCCCATCCTAGGGGTTTGCACTGCAGAGACTGCTCCGAGCAGCATCCTTCTTATCAGAGGGAATCCAGGGATTTCCTCCGGCAGTTTCTTTTAATCACCCCAACCTTTCGTCTCTTCTCTCACCTTATGGTACGCGGCCATTAGACGGGGAATTCTCGTGATCTCGCCGTTCATTTTATCATGCGGCCTTAAGTTCCAGAGCTTTGGAAACACCTCGATGCGTCCTCTATCCACTATTCCCATACGATTACGGAAGTGATCGTCAAAGTTAACGACCGTCATCTCTGGCTCCGATATCTTTGCATTAATAGGTCTTCGCTCATGAGCTCTCGCACTACATGCTGCTCACACCAATTCAGCGCACTTCCTTCCACGGCTGATATGAAGTTCAGGTGCAGCAATGACCTCCTGTATGCTTCCACCTTCACATCAGAGAACGCGAACGTGACTGCAGGTCCATATATGACCGTCACGAACTCCGTGGCTCCTCTGATCAATGCTAAGGGATCGGTCCTCATAGCTGAGCTCAGATCAGTTAGTAGGGGCATGCCCCCAACATTACGTCGCACGTCTTCCTCCCTCTGAATCGTTACGTCCTCTCATGTTTTAAAGCGATTCTGCTGCAGGAGGTAATATATAAGAGTATTTCGCAAATCTCTTATCTTATTCCAGGAATCCATGGATCGCTTCACATCGATTTTCCTCACGTTCTCTTTCATCTGCTCCGGATAGCGTGTCAAATTCATCAAACCTCCCAACTTTCCTTGCGTTATCGCGATCAACGTTAGAAGTCCATCTAATCACAAATTCTGCACTCCTTCGGTGAGCAGTATCGCTCGTCCTTTCACAAAGTTCTCTGCTCCAACCGTCACGAACAGGGCTAGTAACTCAACGATCGATACTTCTACGACTACTTGAAAGAATTCTTTTATCAGATATCGAGAAAATGAAGGGTATATTTTTGCCAAGAAGGACACGGTCGTTCCGGCTCCTTGCCCTTCCAACATGCTCTCAGTCCGGTCAAAGCCTTCTTCTCCCTTCACATATTGTGTCCAGAAAGCTTCCAGGGTCACTTGGCACACTTTGTTCACGAACTCGGCTAATTTCTCCTCAGCTTTCTCAGCCAGGTTTATTTTTTTCACTAAGTCGGCATCGATCTTCCTGATCATCACTGAGCATTGCGCGAAAGCATCCGCGCCCATTGCTGCTATCCGAGGGGTCAAGTGCAGCCACTTGTTAGCCTCTGGTTTTTTTCTCAAAACCATCGCTTCCAAGTGAGCTCTGGTCTCCTTGGAGTTCTTGCTTCTCTCTCCTTCCTCTTTTATTTCCAATCCTCGGAACCATAAATCGTTTGACATCGCCATGATCACCCTATGGTCATCTTCAATTCCTGCCTTCAATTTGAGCTGTCGGCTGAAGTTGGACAGTTCCAACCCCAGTACCTCGTCTAACACTAGCATGTGTAGTGAATTGTCTTTGAAACCTCGCATCGCAAATGAGATGTCAGACCACACCGCAGGTAATTCAACCATGAGTGGCCTTAGATTCTCCATCTCTATTCCGCGATTTGGGGCAGTTATGATCACGTCATATTTCCCTTCCGAGAGCAAAGCCACCATCGCATATACAAACTTTAGTCCATTCGGGAGCTGTGCATATCCCGGAGGCAGTGCAAACACGGCTCTCGGTGTTATTTTGGTGAAGGCACCTTCCTTCAGAGTGTCCACTACTTCACACACTGACTCGAGGATATCAGTTATAGCTGGCCACACAGCGTCTTTGGATGTCGTAGGCTCCCTGAGTCTTCTCAGGAAACCCCTACTGTGTAGATGGTCGTTCATGCCAGCAAATACAATTTTGATTGGGTTCACTTTTGTCTGTCGTTGTACCCCGATTGCCATCGACACAGACTGCATTAGATTCAGGTCGACCGCTGCCAACATTATACCATCAGGCCAAAACATAGACTTGGAGGTATACACGAATTCTGAGCTCGCAACAACCATGATCTTTGCCTTCCTCATTTCTGCTGTGTCATACGCAGCAAAGATGGTCTCATCTACTTTCTTGATCGCCTTCAATCTACCGTATCTCTGAACATCACCTTCTTGATTCACTTGTTTCGGGTACGTTCTTTCTTTTACGTGACCTGGGGGTGCTTTTATCTGTCTGAACATTTTCACATCTTGTCCTATTGGTGCCCTCGTCGTCAACAATCTTCCGGGTCTTTCTTCTCGATTTCCTTTATCGTGATTCAGTTTCACATCTTGCAATGGTCCTGCATTTACTGGACCCATTGTATTGTTTGAGAGCATTCCCTCTAAGTCGGCAAACCTCAAAGCGCTATCAGCCAGTCCACGCCGGTTATTGAATACAGTCCATTGACGGACAATCTCGCTCCATTCAACATGGCACCCGCTGCAAATCTCACTGTCTGAAGATTGAAACTCAACAGGTCCTCATGTATACATGCCAGGGAGAAGGTATGGGCTTCGACCACACCAAAGAGCCTTTGCCTGGACGTCGCTCCTCTCGGCTGGTACCCGTATTCTCTGATCTCGTTTCTGATCTCGAGGTGTTGGTCGTCCCCACAGTCGAATTGACAGGTCCTAACCTTCGTCTTGGATGGACGGTTCTTCTTATTGGCGTTTCCCCCAATCGATCGTGTACATCTTTCCTCTGCCCTGGCTCGCTACAGCTTTGCGGCATGTAGTTCGTCACGGCTGGGACCGTTCCCAAACATGCTTCCAAGCTAGGGGACGCAAAGGTTGAAATTGCCGGCTCATTCGTGGTTTCTTCCTTCTTCAGCACTCCCGTGTCAAAGAGCTCGACCTCCATCTCGTCCAGTCGCTCTTGGAAGAATCTTTTCAACCAGGCTTGTCCTTCAATGCTATCAAAATGGATTCCATCGGTGGTTAATCTGGCCTGATCTATAGCTCTCAGCTCATGTTCAATATCCATTAGGATCATCCGTCCAGCATTCCGACTCGCCAAGTTCCTTATAATATAGTTCCACCTGATGACTCCAATATTATGTCTTTTTCCTGTCGCTGTCAACGTTTTCGTGCTCATGGTACGGTGCAGACGGTCAGTACCGCGCACTTGAATGTATCCAGAGAGTAGTAAATAGGCACACCATCATCGACTCCCATAGTGCCTCCTCCTCATCTGAGCCTCTTGATACATTATTCGTCCCTATCAGGATCATTAAAATAGGGATCCTCCGTGGGTTCATCAGCTCCACCATCCAAAATAACTGGGCTATCGTTGCACCTCCAAAGGCCATCACCGTAGTGATCCAGGAGGTCCTCAAATTTTAGAGCACTCTGACTAAGCTGTCTCTCAGTCTCAGATGTGATTTCCCAAGTGGTGGTTGCTGGAGGTTTATTGCTGGGCTCCAAACGGATCGATTGAAGCAGGCTCGCGAGTCAGTGTCCGTAACTCCCGTGAACCTATACTTCAACTGGTTGTTCTTCTGCACGTCAATCACTCGGGACACTTTCTTCATCGGTACTTCTCGTATATTTCTGTCTGGAACCTTAGAGCTCTTTGTCGGTAACGTTGTATCACTAACTTCCGTTCTCGACATCATCATCCCTTGGGAGAGTTGTACTCTGCGCGGGTCGTCTATCGTTCCATAGGGTGCAGTCACCCCGGAACCTGGCGCATTCCTATTAGCGACCAATCGTCCAGCTGTTTCTATCAATTTTTGCACCGTTTGCTTCACGACTTGGTCACCTATGGTGTCACTCGGGTCCGGGACTTTCACTCAACCAGTCGTGGCTGGAAGTTGCGTCTCCGTCGTTTGACTCAACTCGCGAGGCGGCAAAAGCTTCATCGGGGACTGCCCACGAGGAACATTCCTTGTAGTCATCATTTTTTTCTACGGCTGTCGTCAACGCCAGCCGCTCCGATCGCTCTTTGTACTCTCGCCTCAAGCGCTCCATTTCTTCACCCTGTTTCTTGTTTCAATCTTCAAACTGTTTCTTCCACATCCAACACGTCTGTAACTTCTTCTGTACTGAGAATGCCCTTGGTAATTTCGTCCAGCTCCCTTCTGGTCTTCTCCAGTTCTTCTATTGTTCCGTTAAAATCTTGCATGGTTTCACTCGTCTGAACCTCTTCCTCTACTCTCGCCCTCTTTGGTGGCACAGCTGCTCTCAGTTGTGTACTAGACGAGGCAGCCTCGCGGTTCATTTCCTGATGCATCCTCCTCAATCCAGGCCTAGGCTTGGTGGGCAAAGGCATCTCACCTGGTTGGTAGGTCCTCGAACTTGCCAATCCCGGTTCGTTTGCCAAGTCACTTCCTGAGAGAGCCCCGTTTCTCCGCCTCATCACTCTCATGCCCCACTTTCTCCATATGCTGCCATCAATAAGACTTCCGTGGGGCGGTCCCCACGGTTATTATGCCCCAAGATGTTTGTCAAGGTGGCCAGCAACATGACTACCTATGGGTCCTCCAGAGCGAAGTCTCGATCCATCAGCCGATGATAGATCGCATCTATCAACTGTCCTACGTACTCTTCTGCCAGGTCCATGTACTCGTTCAAATCAAAAATGTCTATGTTCTTTCAGATTCGATTCTATTATCGGTTTGATGAATTGAAATCAAATGAATAATTAAATGATCACTCAGGATCTAGAAAAGAGGTCACGAATGTCTCATTTGTCAGCTTTACACTAATTTTATGTTAATATTTATTTAAAACAATCTGATAGAAATATTTTGATCCCGAAATTTATTAAATTCAGTTCGTATTTAAAATTTTGGAATTCGACCCAAGAATGGATAGTCAAAATTTTGGATCTATTCCTAAGATTATCATTCGGTTGTTCATAGTCACTAATTCTTTCTTACCCAGGTTCTTAATAACATAACACATAACTTGACATAACACAAACAACACATATTTAGTATGAAGCCTTCCTGCATGCAACCTAAACTCAGCCTATACTTAATTAATATTTCTTATGTAAGTATACTTGTATGTTAGTCTCAGAGAAGATTACGTGTATCAGTGCATACAGCTCCCGTGGATGCAGTCGTCCTCTGTTCGGATCGTACACTGGAAGCGAGAGTTCGTTCACTTCCCTTTCCACAAGGAAGTCTCTCAATCTCGTCAAGGACAAAACTAGGTTTTCCGGGTCCACGTGCCGCTTCTCCCTCGCCCTCGTCACCAAGAAGCATAAGTACTTTCCCGGTATCTGTGACGCCGCCGGAGGCAAAGCTGCTACGCCTCGTATTCCTGGTCTTTGCTTCCAAAGGAATTCTATGTTTTTGTATTCTCTCTTAAAAGCCGCAGCTAACGCTGTCTTAAAACTCAAGTCTGCCGTGATAGCTATCGCACATGTTTCATTTGTGAGTATAAAATCGCTATCTGTCAAAATTATGCTCCTTGAGTATTCATTTGGTAAGCTAAAATATGACTCAACTACTCTCCCTGTGTTCGGTTTCTTAGGGTCCTCGCCTGTCTCTGCTTCCAGATCACCTGTCTCTCTGGCTATTCTTAATTTTTTTTTTTAATTTTTCAGTGTGGGTAAGTCCTACCCCCACTCCCCGGACAAGAAGTCCATCGACGTCCCCGTCGATCGCAAACCGGATATTAAATCGAGGTTGGTAGCAGGAATTAATGATTGCCCTTCTTGGGCAGCCCATGAAGGATCATCCCTTTCGGTTTTTGTGTATCTCAAGCTTTCACGATCTACATCTTGAATCGTGACGCTGGTCTCCCTTCGGTCCGACGTCATTTCATCCAGCCACTCCAAGACCCGCAGATTTGTCAAGTCTTGTTCGTAGGGTTGCTGTTGCTCGTCGTCGAATTCTACCTCGGGCTTGGACCGGTCATCGACCCACTCGTCGTGATCGTCGACTATGTCGATGTCCTGTGACACAGTTATTTCTTCTAGACCCACTACATCTTCCACTATCTTCTTCAGATCTATACTGTCCACTACGAAGTCATCTCCGTAAGGATTAAATTTCTTAGTGAGTCTTATCTTGTCACTCTGTCGTGTCTGTATCGTAAATGGAAGATCTGGGTCCAAATCCATCTGCTCGGGGTTTTTCCAGTCCTCCTCCGCGTAGGGTAAGGTTTCTTCATTTGCTCCAATCACCTCGCTGGGATCTAGGTCTAGTGGAAGAAATGATCCTTCCTCTACGACCTCATTTCCATCGTGTTTTTTTCCATGGTGCCCTTCTCGTTGACCTCACAAGCAGGGTCCATTATCAGAAAATCTCCCTCTTCCATGTCTGCAGGTATACACCAGTCTTTTGTCGATGGGTTGTGTGGCTGAATGTTCTCGTAGTGAGCGGCTCGGCCAGTACGCAGTCAATAAAAGCGTCCCTCCTGGTGCACTTCCGTAATCATGAAGGGTCCCCTCCACTTTTTAGGAGCTTTTTTGTTCCTTTTGGTGGTATACGTTCTGAAATACCCATACGTAGTCTCCTACCGAGTAAGTTTTTGCAACAGCTGCTTCTTTATCGAATCTTTTCCTCTGCCTTGCCTGTGCCTGCTGAGTAATCTGTCTACACAAGTCGTTCAGTTCTTGTTGGCGTCTAATCACATACCTTACGTAGACTTGTGGTGATGTTTTCTTCCCCTCATACTCTGGGTAAAAGAAAGTTAAGGGCGCAGACTTCGCGTGTCCGGTCAACATCATGTGTGGACTAACTCCAGTGGTGGAGTGTTGCATGCTGTTGTAAGCTCCCATCACCTGTGGAAGATATCTGTCCCAATCGGTCATGTACCTGTAACAATATACCCTCAGCATCGACACTAACGTTCGACTTTGCCTATCCACTAAGCCATTTGTCTGGGGATGGTATGTCGTGGAATGAGCTTGAGCCACCTGTGAACGTCTCATGAGCTCTTTCGTAAGTTCTCCCACGAAAGCCGTTTCGTTATCCGATTGAAACCTCAGCGGACAACCATGTCTGGCTATCCACGTATTGATCAGGTGATCGCACGTCTCTTCTGCTGAGGCAGTTATGCAGGGCACGGCCTCTGCATACTTCGTGAAGTGATCTATCATTGCCAAGACTTGATTGTAACCACTGTCTGTCAAACATATCTTTTGGTGATCAATCTGCACCACTACGTTGAATTCAGATGACTCGATCAACTGCAAGGGAAATTGCAATTTCTTTGGATCCTTGACATGTTGGCATGATAAACATGCTGTTACCCACTTCTCGCATGCCTTTTTCATTCCAGGCCACTCAAAGCGTTTCAGGATCCTCTGGTATACTTTGTCGATTCCCTGATGGCCCATCTGGTCATGTGACCTGAAAAAAAGTTCTGTCTGATAGAGTTGCGGCAACACTATCGCATTATATTTGTACAGGACCTTGTCTTCTTCTCGTCTCTTACAGGCCACAATTCCGTCCTTGTTCAGATATAATCTTCCCTCTTTCTGCATAAACTACTGTCTCAGAATGCGGTAACTGTCTTCCTCCAGGTCACCTTTGTCCGGAGTTCCTTTTTCGATCCACCTTTTCAGGTTGCTCGTCAGGTGGTCATTTCTCTGCTCTCTTAGTAGGTCCGAGAGTCTGTATCTCGCCTTCAAGTACGTCTTCATGACCCTCATCTGACTATTCATTTCATCTGGCTGATGCGTGTCATCTTCCATTTTAACGCACCAAATCTTCGCACACGGTTGTGTTTCTTGTTCGAACGGTTGAAGATCAGTTCTGACTATCTCTTTTTGCGACAACAAGCTTATCGAACGTTTTGATACTGCTATTGTTTCCAGATCAACTGCTGCGTTGTCAAAGACTCTTTCACCTGGTATGAGGTAGCGATCACTGTCAGGGTCTTGATATACCTCCCTGTCCAGATCCCTTGCTCGAGTCTCCACCAGTATTGTGGATCGCTAGCTCTGACAGTTTCGATCCTGAGCTTGAGTTCCCGTCTGAGTAGGTGTCGACCCCTGAATTCTGGGAGTTGATGTCCTCAACTAAAGAGCCTGCGATGGAGCACGTTTCCTCCTCCGGGTCAGTTCTGTGCGTTCTGTTTATCCATCTGAACTCCCCGGACAAAATTTTATCCTCCAGGTCCTGTTCCTCACCAGAAACTGTTTCATCTACATCAGACTTCCCGGACAAAATTTCTTGTCCCGGGTGTTGATCCTGAACTCGCCTGCTCTTCTCACTGTTCATCTCCCCGGACAAACAATCTTGCCCCAGGTTTCGTTCAACCTTCTCACCTTCCTTATCCTGGTCCTCAAAGGTAACGGTCTTCTTTTGCGTATCGTTCCCCTGTTCTTTCCTTCTGTATGATGTGCTTGTCAAGACGTTTTGGGGTATCGACGACACTAGTTGCTGAAGTAAAGTCCTACATTCTCTTTATTTTTCTTTGTGTTGTCGTCTTGACGGCATGATCTTCACATTCTCGCAGACTGTCAGTGATGCCATGGCTGCTGCCCACTCGGGGTTATCTTTGGTCATTTCTTACTCCAACAATCCACCCAGCATCCGCATCACTTGCGGTGTGACCTACACCGTTTTATCCTATAATGAGAGGCTGTTTATGTTCATGCGATAGAGTTCCTGCTGGACCAGGTTTGAGCGCAGCAACAGATCCAAGGGCACCCGGTCCTCCTTGGATAGAATCTTTTTCTCGGCTGCTTTCTCTACAGGTAACTCAGGATGTCCTGGAATTGGTTGTCCAGACGCCTTGACCATCAATTGAAGAAGCCTTGACCAACATAGTAGGCAGCATGGGAAAACAGAATGAACAGATGTCCATAAGAATGAGTTAACTAGAAAGGGCAGTCCACGTCGAGAGACAAAATCTGCAGGAAAAGATAAACCGCAACAGAGAAGAAATTAGTAGAAGCGAAAAATGCTTTCAAGGAGAAAACGGATGAACACTTGGCGAAGAACCTGTCGCGAATGACGAGGGAAGCTGAGCAAAGAGAGTTACGATTGAGGGACGACATGGAGAAGTTGAGAATTCAACAAGAGCAGACTCTTGGGAGTCTTGACACGAAGATAGATGGGATGATTGAGAGGCGAACTCAGGCTATCATGGATAGAATGGACGGGCTACTAGGCAGCAGGAGTGGATCGAAAAATGGGGATTCGAACTCGGGAGAACCCAACAGGGAGCCGAGGGTGAACTTCAATGAACGGCCGAATAGGAGAAGGACATATGGATCCACTAGAGGAAGTGGCAGTTCATCAGGCTATTCAGGCGATGCCACAGGGGACACTAGAACACGGGGACCAGACATCAGAGGATGTTCAAATGGCATTAGACAGACCTCTAACGAACAACCGACGCAAGATACACATGCAACTGGGAGATGTGATTCCAGTAACAGGACAGGAGGGAAAATCCAGAGCCCTTATCAGCGAGCAAGGATACTCAGGCGGGGCTTTCAAGAGACGCTACATCAATGGCCATAGCCTTTGAACCTCTGAACAGGTCTTTGGAAACATTTCTTACGAGGTTATCTAGAACCAATGAACGTAGTGAAAAGTCCGGAAGGGTTTTTAACAAACCGCGATGCTACAAAGACGAATCTGATGACTGGATAGGGGTGATAAAACTGCATTTTGAATAAGAGGACTTGCCAGAAAGGCAAGAATACAGTGCTCTTACCAGCTACTTGGAAGGGACAGCCCTAAACTGAGTGATGGCCAAAAAGCAATACCAGCGGGATACTGCTGAGAAAATCTTTGAAACCTTGTTAAATCGTTTTGGCTCAAGGGTGCAAAGACACCAGGCAATGATGCGCTTCGAGAAACGGAGGCAACGTGAAGATGAGACGATAGACAAGTTTCTAGACTATTTGGAGATGCTGAGAAGGCGTAGCCAACCAGATGAGTCGAACAGAAGTTTGAACCTGGCAGTAGCCTCAAAAATCACCGATGGTGTAAAAAATGATGAGCTTCGAACAATGTTAGCGACACATTACACACCACTCTCAACCAATGCGCCAACACCAGAGAAGTTGAGGCTCAAGTCAAGAGAATATCTTTTGCAGAAGCCTCCATCGAGATCTGGATATTACAAAAACAATTATGGCAATTTTAACAATGGACCAGCAAACCATGGAATTAGCTGGTACAAACCAAGGGATATATGGACAAGAGACGCTCTTGTGAAAATTGCAGTTCGACGGACCATCATCTGTCGGCATGCCTATTTTACAAACAGGGCACGAAAGGCAATAGGCTTTAGCCTCGACGACGAAGATGCGTCAATTGTCGACCATGATGATTTCAAGAGAGGAGTAATTGCAAAATCTGCCCGAGGTGCTTCTTTTGTATCTTGGAAGGTCCTTTTAAATCGGATTGTCCGCAATTCTGGGATGCTGTGGCAGACATCAAGCATCCAAGGCGTAAAAACAACTATGTAACCTTCGCCGGAAGTACATATCGACGGAAAATAAAGCTAGGTTCTTAAACGACTGGCTAGCGTTTAAACACAACTCTACAAGCTTTTCACCGTCTCTGCCAAAGCCAGTTCTTCTGGTGGTTTTTTCTAACATCGGGCCGACAGAAACGTTACTGTTTCCGGCTTCGGTGAAAACACTCAAATTAACTTAATTGTATGCAAGAATAGTGAGCTCATGGCTGGGTCTCAGTATGCCCAGACCACGAGGTCACTCCTAAAAACAGGGCTACTACTATTTTTTATATCACTATTGTTTTTGTTCAGTAGATAAAATCATCATCTACATCGAAGATGGATCAACCCTTTCCCTCACTCCTAGCTGCTCATTATCTGAAAATGTATCGGGATTTTAAGTAAATTCAATTCAGGGCATGACCAGGAATCTAAAAGTTTGTATAAAACAGTTTGAGTCTTGGGCCCGAGACCCCTCCGGATTCTGGAGTCCGGGGAAATAGCACTCCTTTTTCTTTCCGGAATGCTGGAAACGTCGTCCCAACACCCTTCCTCGTTCGCGTGAATTGCTCATTAACAATTTAAGTGGCATTTTCTGACAATTTCTGACAATTTCTGACCACAATTTCAATCTTCTGCCGTTTTTTTGTAGTTGTTTCCGCTGCAACTACGACAAAACGACATTAATTGATTCGTAACAATGGCAGGGGAACTCATCAAATGAAGAGCTTCGAACAATGTTAGCAACGCATTACAAACCACTCTCAACCAAGGCGCCAACACGAAAGGAGTTGAAACTCAAGTCAAGAGAATATCTTCTGCTGAAGCTTTCATCGAGATCTGGATTTTACAAAAACAAATATGGTATTTTTAACAATGGACCAGCAAACCAAGGAAACAACTCGTAGAAACCAAGAGACGATATGTAAAAGAGACGCTCTTGCGCCAATTGCGGTTCGACGGACCATCATGTGTCGGCATACCCAACTTACAAACAGGGCATGAAGGCAATAGGTTTTAGCCTCGAGGATGAAGATGCGTCATGAAGATTTCATGACCTCCCTCATGAAATCTTCATGAGGGAGGTCGATCATGAAGATTTCATGAGAGGAGTAATTGCGAAATTCGGCCCAAGGTGTTTTTTTTTGTAACTTGGAAGGTCATTTTAAATCGGACCGTCCACAATTATGGGATGATGTGGCAGACATTAAGCTTCCAAGGCATGAGGAAGTTTTATCGGGTGTGAAAAGGCTAGAAAAACCGCAAGAGCTGGCAACGAAGAAGATGCAGGCGGTAACGGAAGAGATACGTAAACCGGAACCAGTGACTGCAGTGGATGACTTCAAGATCGACTATAGGGCAGCCGCGAGGGATGGTCTAAACAGAGTGCAGCAGGAATTGGTAACGGAGGAGATCGATCAAAAGGTGAAGCTCGAATTGAAAAATTAGAAAGTACAGGAAAGGCTGAACGCCTTCGAGGCATCAGAAGTCGAAGAAACAAAAGCAACGAGCAGTTTGAGCATGAAATATATGTAATCTCCGGGCAGACGTTCGGTATGGTGCCGCAGGGAAGTTAAATACAATCAATAGTCTCGGTAGCGGGACACCAGGTAATCAGAAATTTAAGTGAACCATCAGAATTCACTTTGATGCATTTGGGAACATATGCAGGTTATCTGAGACAGGTGGAGCCACGCACTGAGTCAAAAGCTCTGCGAGCGCTACTAACAACGGGTAGCGCTCGAATAAAGAAACTTCACGGGCGCTACGTGGAAGTCTATGGACCGTATCAAGTGATGCTGAACGTGGGCGGGTTCAGTATCTATACTAGGACCCACATCTATTTGGGTGAGGAAGAACTTAAAGTCCGTAGCATAGGTCATGACGCCATGATGGAGCAAGACGCGGTTCACATTGGATACGAAGCAGATGTGACTGCCTATCAGCTTGACACCAACGGGAAGAAAATCGGAGTCACAGGGCTCCTGGACACAGGAGCGTTAGTGAGCGTGATGTCAATAAAAACTTGGAAAAAATGGGCTTCACGAGAAAAGACCTAATTACGACGAATCTCCGACTAGCGGCATCCAATCGAGGAGCAATTTACGTAGCCGGAAGAACACCAATAATGGTCCTCCACAGGGGAGGACGGGATCTTTGGATGAGCCTCCTGGTGGTAGAAAATTTAGACGACTTCGACCAGTTCATCTTGGGAAAAGATTTTGACAGGAATTTCGACGTGATGATTGACTTGAACAACGGTCTAATAAGGATTAGAACCATAAACCGGAAGTATGTTGAGAAACCAACTATTAGAATATTCACAGATGAAATTAAGGTACCAATCTGTTTAGACAGAACGGTAAAACTACATTCGGGACAAGCTGTAGTAGCATTTTTTAGAATGAGAAGTTTAAAATCGTTAAGTGAGACTAAACAGGTTTGTTTGGTACCGAACCAAAATAATCAAAATTCAGTGATTTTAGGCCGGACCTTCTCGGTAACACGAAACAGACTGTGTGTCAGTGTGTTATTGAACACACTGGACACCACGATTTCCATCCAGCGCGGAAAAGTTAAGCTTTGCCGATGAGGACCGACTATGAAGATACACAAAACTTGAAGAGATATAGTGTGAAAAACTGCCCTTATCATGCGAATAAAGATATTTTTTTTAAAAAAGAACTAATGAATTTAAATCTATTCATAAGCTGTTTTCAATGAAATCCGAAACGGACGACGGCTTGTCGAGGTGGTCGAATTTTCCGGAACGCCCCTCGTCATATGAACTAGAATCTAGTAAACAGGTTTTGCCAGAAAGAGAACACTTAAAAGGGAAAATAGGCGAGGGAGGTTTTGAATCATTGCGGGCGGTATTAAATCGGAATGCCAATGTATTTTTGAGACGATAAGTACATATCGGTTGTCGCAACTCCGTCGAACACGAAATCGAACTGGAGGACGGCGCCGTTCCCCATAAGGAGGGCGCAAGACGAATGACACCACTTAAATCGGAAGCGTGCCGAGCCGAAATAGAAATTTTGCTCGAATACGACATGATAGAACGCTCGAAATTGCCGTGGGCTCGCGCGGTAGTCATGACAAAAAAGAAGAGGGCAGCTTAGATTCTGTTGCGACTTTCGCTACTTGAACGCGGTGACAATAAAAGATGCGTACTCGATACCGCGAGTAGACGAAAGCCTCTCGAAACTTGGTGACGCCATTTCTTCACAAGTTAGGACTTGGGCTCGGCCTTCTGGCAGGTCCCTCTGCGAAAAAAGGACATAGAGAAGACCGGATTCGCATGTGAATTGGATTTGTACCAGTGGAAGAGGATGCTCTTCGGCTTGTGCAACGCGACGGCCACTTTTCAAAGACTGATGGCTCAGGCTTTGACCAGAGTGACGAAAAAGTACGGGAACCTGGTGATGTGTTACGTGGATGATGTAGTCATAGCAACACCCACCCTGGAAGACCACATTGATCGGCTCGAGGACGTCTTTGGCTGCATGAAGAGAGCAGGCTTGAAATGTAAACCATCGAAATGTGAGATACTAAGGAATTCAATAAAGTATCTCTGAAGACTAGTGGACAGGCATGGCGTGAGGCCGGACCCGCAAGCTGTGTTGACATGGAAGGCTCCCAGAACGGACACACAACTCATGAGCTTCCTAGTATTCGCATATTATTACCGTGAGTTCATAAAAAGATATGCAGACAAGGTATATCCCATGCAGAAGCTGATGCGCAACAAAGGAAAGAAGTTCGAATGGAACGAAGAAGCGCAAGCTGCCTTCGAGAATATAAAGCGGGAACTGTGCGAAGCGCCGGTGCTAGGCATGCCTATAGAGAAGGGCATGTATGTTCTTGACGGAGACGCATCAGTAGTAGGCATCTCAGGAATACTGCATCAGGAGCAGGAATGGAATGGAAGAATAGTTCACAGTCACATTGCACACGGCAGCAAGGTTTTAAGTGACACTGAGATGAAATATGGTGCACCGAAAGCAGAAATGTTTGCAGTAGTCACATTCGTGGAAAAGTACCGCGCATACTTGGGGAGTGCTCCCTTTAAGATACGTGTGGACAACAGAGCGTTATCCTGATTGAAGACATACTCGATGGATCAGAGTTATATTGGCAGATGGATAGTAAGATTAGATGGCTACCACATGATAATCGAGCACAGGATGCGTGATAAACATCAGAATGCTGACAGCCTCAGCAAGAAGACCGAGTTCTGTGAAAGATTGGAACAGAAGCAAACCAATCAGGTAGAAATCAAGGAAGGGTTCTCGTTTCTGAAGAAAGAAACTTGTGAGACGCTTCCCTTGATGAAATGGTTGGACAAGTCTGGACATCCGATTCCAGGACATCCTGAGTTACCTGTAGAGAAAGCAGCTGAGATAAAGATTCTATCCAAGAATTGTTGGAGAGAGAAGTGACCATAGATGACCCCGAGTGGGCAGCAGCCATGGCATCACTGACAGTCTGCGAGAAGGTGAAAATCATGCCGTCAAGACGACAACACAAAGAAAATGAAAGGGATTGTAGGACTATAGTTCAGAAATTAGTGTCCTTGATACCCCAAAACATCTTGAAAAGCACATCATACAAAAGGAAAGAACAGGGGAACGATACGCAAAAGAAGACCGTTACCTTTGAAGACCAAGATAAGGAAGGCGAGAAGGTTGAACGAAACCTGGGGCAAGATTGTTTGTCCGGGGAGATGAACAGTGAGAAGAGCAGGCGAGTTCAGGATCAACACCCGGGACAAGAAATTTTGCCCGGGAAGTCTGATGTAGATGAAAAAGTTTCTGGTGAGGAACAGGACCTGGAGGATAAAATTTTGTCCGGGAAATTCAGATGGATAAATAGAACGCACAGAATTGATCCGGAGGAGGGAATGTGCTCCATCGCAGACTCTTCAATGGATGACAACTCCCGAAAGTCAGGAATTGACACCTACTCAGACAGGAACTCGAGCTCAGGATCGGAACTGTCAGAGCTAGCTATCCACCCACTACTGGTGGAGACTCGAGCAAGGGATCTGGACAGGGCGGTATACCACGACCCTGATAGTGATCGCTACCTCATACCAGGAGAAAGAGTCTTTGACAATGCAGCAGATGATCTGGAAACAATAGCAGTATCGAAACGTTCGATAAGCTTGTTGTCGCGAAAAGAGATAGTCAGGACTGATCTCCAACCCTTCTAACAGGAAACACAACCATTGGCGAAGATTTGATGCGTTAAGATGGAGGATGGCACGCATCAGCCAGATGAAATGAATAGTCAGATGAGGGTCATGAAGACGTACTTGAAGGCGAGATACAGACTCTCGGACCTA
The DNA here is from genome assembly GCF_963678635.1 of Symsagittifera roscoffensis. Classification (NCBI taxonomy): domain Eukaryota; kingdom Metazoa; phylum Xenacoelomorpha; order Acoela; family Convolutidae; genus Symsagittifera; species Symsagittifera roscoffensis. The sequence goes on along the minus strand of NC_087063.1, from coordinate 60,588,877 downwards.
CTAAGAGCACAGACAAATGACTGCATGACGAGCAACCTGAAAAGGTGGATCGAAAATGAAGTTCCGGACAAAGGTGACCTGGAGGAAGACAGTTACCGCATTCTGAGACAACACTTTTGCAGAAAGAGGGAAGGTTATATCTGAACAAGGACGGGATCGTGGCTTGCAAGAGAAGAGAGGAGGACAAAGTCCTGTACAAATATAATGCGATAGTGTTGCCGCAACTCCATCAAACAGAACTTTTTTTCAGGTCACATGACCAGATGGGCCATCAGGGAATCGACAAAGTATACCAGAGGATCCTGAAACGCTTTGAGTGGCCTAGATTGAAAAAGGCAAGTGGGTAACAGCATGTCTGTCATGCCAACAGGTCAAGGATCCAAGGAAATTGCGATTTCCCCTGCAGTCGATTGAGTCATCTGAAATCAACGATGTGCTGCAGATTGATCACCAAAAGATATGTATGACAGACTGTGGTTACAATCAAGTCTTGGTCAAGATAGATCACTTCACAAAGTATGCAGAGGCCGTGCCCTGCATAACTGCCTCAGCAGAAGAGGCGTGCGATCACCTGATTAATACGTGGATAGCCAGACATGGTTTCCGATGACGTTTCAATCGGATACTGGAACGGCTTTCGTGGGAGAACTTACGAAAGAGCTCATGAGATGTTCACAGGTGGCTCAAGCTCACTCCACGACACACCATCCCCAGACGAATAGCTTAGTAGAAAGGCAAAATCGAACGTTAGTGCCGATGCTAAGGGTATATTTTTCCAGGTACATGACCGATTGGGTCAGATATCTTCCACCGGTGAGTTTACAACCACACGCAACACTTCATCACTGGAGTTAGTCCACAGGTGATGTTGACCGGACACTCGAACCTCGCGCCATACAACCCATCGACAGAAGACTGGTGTATACCTGCAGAAATTGAAGGGGGAGATTTTCTAATAATGGACTGGAAATGAGGTCGTAGAGGAAGGATCATTTCTACCACTAGACCTAGATCCCAGCGAGGTGATTGAAGCAAATGAAGAAAACTTACCCTACGCGGAGGAGGACTGGCAAGACCCCGAGCAGATGGAGGTCTCAAGAATTTGGAAGCAGATCTTCCATTTACGATACGGACTCGACAGAGTGACAGGATAAGACTCACGAAGAAGTTTAATCCTTACGGAAATGACTTCGTAGTGGACAGGATAGATCTGGAGAAAATAGTGGAAGAAGTAGTGGGTCTAGAAGAAATAGATTCGACGACGAGCAACAGCAATCCTACGAACAAGACTTGACGAATCTGCGGGTCTTGGAGTGGCTGGACAAAGTGACGTCGGACCCAAGAGAGACCAGCGTCACGATTCAGGATGTAGGTCGTGAAAGCATGAGATACATAAGAACTGAAAAGGATGATCCTGCCTGCGCTGCCCAGGAAGGGAAATTATTCATTCCTGCTTCCAACCTCGATTTAAAATCCGATATGCGATCGAAGGGGACGTCGATGGAATTTTTGTCCGGGGAGTGGGGGTAGGACTTACGCACACCGAAAAATTATTATTAATAAAATAAGAATAGCAAGAGAGAAAAGTGATCTAGAAGCAGAGACAGGCGAGGACCTTAAGAAACCAGACATAGGGAGAGTAGTTGAGTCAAATTTTAGCTTACCAAATGAATACTCAAGTAGCATAATATTGATGGATAGCGATTTTATACTCACAAATAGAACATGTGCGATAGCGATTACGGCAGACATGAGTTTTAAGACAGCATTAGCTGCGGATTTTAAGAGAGAATTTAAAAACATAGAACTCCTTTGCAAGCAAAGACCAGTAATAGGAGGCGGAGCAGCTTTGCCTCCGGCGGCGTCACAGATAGCGGGAAAATACTTATGCTTCTTGGTGACGAGGGCACGTGGACCCGGAGAACCTAGTTTTGTCCTTGACGAGATTGAGAGACTTCCTGGAGGAAAGGGAAGTGAAGGAACTCTCGCTTCCAGTGTAGATCCGAACAGGACGACTGCATCCACGGGAGCTGTATGCACTGATACATGTAATCTTCTCTGATACTAATATACAAGTACACTTACACAAGAAATATTATTTAAGTATAGGCTGAGTTTAGGTTGCATGCAGGAAGGTGTCATACTAAATGTTTGATTTGTGTGTTTTGTCAAGTTATGTATTATGTTATTAAGATCCTGGGTAAGAAGAAATTAGTGACCATGAATAACCGAATGATGATCTTAGGAATAGATCCAAAGTTTGGACTGTCCATTCATAGGTCGAATTCCAAGGTTTTAGCAAAGAACTGATTTTAATAATTTTCAGGAGCAAAATCTTTTTATCTGACTGAATTTTCGGTCTTAACTGGGTTAAAAAGCTATCCACGGGGATCCAGAAACTTTTCGCGTTCCAAACTACTCTTCTGCCTCGGTGGTTAGGGCGTTGTTTTGAGCACCCGCTCGGCGCGGTGTGCTCGATAACGGTTCTGTGGGTCATGATGTTAAAAAATAACACCCAGGGGCGCCATAAAATCATCTATGTAACATTCGCCCGGAAGTACGTATCGACGGAAATTAAATCTAGGTTCTAAAACGACTGGCTAGCGTCTAAACACAGCTCTACATGCTTTTCACCGTCTCTGCCAAAGCCAGTTCTTTTCGTGATTTTCCTAGCATCGGGTCGACAAAAACTCTACTGTTTCCGGCTTCGGTCAAAACACTCAAATTAACTGATTTATGTGCAAGAATAGTGAGCTCATGAATGGGTCTCAGTATCCTCAGACCACGAGGTCACTCCTACAAACAGGGCTACTACTATATCTTATATTACGATTGTTTTTGTTCAGTAGACAAAAAATCATCATCTCCATCGAATATGGATCAACCCTTTCCCTCACTCCTAGCTTCTCATTCTTTGAAAAAGAATCGGGATTTTAGTTAAACTCAATTCAGGGCATGACGAGGAAGCTAAGAGTTTGTAAAAAACAGTTTGATTCTTGGGCTCGAGACCCCTCCGGATTCTGGAATCCGGGGAAATAGCACTGTTATTTTTTTCCGGAAGGCTGGACACGTCGTCTCAACACCCTTCCTCGTTCGCGTGAATTACTCAGTAAGGATTGTGACGGCACAGTCTTTACTACTCGTAGTGGTTTCTGACAATTTCTGACCACATTTTCATTCTTCTGCCATTTTTGTTTAGTTGTTTTCGCTGCAACCATTGTTGTTGTGTTTTTCTTCTGTTTTTTGTCCCAAAATGGCCGTTTTACAATTTCTCAGAAATGTGACGTCACAATTCGAATTTTTAAAAATTAACATGTCAGTTAACACCGACCCTTCCCGATTCGTCTAATCGTTCAAACAACGTCGCAAATCTGTTAAAACCATCAATCTTCCAGGTCAGATGTCCTTTTCTGGTCGATAAAAATTCGAATGCGAAACTGCAATTTCGTACATACTGGTCGAATGTCACAGGAGCCAATTCGGTTCACTTGCGACGAAACTAAAACCTTTGTTACAATTTAAATGCCACTACCAAATTACCAATCCCCCGCCATTCTAGAAAATAAGAGCGCCCCCATACTTAGTTCTCAAAATACCCAAAATAAACGAACGCCGTTGAAAAAAGGGTCTGAACCTTATGCATGGCTACTTTTTATTAGACAGTGGATCTTTGATCCATTTCAGATGGATCAACCTAAAAGCACTCCTTAACTCAACATAACAAATAAAACACACTCAAGAAAATTTAATTAGGTACTCATATACCGACACGTCCTTTAGAATTGATTAACTAAACTATAAAGCAACTCCAGAAGTGATGGGTATGTGACACTCGACCAGAATTTACGAAAATGCAGTTTCGCATTCGAAATTTTATCGATCAGAAAATGAACATCTAACCTGGAAGACTGATGGTTTTAATGGATTAGCAGCGATATTTGAACGATTAGACAAATTGGAAAGGGTTAGTTTTGACTGACATGCTAATTTTAAAAATTTCGATTTGGGCGTGAACGATATGTAACCTTTTATATTTCGCACACACTGAAACGGCGAAACAGAACAACAATAGCTGCAGTGAAAACAACTACGAGAAAACGACAACAGATTGAAACTGTGATTGGAATTTGGCAGGAATCATTCCGAGTTGTAACGGTTGTGCTGCTACAATCGTTTCGATGCAGAACCCGAGAAAAAGGAAGGATGTTGGGACGGCGTGTCCAGCCTTTCGGAAAGAAATAGGAGTGCTATTTCCGAAGATTCCAGAATCCGAAGGGGTCTCGGGCCCAAGATTCAAACGGTTTTATATAAATTTTTAGCTTCCTGGTCATGTCCTGAGTTGAATTTAATTAACATCCAGATTCATTTTCAGAAAATGAGAAGCTAGGAGTGAGGGAAAGGGTTGATCCATCGTCGATGGAGATGATGATTTTTTATCTACTGAACAAAAACAGTCGTAATACAATATATAGTTGTAGCCCTGTTTTTAGAGTGACCTCGTGGTCTCTGGATACTGAGACCCAGCCATGAGGTCACTATTTTTGTATTTAATTAAGTTAATTTGAGCGTTCTGGTTGAAGCCGGAAAGCAGAAGCGTTTTGTCGAACCGATGTCAGGTAAACCACGAAAAGAACTGACTTTGGCAGGGACGGTGAAAAGCATGTAGAGCTGTGTTTAGACGCTAGCCAGTCGTACTAGAACCTAGCTTTGTTTTCCGTCGATATGTACATCCGGGCGAATGTTACATAGATGTCTTTATGACGCTCCTGGGTGTTTTTTTTAAATGTCATGACGGGCAGAACCGTTAACGAGCAATCCGCGCCGAGCGGATGCTCAAAACAACGCGCTAATTAACGGGGCAGAAGGATAGCTCGGAACGCGAAAGCTTTCTGGATCCCCGTGGATAGCTTTTTAACTGCACTTGAATGCACTGGTAACTTGCCTTTTATAAAAGACCGGACCAAAACAAAACAGGTGTAAGCTCGATATTCGATATTTGCAACACTAAGTCTAAATTGAACAAAAACTTGCAACTGATTTGTGTGGATTGAAATCAAAATCGTTTTTGGGAAAGTGATTGCCCTGAGGATTTTAGTATGTCTAGCTCGGGCAACCCGAAGGCAGTTAGGTAACACAGGGCTCAGTGGGTGCAATAGACGCCCACTTGAGAAAATCACTACCTTCAAGTTTTGTCTAATTGGTGCAGCACCGAACAGGGAACGCTCTTTCTTTAGAAACAAGTTCGACTATCACATTGCGACTGACTGAAACACAAAACACATACGTTTTCATTAGAAATCTTCTTATTTTTCTTCATTTTTGAATTTAAATCAATAATGTTTGCGCTTGATTGGGTCGTGAGAAAACTATATTTTAAATTTATTGATAAAATCAGACTTTGCTAGCTTCATATCTTACAACTAATAATCATTAGTTATTGTGAATAAATTGTATACACAGGGTACTGTGATAACATACAAGGATTCGTGGTCACTGTTTAAGTGAAACTTCTGGAATTTTTTGTGTTGTGTTATTATTATCAGTAAACAATAAGTATACTAGCAATCGAATTGAGTGTACAGGCAGCAAGAAGTGATAAATTGAAAATGAGTCTAGACAAGTCAAGGATACCTAAACTAAGTGATAGCTCCAGTAAATTCATACCAGAGAAACAGAGAAAAGCAATGAACGACCCTTTTGTGGAAAGGATCACAGGGACCAGGACCGACAAAAGGAAGAAAGTTTCAGGCGTAATGGTTGAAACCAGGAGTCAAAAGTCCTCAGAAGGACAGAAGGCAAGGTTAGAGGTAGAAAACATTCGGACCCTGCCATGGATGAGAACCAGGAGGGACATGGACCGGAAGGGAGAGGAAACAGAAGATTCGCGAGTGAATCTGCTCCGGTAGAACAAGGCCAAGACTTTGCCACTTCCACCGGTACCCTGGACCGAGAAGAGATGTCGGAACTGTGCGACATCTCTATTGAAAATGTGGCGGCTACAAGATCACCCATAGACAACACCATGATGCTTGGCGTGACGGAGAAACCGACAACGTCCTCATCGTTTTCCAAAAGAGTGAAGAACACTTTCAGAAACTTTTTTCCATTTACCATGGGAACGGGTACAGGCGATGAAGCAGAAACCCAGGAAGAAGAAGAGGACGATGAAGGGCAAAATGACTTTGGATCTCAAGTCAGCCTCAATAGCTTGACTCAGGAGAATCACGCATACACCAATAGAGAGGCTGGTACCATGGACCAATTTGGTGTGGTGAGGACAATAAGCAAGATCACAAACGGATCAGGCCAGTCAGGAGACTTGGTGAACATGACGAATTCGGAAATGCGAACTTCGAAGAATAGAAACACAGGGCTATGTGACGCACCTGCGGATCCAGAAGTGGATCCTGAAAAGACGTCAAGGCAGATAATCATAGCCAAAATCTCGACAAGCACCAAGCTACCTGGGATCAACAGGGTGACACCGCCACTTGTGATGCCATTAGTGGATAACGGAGCAATTGAAGAAGCCTTGACCAACATAGTGGGCAGCATAGGAGAACAAAATGAATAGATATTCTTAAGAATGAGTGAACTAGAAAGGGCAGTGCACGTCAAGATAGAAAATCTGCACGAAGAGATCAACCGCAACAAGAAGTTATTAGAAGCGAAAAACGTTTGAAGGAGAGAACGGACGAACACTTGGCGAAGAACTTGTCGCGAATGACGAGGGAAGCTGAGCAAAGGGAGCTACGATTGAGAGACGACATGGAGAAGTTGAGAATTCAACTAGAGCAGACTCTTGGGGCTCTTGACACGAAGATAGATGCGATGATGGAGAGGAGAACTCAGGCTATCATGGATAGGTTAGACGGGCTACTAGGCAGCAGGAGTGGGTCAAAAATGGGGAATCGAACTCGGGAGAACCCAGCAGGGAGCCGAGGGTGAACTTCAATGAACAACAGAATAGAAGAAGGACATATGGATCCACTAGAGGAAGGGGCAGTTCATCAAGTTATGCCACAGGGGACAATAGAACACGGGGCCCAAACATCAGAGGAAGCTCAACTGGCAACAGACAGACCTCAAAGGAACGACCGATGCAAGGTACATATGCGACTGGGAGACTTTATTCCAGGAACAGGAGTCATGCGAGTCAAGGAAGAAACAATCCCAGCGATTCGGACAGGAGGGACAATCCAGAGACGTTATCAGGGGGCAATGATACTCAGGCGGGGCATTCAAGAGATGCTACATCAATGGCGATATGTACTTCCGGGCGAATGTTACATAGATGTCTTTATGACGCTCCTGGGGTTATTTTTTTTTAACATCATGACGGGCAGAACCGTTAACGAGCACTCCGCGCCGAGCGGATGCTCAAAACAACGCGCTAACCAACGGGGCAGAAGGGTAGTTTGGAACGCGAAAGCCTTCCAGATCCTCGTGATAAGCTTTTTAACCCAGTTAAGACCAAAAATTCACGAATTAGGAAGGGTGGGAGATTCGCGGTCCCGTCATTTTCTGAGTGGTACGTGACCAAAAACACTTAAAGATATACAAGAAACCAAACAAAAAGTAGTATAGTACCTAAGAAAAACAAAAAACATAAAAATTAACCGAAAAAAAAAACAAAAACAGTAAAAAAGTATAAAATCAGTAGAAATCATCCCCCCAGACGAGATGTGATCCGACGCTCCCGTTTGTTGTTGTTAGATAAATTGTTGTTACAGGCATTTATATCAGTTAGGATTGTTACGATCAAATGTGTGGCCCACTTGTGGTGCTTGTACTGTAGGGTTATTTGAGTATTTAAGCACGTTAACGCTAATTTGAGCTCAATCTGGAAGGGTCTCGGGATTAGAGAAGAAAACTGATCCGGCAAGCAGTTCAAGGGGCGACAAGAAGGGGATCAAGGACAACAACAATCGACTGTTTTGTATCGTTAAAAGTTTTGATTCCCTTTTGGTACAAAAAGTAGGATATTACTCTGTGGAGGGCTCGACAGTGACTGCACTGTAGTGACCCTTCAGCGGACTGCGAATTTCCTAGTTAAGTACCCTAATTCGGAGATTGAACGAACCCGGAGGGGTAAATTATTACTATAATTATTAATTATACAGCCTATCTTAAGACTCCTATATCGTTTATCAATGAAAAACACAGTAAGCGGACCGGTTTTTAGGGTCAAAAAAGTGATATTTTGATCCCCCACAAATCGCGATTTTTGAGATATCGATGTTTTTTGAAACGGAAAAAAGCGCTAAATTTGTGAGTTACATTTTAAGTATACTAGTATAGTAGGTAGAACCGGTTAAGTTTAGTTCGGAAGTGGTTGGAACTAATTGGGTACCAAAAACTGAATTTCCTTGATTTTTGAAGAAACGAAACGCTACAAAAGAAGAAAAGTTTTTAAAATGTTTGAGTTAGGACAGTAAAAATTGCTGTTCGGACAACGTGCACTAGTGAATCGACAGGTTTCCAAACCCGTTTGCCGATAACCTTCCGGGTTACAGTAAAATCGATTTTAACGAGTTTGATTTAGTGGATTCAACGATTCGGAGAGGTTCAAATAGCAGTGTTTTTGGCAAATTTGTTCAACTGGAACGTTTTAGATTGGGTTTTTTGCATTGAACTAGAAGAGTATCGGTCTTCTAAGCTCAGATCAATAATTTTTATTCGAAAAGAACAGAATTGCGGAAAAAGTCAGGCGGAACCTATAAGAGAGGATACTTTTTGTTTTTAGAAAAAAGACGTTTTGGATAATAACTTCGGAACTACTGGACAGATCTACTTGATCTTGGTAGCATTAGATCACAATTTAGATGAGCTTTTTCAAAAAAACATCAATTATTCAAAAAAAAGCGTGAAACTTTTTCAAGATTGTTTTTAGCAAACTCACTGATTCGGGAAGGTAGACCCTTCACGTTTTATAGTTTTTTTTTGGAAAGTCCTTACACCCCTACCAAAGAGTAGCAAAGGTTAAATATGGCAATTTTATGCTGTTATAGATGGAATGGGAAGGCTAAGGAAAACAGAAAACCATAGTAGAGTTGAAACTATGCTAGTGATAAGACCCTTCACAGTTAAGGTGGATTGTCAAATAAGAGGCTTAGCTTCAATCCGGAAGGGTCTAGGGAAAAAAATACACCCTTTATAGTTAGTTCCATTAGCATAATAGCATCGGAGAACGTATCCGGAAGGGTATCGGGTGAAATTTTTGAAAGTCTTTCAAAAGCTATTTTTACAAACCCGGAGGGGTCCCAATCCGGAAGGGTCCCAATTTTGCCAATCCGGAAGGGTCCCAATTTTGCCAATCCGGAAGTGTCCCAATTTTGCCAATCCGAAAGGTCCCAAGTTTGCCAATACGGAAGGGTCCCAATTTTGCCAATCCGGAAGGATTCCAATTTTTCCAATCCGGAAGGGTCCCAATTCTGCCAATCCGGAAGGATCCCAATTTTGGCAATCCGAAGGGGCCTTGTTCTTGCCAATCCGGAAGGACCCCATTTTTGCCAATCCGGAAGGGTCCCAATTTTGGCAATCCGAAGGGGCCTTGTTCTTGCCAATCCGGAAGGATTCCAATTTTTCCAATCCGGAAGGGTCCCAATTCTGCCAATCCGGAAGGATCCCAATTTTGGCAATCCGAAGGGGCCTTGTTCTTGCCAATCCGGAAGGACCCCATTTTTGCCAATCCGGAAGGGTCCCAATTTTGGCAATCCGAAGGGGCCTTGTTCTTGCCAATCCGGAAGTGCAAAATGACGGGCAAAATGACTTTGGATCTCAAGTCAGCCTCAATAGCTTGACTCAGGAGAATCACGCATACACCAATAGAGAGGCTGGTACCATGGACCAATTTGGTGTGGTGAGGACAATAAGCAAGATCACAAACGGATCAGGCCAGTCAGGAGACTTGGTGAACATGACGAATTCGGAAATGCGAACTTCGAAGAATAGAAACACAGGGCTATGTGACGCACCTGCGGATCCAGAAGTGGATCATGAAAAGACGTCAAGGCAGATAATCATAGCCAAAATCTCGACAAGCACCAAGCTACCTGGGATCAACAGGGTGACACCGCCACTTGTGATGCCATTAATGGATAACGGAGCAATTGAAGAAGCCTTGACCAACATAGTGGGCAGCATAGGAGAACAAAATGAATAGATATTCTTAAGAATGAGTGAACTAGAAAGGGCAGTGCACGTCGAGATAGAAAATCTGCACGAAGAGATCAACCGCAACAAGAAGTTAGTAGAAGCGAAAAACGTTTGAAGGAGAGAACGGACGAACACTTGGCGAAGAACTTGTCGCGAATGACGAGGGAAGCTAGCAAAGGGAGCTACGATTGAGAGACGACATGGAGAAGTTGAGAATTCAACTGGATCAGACTCTTGGGACCCTTGACACGAAGATAGATGCGATGATGGAGAGGAGATCTCAGGCTATCATGGATAGGTTAGACGGGCTACTAGGCAGCAGGAGTGGGTCAAAAATGGGGAATCGAACTCGGGAGAACCCAGCAGGGAGCCGAGGGTGAACTTCAATGAACAACAGAATAGAAGAAGGACATATGGATCCACTAGAGGAAGGGGCAGTTCATCAAGTTATGCCACAGGGGACAATAGAACACGGGGCCCAAACATCAGAGGAAGCTCAACTGGCAACAGACAGACCTCAAAGGAACGACCGATGCAAGGTACATATGCGACTGGGAGACTTTATTCCAGGAACAGGAGTCATGCGAGTCAAGGAAGAAATAATCCCAGCGATTTGGACAGGAGGGACAATCCAGAGACGTTATCAGGGGGCAATGATACTCAGGCGGGGCATTCAAGAGATGCTACATCAATGGCGATATGTACTTCCGGGCGAATGTTACATAGATGTCTTTATGACGCTCCTGGGGTTATTTTTTTTAACATCATGACGGGCAGAACCGTTAACGAGCACTCCGCGCCGAGCGGATGCTCAAAACAACGCGCTAACCAACGGGGCAGAAGGGTAGTTCGGAACGCGAAAGCCTTCCGGATCCCCGTGATAAGCTTTTTAACCCAGTTAAGACCGAAAATTCACGAATTAGGAAGGGTGGGGGATTCGCGGTCCCGTCATTTTCTGAGTGGTACGTGACCAAAAACACTTAAAGATATACAAGAAACCAAACAAAAAAACAAAAACAGTAAAAAAGTATAAAATCAGTAGAAATCATCCCCCCAGACGAGATGTGATCCGACGCTCCCGTTTGTTGTTGTTAGATAAATTGTTGTTACAGGCATTTATATCAGTTAGGATCGTTACGATCAATTGTGTGGCCCACTTGTGGTGCTTGTACTGTAGGGTTATTTGAGTATTTAAGCACGTTAACGCTAATTTGAGCTCAATCTGGAAGGGTCTCGGGATTAGAGAAGAAAACTGATCCGGCAAGCAGTTCAAGGGGCGACAAGAAGGGGATCAAGGACAACAACAATCGACTGTTTGGTATCGTTAAAAGTTTTGATTCCCTTTTGGTACAAAAAGTAGGATATTACTCTGTGGAGGGCTCGACAGTGACTGCACTGTAGTGACCCTTCAGCGGACTGCGAATTTCCTTGTTAAGTACCCTAATTCGGAGATTGAACGAACCCGGAGGGGTAAATTATTACTATAATTATTAATTATACAGCCTATCTTAAGACTCCTATATCGTTTATCAATGAAAAACACAGTAAGCGGACCGGTTTTTAGGGTCAAAAAAGTGATATTTTGATCCCCCCACAAATCGCGATTTTTGAGATATCGATGTTTTTTGAAACGGAAAAAAGCGCTAAATTTGTGAGTTACATCTTAACTATACTAGTATAGTAGGTAGAACAGGTTAAGTTTAGTTCGGAAGTGGTTGGAACTAATTGGGTACCAAAAACTGAATTTCCTTGATTTTTGAAGAAACGAAACGCTACAAAAGAAGAAAATTTTTAAAAATGTTTGAGTTAGGACAGTAAAAATTGCTGTTCGGACAACGTGCACTAGTGAATCGACAGGTTTCCAAACCCGTTTGCCGATAACCTTCCAGGTTACAGTAAAATCGATTTTAACGAGTTTGATTTAGTGGATTCAACGATCCGAGAGGTTCAAATAGCAGTGTTTTTGGCAAATTTGTTCAACTGGAACGTTTTAGATTGGATTTTTTGCATTGAACTAGAAGAGTATTGGCCTTCTAAGCTCGGATCAATAATTTTTATGTCGAAAAGAACAGATTTGCGGAAAAAGTTAGGCGGAACCTATATGAGAGGATACTTTTTGTTTTTAGAAAAAAGACGTTTTGGATAATAACTTTGGAACTACTGGACAGATCTACTTGATCTTGGTAGCATTAGATCACAATTTAGATGAGCTTTTTCAAAAAAACATCAATTATTCAAAAAAAAAGCGTGAAACTTTTTCAAGATTGTTTTTAGCAAACTCACTGATTCGGGAAGGTAGACCCTTCACGTTTTATAATTTTTTTTGGAAAGTCTTTACACCCCTACCAAAGAGTAGCAAAGGTTAAATATGGCAATTTTATGCTGTTATAGATGGAATGGGAAGGCTAAGGAAACCAGAAAACCATAGTAGAGTTGAAACTAGGCTAGTGATAAGACCCTTCACAGTTAAGGTGGATTGTCAAATAAGAGGCTTAGCTTCAATCCGGAAGGGTCTAGGGAAAGAAAATACACCCTTTATAGTTAGTTCCATTAGCATAATAGCATCGGAGAACGTATCCGGAAGGGTATCGGGTGAAATTTTTGAAAGTCTTTCAAAAGCTATTTTTACAAACCCGGAGGGGTCCCAATCCGGAAGGGTCCCAATTTTGCCAATCCGGAAGGGTCCCAATTTTGCCAATCCGGAAGTGTCCCAATTTTGCCAATCCGAAATGGTCCCAATTTTGCCAATCCGAAGGGTCCCAATTTTGCAAATCCGGAAGGGTCCCAATTTCGCCAATCCGAAAGGTCCCAAGTTTGCCAATACGGAAGGGTCCCAATTTTGCCAATCCGGAAGGATTCCAATTTTTCCAATCCGGAAGGGTCCCAATTCTGCCAATCCGGAAGGATCCCAATTTTGGCAATCCGAAGGAGCCTTGTTCTTGCCAATCCGGAAGGACCCCATTTTTGCCAATCCGGAAGGGTCCCAATTTTGCCAATCCGGAAGGGTCCCAATTTTTCCAATCGGGAAGGGTCCCAATTTTGCCAATCCGACAGGGTCCCAGTTCTGCCAATCCGGAGGGGTACTACTTTTGCCAACCCGGAGGGGTCCTAATTTTGTTAGAACTTAAGTAGAAAGAAGAAAAGAGAATAGTGAAAGGTATTAGGTTATTAAGAGACAGGCTAGGAACCAGTGAATGCACTGGTAACTTGCCTTTTATAAAAGACCGGACCAAAACAAAACAGGTGAAAACTCGATATTCGATATTCGCGACACTAAGTCTAGATTGAACAAGAACTTGCAACTGATTTGTGTGGATTGAAATCAAAATAGTTTTTGGGAAAGTGATTGCCCTGAGGATCTTAGTATGTCTAGCTCGGGCAACCCGAAGGCAGTTAGGTAACACAGGGCTCAGTGGGTGCAAAAGACGCCCACTTTAGAAAATTACTGCCTTCAAGTTTTGTCTAACTGGTGCAGCACGGAAGGCAAAGCTCATTCTTTAGACACAAGTTCGGCTATCACATTGCGACTGACTAAAACACGAAACACATACGTTTTTCCTTGAAAATATTCCTATTTTTCTTCATTTTTGGTTTTAAATCATAAATGTTTGTATTTGATTGGGTAGTGAGAACACTATCTTATAATATGTTGATATCATCAGACTGTGCTAGCTTCATATCTTACAACTAATAAACATTAGTTAATATGAATAAATTGTATACACTATTACACACTGTACTGTGATAACATACAAGGATTCGTGGTCACTGTTTAAATGAAACTTCTGGAATTTTTTGTGTTGTGTTATTATTATCAGTTAACAATGAGTACACTAGCAATCGAATTGAGTGTATAGGCAGTAAGAAGTGATAACTTGAAAATGAGTCTAGACATTTCGAGGATACCTAAACTAAGTGATAGCTCCGGTAAATTCAAACCAGAGAAACAGAGAAAAGCAATGAACGACCCTTTTGTGGAAAGGATCACACATCTCTATTGAAAATGTGGCGGCTACAAGATCACCCACAGACAACACCATGGTGCTTGGCGTGACGGAGAAACCGACAACGTCCTCATCGTTTTCCGAAAGAGTGAAAAACATTTTCAGAAACTTCTTTCCATTTACCATGGGAACGGGTACAGGCGATGAAGCAGAAACCCAGGAAGAAGAAGAGGACGATGACGGGCAAAATGACTTTGGATCTCAAGTTACTCGAGGAATGGTCCCGGAATCAAAACCCAGTCCAGGGGGGAGCGAGGTCCGGGGTTGACGATGGCCTAGGCCACACCCTCGGACCGATACCCCCTATCAAACCGAAGGGAAGTAGCCGATCCCGACGGACAATCAAGGCGATACTTAAAATTTCCAGGCGACACAGCAGGGTGTTGAGCTGGCTAAGACTGGTCAACGACATCGAACAAAATCCAGGCCCCGCAGGCGAGACGAGGAAAGAACAAAGACGGAAAGGAAGAGAAGAGAGACAAACAAGAAGAAACCAAAAGTGGTTGGACAGAGCTACGATGATGGGGAAGAGGAAAGCGACCATCATTTGGACGTGGAACATCCAAAGGGCGAGAGTCACTTTCCCGAGGAGAAACCGCTTCGCCGAAATTCTGAAAGAGGCGACAAAGAGAGAGGTGGAGGTCATCCTATTCACGGAGCTTCACGAAGAGACGGAAGGTCTCCAATGGATCAAATCGGGAGACTTGTACGGGGTCCTAGTGCACGGCAAGAAGAGCAGCATCTTTCTGAGAGACGTTTGGGCGACAAATTGGAAGGACCAAGGATACAGATGAAAACATGGCGAGAGAAGCACGTCAGTGGATGTGAATGCGGTCAAGTTTGTCGCTGCGTACCAGCCACTGTGGAACGCCGACCCTGTGGAGTTCGCGAGTTACAGGGAAGAACTGAATGAACAGATCCTCGGATGCGACAAGCACATAAAATTGATCATCGGAGGTGACTGGAACTCTAGCATAGGCGACACAAATAGGAGGACACAGGACAAGGTGGCCGGAGCATACGGCCTTGGTAACACGAACGCCGCGGGCAACGACTTGATAAATTGGTGTCATGAACACGAACTGGCGTGGACAAACTCTTTCTTCCGGCACAAGAAGAGGGGAACTTGGAAATGCCCAGCTAGGAAAAGCTGGCACAAGATAGACGGTTTCATGACAAGACAAAACCAACGTAGCCGTTTGGTGAAGAACGTGAGAACAGAGACGACGAGCCGGACACTGTCTGACCACAAACCGAAGATGATGGAGTGCTGGCTGCAGAAACCGAGGAAGGAGCCCGAGAGGAGACAGCAGAGAAGCACAAACATCAACTGGGACAAGCTGAGAGACCCAGCCACGAAACAGCAGTTCCGGACATCGGTTGGCGAGGCATTGAGTCGTTCGGAGATGACGTGGAAAGAACTAATCAAAAAAGTTAGAGAGGCGGGAAAAAACATTTGCGGTCATGTGGAAAAGACAAACCTGAACCCGTGGATGGATACACACAACGAGGAGATCAAGTCCTTCCAAATGAGGATCAGCCAGGTTACAAGAGCCATCGAAACTGCCGAAGGACTCGTGGAAAGGACGGAAAAAATATTGGCGAGAAAAAACATACGAAAAGAGTATAAGAAGGAGAAGAGAAGATGGGAGCTCGACTGGTGGCTTAACTTCGTAGAAGAAGTCAAAGAAGCCGAACAAAGAGGAGACACAAGACAAATGTACAAAACCCTGAAGAAATTGGGATGCAAGGATCTGAGGATCTTTGAAGAAAAACACTTCAGTCCTGACGAATTCAGGGAACACTTCATGAAAGTTTCGGAAAACCGCTTCGAGAGAGAAATATCCGAGATCATGGAAACGGCGGCAAGTACGACAAAGAGGACAGACGAAGAAGCAGCGAACGCGGCAAAACACTTGGAGCGAGAGATCACATTTGCCGAGTTCCAAAGGGAGCTCGGAAAGATAAAGGACGGGGCCCCTGGCTGCGAGAGCGTCAGAGTGAGCGCAAGGAAAAACCTGAACGACGACGCAAAGAGACAGTTGTTCCAGGGAATGCTTCACCACTTGGACACTCCCATCGCTCAATGGCCTGAAGAAACGGCAGAAGGTTGGATGATCCCCCTATACAAGAAAGGCACAAAGATGGACATGGGAAACTACAGAGGTGTGTGCTTACTCCCTCTGATCAGCAGAATAGTGGCCTGCATCTTCGCGTCTCGGATCAGAGAGTGGGCAGAGGAGCTCAAGGTCCTTGGCGAGAACCAGAACGGGTTCCGCACGGGGAGATCTACTTGTGGCGCTACCCAGATAATCTTGCGGATCGACGAAGAAACCAGACGCGTACTTGGCAACAGCAACGACGAGACGGAGGACAGACCGGGAGCGGTGTTGCTTGACATCACAAAGGCCTACCCGAGGGTCAATAGACCGCTGCTATGGAGCTTATTAGAGAACTTGGACATGACAAAGAAAGTCTGAGAAAGCGTGGGCCAAGGTGAAGAAATGGCTATGGAAGTCGAAGCTGAGCAAGAGAACAAGAGCTCTCGTCGTACAAGCGGTCGTAGAGTCGTCCCTTCTTTTCGACTGCAACGCTAGACCGTGGACTGTTGGAGACCTCAACAGATTCCAGAGCGTGGTAGACAGGTTCTACAGATACATCTGAAACAACGGAAAGGGACTGCCGCTCGTTCGTATGCAAGAAGAAGGCGTCAACGGCTACGACGAGGTCAGGAGACAGCTTGGAATTACATCGATCCGTTCCAAAGTGGAGATAAGTGCTCTGGAGCGCATTGGACATGTTCTCCGTATGCCAAACGAAAGGATGACGAAGAAAGTTGTTTTGGGGAGTTGGCTTGAGGAGAAAACCGAGAATGGAAAACTGACCGGTGGACTAATCGCATATTGGAAACGGCTGATTGGAGAAACAGGAGAGGACTGGACCAACATCGAAAACCTGAAAAAAAACAGGAAAACGTGGAAGACACTCATAAACAACCGGAAAGCTAATCTGACACGGTGGGAAACAGACATGTGCGACCACACCAGAGGCCACACAAAGCCCACGAGAATCCAAGCCAGAGTAGTGGAGGACGGCTTCAGTTGCAGGTGGACCGGTTGCGACAAAATTTGCAGAAGCAACACGAGCGCAGAATGCACAGAGAAACCACGCTCGAGTTTGCCTGCCCCAAGTGCAAGACAACCTTCAAGGAAAAGAGCAGTCAGACAAACCACACAAAAGCCTGCGGCGGAGCCCCCAGATGAGTATGTTCGGACTGTGGAAAGAGTGTGTCTGTATCAAACATGGCTAGACACAGGAAAACCAACTGCCGAAACGCACCGATAAACAGAAATAACGAGACGACAATAATACGAACCAGAGAAAACAAACAATGCGACATATATGGGGCATGGATCACGAAGTCAAACATAGCGAGACACAAAAATGTGTCATGCACGGGATATACCCGCGAAGGCTCTATATAGAGCGTAACTGGCAAAGAAGAAGAAGAAGAAGATCTCAAGTCAGCCTCAATAGCTTGACTCAGGAGAATCACGCATACACCAATAGAGATACTGATACCATGGACCAATTTGGTGTGGCGAGGACAATAAGCAAGATCACAAACGGATCAGGCCAGTCAGGAGACTTGGTGAACATGACGAATTCGGAGATGCGAACTTCGAAGAATAGAAACACAGGGCTATGTGACGCACCTGCGGATCCAGAAGTGGATCATGAAAAGACGTCGAGGCATAGAATCATAGCCAGAATCTCGACCAGCACCAAGCTACCTGGGATCAGCAGGGTGACACCGCCACTTGTGACGCCATTAGTGGTTAACGGAACAATTGAAGAAGCCTTGACCAACATAGTGGGCAGCATAGGAGAACAAAACGAATAGATATTCTTAAGAATGAGTGAACTAGAAAGGGCAGTGCACGTCGAGATAGAAAATCTGCAGGAAGAGATCAACCGCGACAAGAAGTTAGTAGAAGCGAAAAACGTTTGAAGGAGAGAACGGACGAACACTTGGCGAAGAACTTGTCGCGAATGACGAGGGAAGCTGAGAAAAGGGAGCTACGATTGAGAGACGACATGGAGAAGTTGAGAATTCAACTGGATCAGACTCTTGGGACCCTTGACACGAAGATAGATGCGATGATGGAGAGGAGAACTCAGGCTATCATGGATAGTTAGACGGGCTACTAGGCAGCAGGAGTGGGTCAAAAATGGGGAATCGAATTCGGGAGAACCCAGCAGGGAGCTGAGGGTGAACTTCAATGAACAACAGAATAGGAGAACGACATATGGATCCACTAGAGGAAGGGGCAATTCATCAAGCTACGCCACAGGGGACAAAAGAACACGGGGCCCAAACATCAGAGGAAGCTCAACTGGCAACAGACAGACCTCAAAGGAACGACCGGCGCAAGGTACATATGCGACTGGGAGATTTTATTCCAGGAACAGGAGTCATGCGATTCAAGGAAGAAACAATCCCAGCGATTCGGACAGGAGGGACAATCCAGAGACTTTATCAGGGGGTAATGATACTCAGGCGGGGCATTCAAGAGATGCTACATCAAGGGCCACGGCCTTTGAACCTCTGAACAGGTATTTGGAAACATTCCTGACGAGGTTATCTAGAACCAATGAATGTAGTGAAAAGTCCAGAAGGGTTTTTAAGAAACCAAGACACTATAAAGACGAATCTGATGGCTATATTGATACCTGGATAGAAGTGATGAAACTGCATTTTGAAGAAGAGGACTTGTCAGAAAGAAAAGAATGCTGTGCTCTTACCAGCAATTTGGAAGGGACAGCCCTAAACTGTGTGATGGCCAAAAAGCAATACCAGCAGTATACCGCTGAGAAAATCTTTGAAATTTTGTTAAATCGTTTTGGCTCAGGGTTGCAAGGACAGCAAGCAATGATGCACTTCGAGAAACGGAGGCAACGTGAAGATGAGACGATAGACAAGTTTCTAGACTATTTGGAGATGCTGAGAAGGCGTAGCCAACCAGATGAGTCGAACAGAAGTTTGAACCTGGCAGTAGCCTCAAAAATCATCGATGGTGAGAAAAATGATGAGCTTCGAACAATGTTAGCGACATATTACACGCCACCCTCAACCAATGCGCCAACACCAGAGGAGTTGAGACTCAAGTCAAAAGATTATCTTTTGCTGAAGCCTCCATCGAGATCGAGATATTACAAGAACAATTATGGTAAACTTAACAATAATGGACCAGCAAACCAAGGAAATAACTGGTACAAACCAAGGGACGATATGGACAAGAGACGCTCTTGTGCAAATTGCAGTTCGGCGGACCATCATGTGTCAGCGTGCCGAACCTACAAAAACGGCATGAAAACAATAGCTTTAGCCTCGAGGATGAAGATGCGTCAGAGGTGTCGATCATGAAGATTTCCTGAGAGGAGTCATTGCGAAATTCGGCCCAAGGTGTTACTTCTGTAACTTGGAAGGTCATTTTGAATCGGATTGTCCACAATTCTGGAATGCTGTGGCGGACATCAAGCATCCAAGGCTTGAGGAAGCTTCATCGGGTGTGAAAGCCAGCGAGGCACGCAGAAAAGAAAAACCGCAAGAGCTGGCAACGAAGAAGATACAGGCGATAACGGAAGGGATGCGTGAACCGGAACCGGTGACTGCAGCGGATGACTTCAAGATCGACTATAGGGCAGCCGCGACGGATGCTATAATTAGAGTCCAGAAGGAGTTGGTGACGAAGGAGATCGAACAGAAGGTGAAGCTCGAATTTGAGAATGAGAAAATTCAGGAAAGGCTGAACGACTTCGAGGCATCAGAACTCGAAGAGACGAAAGCACCAAGCAGTTTGAGCATGCAACTAAGCATGATCTCTGGGCACACGTTCGGGATGGTGCCACAGGGAAGCAGAACACAGTCAATAATTCCAGTTGCTGTGCATCAGGTGATCAGCAATCTATGTGAACCGTCAGAGTTTACTATGATGCATTTAGAAACATATGCAGATTATATGAGACAGGTAGAGCCACGCACTGAGTCGATGGCTGTATGAGCGATGTTTACAACGGGTGGCCCTCGAACGAAGAAGCTCCACGGGCGTTACTTGGAAGTCTATGAACCTTATGAAGTGATGTTGAGCATTGACGGGATAAGTATCTACACTAGGACCTACGTCACAACAGATAGCGACCAAATAGGGCAGATCTATTTGGGACAGGAAGAATTTAAGGTCCGCAGAGTTGGCCATGACGCCATGGTGGAGCAAGACGCAGTTCACATCGAATACGAAGCAGATGCGACTGCACATCTGCTCGACACCAACGGGAAGAAAATCGGAAACACAGGGCTTCAGGACACTTGAGCGGTAGTAAGCGTGATACCGATAAAAATTTGGAAAAAAATGGGCTTCACGAGGGAAGACCTTATTCCGACGAATCTCCGACTGGCCGCTGCGAATCGAGGAGCAATTTACGTAGCCGGAAGAAGACCAATAACGGTCCTACACATGGGAGGACGGGTTCTTTGGATGAGCTTCCTGGTGGTAAAGAATTTGGACGACTCCGACCAGTTCATCCTGGGCAAAGATTT
Source organism: Symsagittifera roscoffensis (assembly GCF_963678635.1). Lineage (NCBI taxonomy): Eukaryota > Metazoa > Xenacoelomorpha > Acoela > Convolutidae > Symsagittifera > Symsagittifera roscoffensis. Next base: position 60,568,114 of record NC_087063.1, on the reverse strand, counting down.
TGTCAGGAACTTCGATGTGATGATTGACTTGAACAACGGTCTAAAAAGGATTAGAAACCCGGACCGGAAGTATGAAGGAAACCAATTAATAGAATAATAACAGATGAAAACAAGGTACCAATCTTTTTAGATAGAAAGGTAAAACTACAGCCGGGACAAGCCGTAGTAGCAATTTTTAGAATGAGAAAATTGAATTCTTTAAGGTGTTAGTAAACAGGTTTGTTTGGCACCGAACCCAAATAGTCAAAATTCAGTGTTTTTGGGCCGGAGCTTCTCGGTAACTCGGGAAGGGTCCCAATTTTGCCAATCCAGAAGGATCCCATTTTTGGCAATCCGGAAGGGTCCCAATTTTGCCAATTCGGAAGGGTAACAATTTTTCCAATCCGGAAGGGTCTCAATTTTGCCAATTCGGAAGGGTCCCAATTCTGCCAATCCGAAGGGGTACTATTTTCGGCAATCCGGAGGGGTCCTATTTTTGCCAATCTGGAAGGGTTCCAATTTTGCCAATCCGGAGGGGTCTTGTTTTTGCCAATCCGGAAGGACCCCAATTTTGCCAATCGGGAAGGGTTCCAATTTTGCCAATCCGGAAGGGTCCCAATTTTGCCAATCCGGAGAGGTACTATTTTCGCCAATCCGGAGGGGTCCTAATTTTGTTAAGACAGTAGAAAAGAGAATAGTGAAAGGTATTAGGTTATTAAGGGACAGGCTAGGAACCAGTTACTGCACTGGGAACTTGCCTTTTATAAAAGACCGGACCAAAACAAAACAGGTCTAAATTCGGATATTCGCGACACTAAGTCTATATTGAACAAGAATTTGCAACTGATTTGTGTGGATTGAAATTCAAGTCGTTTTGGGAAATTGATTGCCCTGAGGACTTTAGTAGGTCTAGCTCGGGAGGCAGATTGGTAACACAGGACTCAGTGGGTGCAATAGACGCCCACTTGAGAAAATCACTACCTTCAAGTTTTGTCTAATTGGTGCAGCACCGAACAGGGAACGCTCTTTCTTTAGAAACAAGTTCGACTATCAAATTGCGACTGACTAAAACACAAAACACACACGTTTTCATTGGAAATCTTCTTATTTTTCTTCATTTTTGAATTTAAATCAATAATATTTGCGCTTGATTGGGTCGTGAGAAAACTATATTTTAAATTTATTGATAAAATCAGACTGTGCTAGCTTCATATCTTACAACTAATAATCATTAGTTATTGTGAATAAATTTTACACACACTGTACTGTGATAACAAACAAGGATTCGTGGTCACTGTTTAAGTGAAGCTTCTGGAATTTGTTGTGTTGTGTTCGAATTGAGAGTATAGGCAGTAGGAAGTGATAAATTGAAAATGAGTCTAGACAAGTCACGGATACCTAAACTATGTGATAGCTCCAGGAAACTCATACTAGAGAAACAGAAAAAAGCAATGAACGACCCTTTTGTGGAAAAGATTGCACGAACCCTGACCGACAAAGGGAAGAACGTTTCAGGCGTAATGGTTGAAACCAGGAGTCAAAAGTCCTCAGAAGGACAGAAGGCAAGGTTAGAGGTAGAAAACATTCGGACCCTGCCATGGATGAGAACCAGGAGGGACAAGGACCGGAAGGAAGAGGAAACAGAAGGTTGGCGAGTGAATCTACTCCGGTAGAACAAGGCCAAGATTTTGCCACTTCCACCGGCACCCTGGACCGAGAAGAGATGTCGGAACTGACCGACATCTCTTTTGAAAATGTGGCGACTACAAGATCACCCACAGACAACACCATGATGCTTGGCGTGACGGAGAAACCGACAACGTCCTCATCGTTTTCCGAAAGAGTGAAGAACACTTTCAGAAACTTCTTTCCATTTACCATAGAAACGGGTACAGGCGATGAAGCAAAATCCCAGGAAGAAGAAGATGATGATGACGGCCAAAATGACTTTGGATCTCAAGTCAGCCTCATAGCTTGACTCAGGAGAATCACGCATACACCAATAGAGAGGCTGGTACCATGGACAAATTTGGTGTGGTGAAGACAATAAGCATGACCACAAACGGATCAGACCAGTCAGGAGACTTTGTGAACATGACGAATTCGGAAATGCGAACTTCGAAGAATAAAAACACAGGGTTATGTGACACACCTGCGGATCCAGAAATGGATCATGAAAAGACGTCGAGGCAGAGAATCATAGCCAGAATCTCGACCAGCACCAAGCTACCTGAGATCAACAAGAGCAGACTCTTGGGACTCTTGACACGAAGATAGACGCGGTGATGGAGAGGAGAACTCAGGCTATCATGGATAGGTAAGACGGGCTACTAGGCAGCAGGATTGGGTCAAAAATGGGGAATCGAACTCGGGAGAACCCATCAGGGAGCCGAGGGTGAACTTCAATGAACAACAGAATAGAAGAAGGACATATGGATCCACTAGAGGAAGAGGCAGCTCATCAAGCTATGCAACAGGGGACAATAGAACACGGGGCCCAAACATCAGAGGAAGCTCAACTGGCAACAGACAGACCTCAAAGGAACGACCGACGCAAGGTACATATGCGACTGGGAGATTTTATTCTGGAACAGGAGTCATGCGAGTCAAGGAAGAAGCAATCCCAGCGATTCGCACAGGAGGGAAAATCCGGAGCCCTTATCAGGGGGCAATGATACTCAAGCGGGGCATTCAAGAGATGCTACATCAATGGCCACAGCCTTTGAATATCTGAACAGGTCTTTGGAAACGTTCCTGACGAGGTTATCTAGAACCAATGAACGTAGTGAAAAGTCCACAAGAGTTTTTAAGAAACCAAGTTGTTATAAAGACGAATCTGATGGCTGTATTGATACATGTATAGAAGCGATAAGCGATGAAACTGCATTTTGAAGAAGAGGACTTGTCAGAAAGAGAAGAATGCAGTGCTCTTACCAGCAACTTGGAAGGGACAGTCCTAAACTGTGTGATGGCCAAAAAGCAATACCAGCGGGCTACCGCTGAGAAAGTTTTTGATATCTTGTAAAATTGTATTGGATCAAGGGTGCAAGGACACCAAGCAACGATAAGCTTCGAGAAACGGAGGCAACGTGAAGATGAGACGATAGACAAGTTTTTAGACAATTTGGAGATGCTGAGGAGGCGTAGCCAACCAGATGAGTCGAACAGAAGGATGAACCTGGCAATAGCCTCAAAATTCATCGATGGTGTGAAGAATGATGAGCTTCGAACAGAAGGATGAACCTGGCAATAGCCTCAAAATTCATCGATGGTGTGAAGAATGATGAGCTTCGTAATGTTAGCGACACCTTACAGACCACTCTCAACCAATGCGCCAACACCAGAGGAGTTGAGACTCAAGTCAAAAGATTATCTTTTGCTGAAGCCTCCATCGAGATCGGGATATTACAAAAACAATTACGGTAGTTTTAACAATGGACCAACAAACCAAGGAAACAACTGGTACAAGCCAAGGAATGATATGAACAAGAGACGCTCTTGTGCAAATTGCAGTGCGACGGACCATCATGTGTCAGCAACCCCAACCTACAAACAGGGCATGAAAACAATAGGCTTTAGCCTCGAGGATGAAGATTCGAAGATCTCATGCGAGGAGTAATTGCGAAACTCGGCCCAAAGTGTTTCTTTTGTAACTTGGAATGTCATTTTAAATCGGTTTGTCGGAATCGCCTGTTGAGTGAAGCGGATGCACGCAGAAAAGAAAAACCGCAAGAGCTGGCAACGAAGAAGATGCAGGCGTTAACGGAAGAGATGCGTGAACCAGAACCGGTGACTGCAGCGGATGACTTCAAGATCGACTACAGGGCAGCCGCGAGGGATGCTATAAAAAGAGTCCAACAGGAATTGGCGACAAAGGAGATCGAACAGACGGTGAAGCTCGAATTAGAGATTGAGAAAATTCAGGAAAAGCTGAACGACTTCGAGGCATCAGAACTCGAAGAGACGAAAGCACCAAGCAGTTTGAGCATGCAAGTAACCATGATCTCTGGGCAGACGTTCGGGATGGTGCCACAGGGAAGCAGAACACAGTCAATAATTTCAGTCACTGGACATCAGGAGATGAGGAATCTATGTGAACCGTCAGTTTACCATGATGCATTTAGACACATATGCAGATTATCCTAGACAAGAAGAGCAACGCACTGAGTCGAGGGCTGTACGAGCGTTGTTGACAACGGGTGGCCCTCGAACGAAGAAACTCCACGGGCGTTACGTGGAAGTCTATGAACCTTATCGAGTGATGTTGAACGTTGACGAGATAAGTATCTCTACTAAGACCTACGTCACAACAGATAGCGACCAAATGGGGCAGATCTGTTTGGGACAAGAAGAATTTAAGGTCCGCAGAATTGGCCATGACGCCATGGTGGAGCAAGACGCGGTTCACATCGAATACGAAACCAACGGGAAGAAAATCGGAAACACAGGGCTTCTGGACACATGAGCGGCAGTGAGCGTGATGCCGATAAAAACTTGGAAAAGAATGGGATTCACGAGGGAAGACCTAATTCCGACGAATCTCCGACTGGCCGCTGCGAATCGAGGAGCGATTTACGTAGCCGGAAGAAGACCAATAACGGTCCTACACAAGAGAGGACGGGTTCTTTGGATGAGCTTCCTGGTGGTAGAGAATTTGGACGAATCCGACCAGTTCATCTTGGGCAGAGATTTTGTCAGGAACTTCGATGTGATGATTGATTGGAACAACGGTCTTATCAGAATTAGAAACCCGGACCGGAAGTATGTTAAGAAACCAATTAATAGAATAATAACAGATGAAAACAAGGTACCAATCTTTTTAGATAGAAAGGTAAAACTACAGCCGGTACAAGCCGTAGTAGCAATTTTTAGAATGAGAAAATTGAATTCTTTAAGGTGTTAGTAAACAGGTTTGTTTGGTACCGAACCAAAATATTCAAAGTTAGGTGATTTTAGGCCGGACCTTCTCGGTAATACGAAACGGTAATTGAACACACTGGACACCACGGTTTCCATCCAGCGTGGAAAAATTACGCTTTGCCGATGAGGACCGACTATGAAGAGACACAAAACTTGAAGAGATTTAGTGTGAAAGACAGCCCTTATCATGCCAATAAAGATAAAATTTTAAAAAGAATTAATGATTTTAAATCTATTCATAAACTGTTTTCAACGAAATCCTAAACGGACGACGGCTTGTCGAGCTGCTCAAATTTTTCGGAACGCCCCTCGTCATATGAAATAGAATCTGACAAACCGGTTTTGCCAGAAATAGAACACTTGAAAGGTAAAATAGGCGAGGGAATTTTTAAATCATTGCGGACGGTTTTAAATTGGAAGGCGGATGTATTTTCGAAACATAAGGCGGATATCGGTTGTTGCACATTCGTCGAACACGAAATCGAGCTAGAGGAAGGCGTCGTTCCCCATAGGGAAGGCGCAAGACGAGTGAAGCCACATAAATTGGAAGCGTGCCGAGCGGAAATAGAAATGTTGCTCTAATACGACATGATAGAACGCTCGAAATTGCCGTGGGCTCGCGGGGTAGTCATGACAAAAAGGAAGAGGGCAGCTTAGGTTCTGTTGCGACTTTCGCTACTTGAACGCGGTGACAATAAGAGATGCGTACTCGATACCGAGAAGAGACGAATGCCTCTCGACACTTGGTGACGCCAAGTTCTTCACCACACTGGCCTTGGATTATGCCTTCTGGCAGGTCTCTCTGTGGAAGGAAGACAGCAAAAAGACCGGATTCACATGTGAATTGGGGTTGTACCAGTGGAAGACGATGCCCTTTGGCTTGTGCAACGCCACGGCAACTTTTCAAAGAGAGATGGCTCAGGCTTTGACCAAGGTGATGAAGAAGTACAGGAACCTGGTGATGTGTTACGTGGATGACGTAGTCATAGCAACACCCACCCTGAAACACAACATTGATCGGCTAGAGGAAGTCTTTGGCTGCATGAAGAGAGCAGGCTTGAAATGTAAACCATCGAAAAGTGAGATTCTCAGGGATTCGATTAAGTATCTAGGAAGAATGGTGAAACAGGCATGGCGTGAGGCCGGACCCGGAAGCAAAAGAGGATGTGTTGACATGGAAGGCTCCCAGAACAGACAGAAAACTCATGAGCTTCCTAGGGTTTGCCAATTATTACCGTGAGTTCATAAAAGGATACGCAGACAAGGTGTTTCCCATGCAGAAGATGATGCACAACAAAGGAAAGAAGTTCGAATGGAACGAAGAATCACACGCTGCCTTCGAGAACATAAAGCGGGAACTGTGCGAAGCTCCAGCGCTAGGCATGCCTACTGAGAAAGGCATGTATCTTCTTGACACAGATGCACCAGTAGTAGCCATCTCAGGAATGCTGACAGCCTCAGTAAGAAGACTGAGTTTTGTAAAAGACTCGAACAGAAGCAAACCAATCAGGTAGAAATCAAGGAAGGGTTCTCGTTTCTGAAAAAAGAAACTTGTGAGACGCTTCCCTTGATGAAATGGTTGGACAAGTCTGGACATCCGATTCCAGGACATCCTGAGTTACCTGTAGAGAAAGCAGCTGAGATAAAGATTCTATCCAAGAAGGACCCGATAGCCTTGGATCTATTGCAGCGCTAAAACCTGGTCCAGCACGAACTCTCTCGCATCAACATAAACAGCCTTTCATTATTGGATAAAACGGGACAGGTCACACCACAAGTGATGCGGATGCTGGGTGGATTGTTGGAGAGAGAAGTGACCATAGATGACCCGCAGCAGCCATGGAATCACTGACAGTTATCAAGAGGGTGAACATCATGCCGTCAAGACGACAACACAAAGAGAATGAAAAGGATTGTAGGAGTATAGCTCAGCAACTAGTGTCCTCGATACCCCAAAACCTCTTGACGAGCACATCATACAAACGGAAAGAACAGGGGAGCGACACACAAAAGAAAACCGTTACCTTTGAAAACCAGGATAAGGAAGGTGAGGAGGTTGAACAGAACCTAGGGCAAGGAAATTTGTCCGGGGAGACAAACGGCGAGGAGAGCAGACGAGTTCAGAATCAACACCCACGACATGAAAGTTGTCCGGGGAGTCTGATGTAGAAGAGAAAATTCCTGATGAGGAACAAGACCTGGAGGATAAAAATTTTGTCCGGATAGTTCAGATGAATGAATAGAACGCACAGAACTGATCCGGAGGAGGGAACGTGCTCCATCGAAGACTCTTCAATTGTTGATAATTCCTGGAATTCAGGAATCGACACCTACTCAGACAGGAACTCGAGCTCAGGATCGGAACTGTCAGAGCTAGCGATCCACACACTACTAATGGAGACTAGAGCAAGGGATCTGGACAGGGAGGTGTGTCAAGACCCTGACAGTGATCGGTATCTCAAACCAGGTGGAAGAGTCTTTGACAACGCAGCAGAAGATCTTGAACTAATAGAGGTATCGTGAAAGCATGAAATACATAAAAACCGAAAAGGATGATCGTTCCTGGGCTGCCCAGGAAGGGGAATTATTCATTCCTGTTTCCAACTTCGATTTAATGTCTGGTATGCCATTGACGGGGACGTCGATGGATACTTTTGTCCGGGAGTGGGGGTAGGTCTTACACACACTGAGAAATTATTAATAAAAAACCTAAAAATAGCAAGAGAGACAGGTGATCTAGAAGCAGAAACAGGCAAGGGCGTCGTCACAGATACATAGAAAGTAATTATGCTTCTTGGTGACGAGGGCGACGGAGAAGCGGCACGTGGACCCGGAAAACCTAGTCATGTCCTTGAGGAGATATAGGGACTCCCTTGTGGAAAGGGAAGTGAAGGAAATCTCGCTTCCAGTGTACGATCCGAACAGAGGACGACTGTATCCACGGGAGCTGTATGCACTGATACACGTAATCTTCTCTGATACTAATATATAAGTATTCTTACATAAAAAATATTACTTAAGTGTAGGCTGAGTTTAGGTGGCATGCCGGAAGTCATCATTCTAAATGTTGTGTGTGTGTTATGTTATGTTGTTTGTTATGTTATTAAGACCTTGGGTAAGAGGGAATTAGTGACCATGGATAACCGAATGACGGTCTTAGGAATAGATCCAAAGTTTGGACTGTCCATTCGTATGTCGAATTCCAAAATTTTAGCAACAAACTGATTTAAAAAAATTTAGGATCAAAATCTTTTTAGCCAACTGTCTTAAATAAATAAAAAAAAATATTTAAAAAAAGTAGACAAATGTGCAATTTTCGTGATCTCTTTTCTAGATCCTGATTGATCATTTAATTATTCACTTGATTTCAATTCATCAAACTGACAATAAAATGAAATCTGAAGGAACATGGACAACTTCAACTTGAACGAATTAATGGACCTGGCAGAGGCATATAAGGGACCGATGGTAGATGCGACCTATCGTCCGCTGATGGATCGATACTTCGCTCTGCAGGACCCAGAGGTAGTCATGTTGCTGACCGCCTTAATAAACATCTTGGGGCATGATAACCGTGGGGATCGCCCCACGAAAGTATTATTGATGGCAGAATATGGAGAAAGAGGAGTAATAGACCGCCCAAACTTGAGGGTAATGAGGTGGAGAAACGGGGCTCTCTCAGGAAGTGACTTGGCGAACGAGCCTGGAAGTTACCGGACATACCAACCAGGCGGGATGCCTCTGCCAACTAAGCTTAGGCCTGGTCTGTGAAGGATACATCAGGAGATGAACAGCGAGGCTGACTCGTCTAGTACACAACTGAGAGCAGCTGTGCCACCAAAGAGGACGAGAGTAGAGGAAGAGGTTCAGACGAACGAAACCATGCAAGACCTTAACGGAACGGTAGAAGAACTGGAGAAGACCAGAAGGGAGCTGGATGAAATGACCAAGACCAGTAGAGAGGAAGATAGAGACATGTGGAAGAAACAGTTTGAAGATTGTAACAAGAAACAGGCTGAAGAAATAGAGCGCTTGAGGCGAGAGTACAAAGAGTGATCGGAGCTGCCGACGTTGACTACATGCGTAGAAAAAGTGATACCTACAAGGAATATTTCTCGTGGGCAGTCCCCGATGGAACTTATGACGCCTCGCGAGTTGAGTCAAACGACGGAGGCGCAACTTCCAGCCACGACTGGTTGAGTGAAAATCCGGGACCCGAGTGACACCATAGGTGACCCAGTCGTGAAGCAAACTGTGCAAAAATTGATAGAAACAGCTGGACGATTGGTCGCTAATATGAATGCGCCAGGTTCCGGGAGATGATGACGAGAACGGGAGTTAGTGATACAACGTTACCGACAAAGAACTCTAAGGTTACAGACAGAAAGATACGAGAAATGTCGATGAAGAAAGTGTCCCGAGTGATTGACGTGCAGAAAAACAATCAGTTGAAGTAAAGCTTTACAGGAGTTCCGGACACGGATTCGCGAGCCTGCTTCAAACGATCCACTTGGAGCCCAAAAGTGAAGCTGCAGCAACCGCCACTTGGGACATCCCATCTGATACTGGGTGACAGCTTGGTCAGAGTGCTCCAGAATTTGAGGACCTCCTCAATCACTACGGTGATGGCCTTTGGAGGTGCAACGATAGCCCAGCTATTTCGGATGGTGGAGCTGATGAGACCAGGGAAGATCCCTTGCATAATGATCCCTATAGGGACGAATAATGTATCAAGAGGCTCAGATGATAGGCACAATGGGAGTCAATGATGGTGTGCCTATTAACTACTCTCTGCCATAAATTCAATTGCGCACGAATACGTTGACAGCGACAGGAAGAAGACATAATGAAGGAGTCATCAGGTGGAACAAAATATTAAGGAACTTGGCGAGTCGGAATGCTGGACATCTGACCCTTATATATTATGAACACGAGCTGAGAGCTATGGATCAGGCCAGATAATTCACCAATGGAATCCACTTTGATAGCATTGAAGGACAAGCCTGGTTGAACAGAGTCTTCCAAGAGCGACTGAATGAAATGGAAATCGAGCTCTTTGACACGGGAGTGCTGAAGAAGAAAGAAACCACGAATGCGCCGGCAGTTTCAACCTTCGTGCCCCCTAACTTAGAAACACGTTTGCGAAAAGTCCCAGCCGTGACATACAAGCCGCAGAGCTCTTGCGAGCCAGGGCAAAAGACAGATGTACAAGATCGATTGGGGGAAGCGCCAATGAGGAGAACCGTTCATTCAAGACGTAGATTAGGACCTGTCAATCCAACCGCGGAGACGGATCTGATGAAATTGAACCTCCAGACGGTGAGTTTTGCAGCAGATGCCATGAGGATGTTAACTGGAGCGAGACTGTCTGTCAACGGACTGTAATCAATAACAGGCGTGGACTGGTTGATAGCCGCTGGCATAAACTTCAGCTCTACAACCGCCTTGAGATTTGCCGACTTAGGGGGACTGCCCTCAAACATTACAATGTATCCAGTAAATGCGAGACCGTTGCAGGATGTGAAACTGAGCCACGATGAAGGAAACCGAGAAGAAGGACCCGGAAGATTCTTGACGACGAGGGCACCAATAGGACAACACGTAAAAATTATCAGACAGATAAAAGCACCCCCAGGTCATGTAAAAGAAAGAGCGTACCCAAAACAAGTGAATCAAGAAGGTGATGTTCACAGGCACGGTGGATTGAAGGCGATCAAAAAATATGAGACCATCTTTGCTGCGTATGACAAAGCAGAAAAGAGGAAGGCGTAGATTATGATAGTCGCGAGCTCAGACTTCGTGTATGAATCCAAGTCTCTGTTTTGGCCTGATGTTATAATGTTGGCAGCGTCGACCTGGACCTAATGTATCTGTTTTGATGGCAATCGAGGTAAAACGACAGACAGAAATGAACCCGATCACGATCGTATTTGCTGGCTGGAACGACCATCTACATAGTAGGTGTATCCTGAGCAGACTCAGAGAGCCTACGACAGCCGAAGACGCTGTGTGGCCAGCTATAAAGAATATCCTCGAGTCAATAGGTGAAGTAGTGGACACCCTGATTGAAGGTGCCTTCACCATGATAACACCGGGAGCCGTATTTGCCTGGTCTCCGGGATATGCACAGCTCCCGGATGGACTGAAGTTTGTTTATGCGATGGTGGCTTTGCTCTCGGAAGAGAAATATGATGTGATCATATGTGCCCCAAATCGCGGAATAGAGATGCAGAATCTGAGGCCACTCGCGGCTGAATTACCTGCGGTGTGGTCTGACATCTCAAATGTGATGCGAGGATTCAAGGACCATTCACTACACATGCTAGTTTTAGACGAGGTACTGGGGTTGGAACTGTCTAACTTCAGCCGACAGCTCAAAATGAAGCCAGGAATTGACGATGACGATAGAGTGATTGTGGCGATGTCAAACAATTTTTGGTTCCGAGGAATGGAAATAAAAGACGAAGGAGAGAGAAATAAGAATTCCAAGGAGACCAGAGCTCACTTTGAAGCGGTGGTTTTGAGAACGAAACCGGAGGCTAACAAGTGGTTGCACTTGACCACTCAGATATCAGCATTGGGTGCGGATGCTTTCGAGCAAGGCCCAGTGATGATCAGGAAAATCTATGCCTACTTAGTGAATGAGGTAAGCCTGGCCGAAAATGCTGAAGAGAAATCAGCCGAGTTCAAGAACAGAGTGTGCCAAGTGACCCTGGAAGCTTTCTGGACACAGAATGTGAAGGGAGAAGAAGGCTTTGACCGGACTGACAGCTTGTTGGAAGGGCAAGGAGCCGGATGGACCCCGTCCTTCTTGGCAAAAATATCCCCTCATTTTCTCGATATCTGATAAATGAATTCCTCCAAGTAGTCGTCGAAGTATCGATCGTTGAATTACTAGCCCTGTTTGTGACGTTTGGAGCAGAGAATTTTGTGAAAGGAAGAGCGATACTGCTCACCGAAGGAGTGCAGAATTTGTGATTAGATGGACTTCTAACGTTGATCGCGATAACGCACGGAAACTTGGGAGGATTGATGAATTTGACACGCTATCCGGAGCAGATGACAGAGAATGTGAGGAAACTCGACGTGAAGCGATCTATGGATTCCTGGAACAAGATAAGATATTTGCGACTTACTCTTATCCAGTACCTGCTGCAGCAGAATCGTTTTGGAACAGGAGAGGATGAAGTGATTCAGAGGGAGGATGACGTGCGACGTCATGTTGGGGGCATGCCCTTTTTAACTGATCTGAGCTTAGCTATGAGGACCGATCCCTTAGCATTGATCAGAGGAGCCGCGGAGTTCGGTACGTTCATATATAGACCTTCAGTCACGTTTGCTTTCCCTGATGTTAAGGTGGAAGCATACAGGAGGTCGGTGCTGCATCTGAACCTCATATCAGCAGTGGACGGAAGTGCGCTGAATTGGTGTAAGCAGCATGTACTGCGAGAACTCATAAGTGAAAACATATTGTTTTGAAAGATATAGGAGCCAGATATGACGGTCATTAACTTCGACGGATAAGGAGGATGCTGCTCGGTGCAGTCTCCGCAGTGCAAACCCCTAGGATGGGAGCCTTTGAGTTTAACGAAAAGAGGATGGCGAAATTCTCTGAAATGATGGATCCGTGTTTCATTGGCAGAAACGTCGCAGTGCTGCAGTATACGCAGTTTATTTACACTGACGTAGCAACGAGGAGACGAATGAGCAATGCAGCGACTCCGAAGCCTGGGAGGTTTGACGAGGAATGGGCGAAACTGGATCTAGCGCTTATGATTATGAGAGGCAAGGCTGACTTACCAGAAGCCTCCCTGATCTTAACAAGTATAATTCCAAGGTTAACGGAGGGAGGAACCCTACAGACTAGAAACATGCTAGCACTTTCGGACATGAAGAAGTCAAAGTAGTTCATGGAGAGGAGGAACATCAGTCCGCTGGCAGACTAGTTATACCAAAATTTCCTGATGTGGTAAGGAGTGAAGAGCAAGGGCCCTCAAGTTCCGGAAAGAATCCGAGACGAGATGATTGGCAGGGAGGAAGCCGTCGATCGGATGAAGCCATGCAACAGGATCCCGATAAAGCCGAGAGAGAAGACAATAAGGCTTCGACAGGAGGGATATCCAGCTAGGACTTCAATTTCCTCAGCGATTTTGAAAACGGCACGGACACGTTGGAAGCGACGATTGAGCCGGCAGACGAGGGAAATTCCACGCTGGAATTCCGTCGGCTTTCATGGGAACGAACCGGAACTTGCCGGAGAGCAGCTCTCCGAGTAATTCTAAGAATACCGAACAGAAACTCTTGATGAAATCACCAAGAAGAAGAAGGATTGAAGGCACTGCCAGAGTACCTTTCTTGGAAACGTTGCCCGAAGAATAGTAGGAGGTGCATCATAGAGACCATGAAAATAGGACGGGATGCAGAATGGACAGAGTGGCCTTCATGGAAGAGGTCTGGGCAGTAGTTCAGAGCTAAGGAACCCAGTCTATTTTGAAACTAGGTCTCAAGCGACCACAAATGCCGGAAGTCCTTGACAAACTCGACGAGTGTGAAGGGAGATTGAGCGAGTTGTTGATTGACTCGACCACTGACGAAAGTGAGGCAAACTCTCCTATCAAGATGACGCCGCAATAACACAGTGGAGAAGTGGTATATCTGTCAAGAACCCGGAAGGAACGGTGCGATCGAAAACGGTGATTGACAGAATTAATGAAATGAAGATGAAACTGGGCAGCAAGGTGACATTGAGGAAAACGGGGAAGACAAAGGTGGACTCCGAGATCTCGATGAAAACCGTCAGCTCAGCTAAAAGAAAACGCGTCGAGGAAGCTATGGGCTTTGGACAGGGTGATGATCGATTGCCTGGCACAGACAGGGTGTTGAAAAACGTAGCGAGGGTGCCGCCCATTTTCATGGCAGGAACAAAATCAGCCTGTTACAAAGCCAAGAAGAGTGACCGCACTGTGATTGGAGCGACGTTATAAACTGAGATACTCAGCCAATGTCGAGAGAGTACTCTGAAAGACTTCAAACCGTCTCCCATGAATCACGGAAAGGGAAGCGTCGTAGGACAGCTAGTCCCAGTGGAATATAACCGACTGACAGTGTCGGAAACTGTATCGATTGATGAACCCGCCGGTGGATACATGGAGATGTTAGAGTACAGAAATTCGGCCAGAGGACACTCAATGGCTCTGGAAGACAAAAGTACCATGGAAGCTTATTTGGAGACGATGATACAAGGCACCACCCTGAACCAGAAGGCATACGGGACTCTGGTATCGTCTGAAAAGCACGCGGAAACGATCGAGCAGTTGGTGAGCCTTCCGTGGAGAGCGGTAGTGTTACGATACTTTGATCGAAGCGAGGAAAAGTGTTCTTAATGACAAATGTGAGGGATCTGATGACCCAAGAAGGATAAGCAAAAGCGTGCGCGAAGCGGATAGACGCTCTCTGTTTCGTTCCATTTATGATAGAAGAAAATTTCAGTGCCAGCATTGAACACTTGTGTCAAGATGCTAAGAGAAGGCGATGAACGAGCGAAAGCCTTGCTGCTGATAGCACGTTTGGACATATATCAGAGCAAACCAATGCGAGTGAATATGAAAGAACCTGTGGAACTAGAACCGATGAAGAAAATAGACCGAATTAGGAGGTTCTCAAACAAGGAGCTGAGGCTCTCCAAAGAATCTATGGGAGCACTCCCGAGGTCCAGTGAATACTGTGGACTGATCAGGAAGGAATCATACAGTTACGTATCCGGAATCATGGGGATGGCGTACAACCCTTTCCTAAACGAAGACATACGCGATTGCTTCTTTGATTACGAGCAAGCAGTGTTGCTAAGATTCTGGACGTCAAGAATTGTAACGATAGGAAGCGCTACTAATCAGCAGAACAAGCTGGGACTAGTCTTGGAGGAAAAGGTGACTGCACCTTCCGTGCCAGAATCTGACAACCGAGTAGAGTTTGGATTGGGATTCTCGGATGAACTACTGAGAACGAGCTTAATGGTGGTATCGGAACTGATGAAACCATCATGGTGTCCTAGTCTCAACGCTGATTTGATATTACGGGCGACACAAGATGAGCAGAGGGAACTGAAGTCAGACTGTAACTTGCGTGATCTGAACATCATCTATATTTTGACGCTGACAGCCTCTAAGAGCAACGGAGAAGACAAAGTAGAGTTGCCTATCTGGGGACCAGAGGACTGCGTCAAACCTGGTAGTTGCCTTGCAGAAATCTGTGGACTGGAAGGTCACATCTGTGGAGGTCTGGATTGCGTGGAGACCCTGGAGAAACAACACAAGCAACTGACGATATTGTTCGGTAACATTGTGATGAAGGCGAAAACAGAAACTGAACTGATTGCAGATTGTCATGGAGGAACTGAGGTGAATCTAGTGACTGCACTATGATTCTCCAGCATGTTTGATTCTTTGGAGTCACTATTGAATCTAGAACAAAAGCATGAGATGGTTACGACCATCAGTGTAGAAGTGTTCACGGGAGTTTTGCAAACCGAACAGAAGTATATTCGAAAGTGGAGAGAAGCGATCCGGGAGCGAGATATTTAGTGGGATCAACTCTAGCTCCATTGTGCAAGAGCAGATACCCAGTGCATTTCGTAGCGGTGGATGTGAAAACTACGAGAACGATCGTGGATCAAGCCTTCTCAGTGCCAAAATGTGTAAGACTAGCGAGAATGTCAGAAAAATCTTACGAGTTACTGTGCAAGATGTTCTCAGCAGTTCCGGAGAGAACCAAAGGGGAGTTAGAATCAATATTGGGAAAGAAGTTCATGGGATACGCCAGTGGGAACTTCAGCGACTTTAAAGACAAAAGCAGAAAGGATCAACAGTCACGGATTACAATGCAGTAGATGAGAATGATGAAATCCACCGAGTGATGATGGAAGTGGAACCACTACTGGAAGCTTCGGGAAAACGTACTTGGAGGAGCGTCATACCAACAAATGATGAGTTCCCCTGCCATTGCTTGCAAAAAAAAACATGGTGGTACCCCGGGCGTAGTAATCTGGTGTTGATCTGGGACTGTAGAGAGCTGCTCTCCATGGGTTTACCAGATTCATCACAGTCCATAACGATAGTGATAGTAGGAGTTATGATGGCGATACGATGTTTGGAAGCTCATATAAAAGAGAACAACAGACAGGAGGCGCCGACGAAAGATAATTACAGGAATTGGATTGTCTAAAAGACTTAGATCTTTTTGAGACAATGTGCAAAATCTTGAACCTTCCGATGGAAGTGAAAAAGATATGCGCCAGGAGACGAATGTTACCATGGTTTAGAGCCAAGGTGACTGCATGGTTGTACGAGTATGCTAAGAAGCATATGTCGAAGCACGGCAGAGTGTACAGGGCGTCTCAGCTGGACATTGGAGCAGGAGCTTTCAAGCGTGCTTTTGTAACTCATCGGACTGAAGTGACCACCGCCGTAAAGAGAACCTACAGGTTGAGTGAACGTAATGGAAGGGAGAAAGAAGAGACGTTTAAGGAAGAATTGGAGAGAAACGTGACGTTGTGCCTCCACAACAGCTTCTGCAGGAACAGAGAAATTAACGTTGATCCCCTACCTTGTTGTAAACAAAGGGTAGAAGAGCAGAAAAGTTGGACGACTGCTTCCAGCAGCATCAGAATAGCTACCGACGTGTTGCAAGACACAGAGACTAAAAGCGCGGAGTCAATGTCGCAGGGGGAGGAGATGGAACATTGACAAGTGGCCGAAAAAAAACCAGATGCAAAAAGAAAGAAATTAGAAGAGACGAAAGAAAAGAAGTTAAAATTCAGAATTTTTTTGTACGTGACAAAAAACTCAAATGAGAAACAAAGCAACTGAGTTTGCAATTGAAACTGAAAAGAAAACATATAGTTGAGTTTTGAAGATTAAAGAAACTGTTGCATTTATAAATTTGTATTATGATTTTAGTTAGTGGCTTTAGAGACACTTACTATTCACTTAGAGAGGCTTGAGTGGAGAGTATATCAAAATATTCCAGCCTGCATGATGTTTTTCAATCAAATAGGACGACTGATCTTTTTTTGGGTGACATGAAAGGCTTGCGTAATCTCTTGAAGAATGAGATTATTTCATTGTTGCTTCTAGCCACCAAACTCTCTAAATTTAAAATTCAGGGCCAGTAACAACTAAATTTCCGAAGGGAAGAAGCATAGTAGGATAATTTTAGTTTGTGGGTTGGCAGGAGTGTCCTGCGTTCCTACACTTTTAAACCCAGGAGAAATCGGGAAGGGAAAAAGCATAGAAGGATAATTTTAGTTTGTGGGTTGGCAGGACTGTCCTGCGTTCCTACACTTTTAAACCCAGGCGAAATTGGTTTTAAATCGGGACATAGACATTGGAAGTCTAAAAAGATGTTTTATCCTAAGTATATCCTCGATAGTGCAGATTGGTGAAAGAATTTGGAAGCCTATAGTAGTGTAGTATGAAGTCGTTTATATTCTGCAGTGAGTCGATATGACGTAGATAAAAGTGACTTTATGCATTTTCTAAATTCTGTTTGATGGCACTGTACCATTTTGTTGAAGACTACGAGACTCAATAAGGACACGTTCCGGGGCGTATGTGACATTCGACCAGAAGGTACGAAAATGCAGTTTCGCATTCGAAATTTTATCGATCGATTAGAAAAAGAACATCTAACCTGGAATTTTGATGGTTTTAATGGATTAGCAACGTTATTTGAATGATTAGACGAATCGGGAAGGGTTGGTTTTGACTGACATGCTAATTTTTAAAATTTCGATTTGAGCGGGAAAGTAACCTTTTTACCTTAGAAAACGACAACAGATTGAAACTGTGATTGGAAATTTTCAAGAACCATTCCGAGTTGTAGCGATTGTGCTGCTACAATCGTTACAACGCAGAACCCGAGAGAAAGGAAGGATGTTGGGACGGCGTGTCCAGCCTTCCGGAAAGAAATAGGAGTGCTATTTCGCCGGATTCCAGAATCCGGAGGGGTCTCAGGCCTAAGACTCAAACTGTTTTATATAAACTTTTAACTTCCTAGTCTTGTCCTGAGTTGAACTTAATTAACATCCAGATTCACTTTCAGAGAATGAGAAGCTAGGAGTGAGGGAAAGGGTTGATCCATCTTCGATGGAGATGATGAATCTTGTCTACTGAACAAAAACAATAGCATTATAATAACTAGTAGTAGCCCTGTTTTTAGGAAAGACCTCGTGGTCTGGGGACACTGAGACCCAGCCATGAGCTCACTTATTTTGCATATAATTAAGATAATTTGACCGTTCTGGTCGAAGCCGGAAAGCAGTAACGTTTTGTCGACCCGATGTTAGGAAAACCACTGGATTTGGCAGAGACGATGAAAAGCATGTAGATCTGTGTTTGGACGCTAGCCAGTCGTTTTAGAACCTAGCTTTATTTTCCGTCGATATGTACTTCCGGGCGAATGTTACAGTAATTAAGTTTAACTCGAGAAGTTTGTAATGAATTAGTTTTAGCTCAAGAAAAATGATTTTGGTCTGGACCATTGGGAGACTTCGGTTGTCTACCTTTCCACCGAAGATTCACTCTGGTCCAATTAAATTCTACTCTCCTTTCACTCACGATTATTTTTTGTCTCCTGCCACCAATAAGATAGCTCTACTCTTGTTGGAATTAAGTATCAGAAATTGCGAATAGCAATTTCCCGCTCCTATTTTTGACTACTTTCCCGCGATTTTAGTTCGAATATTCTAATCTTATTTTTCTGATATTTTCAGTTGCGCGAGAAACTTAAGCAGGAAATGCTCATTTCGAATTTTTGAAAAATTGCTTTTCACCCCAAAATCAAGACTGAACGTTTTTCTCAAGGTCAAATTTCCAAATATGACCGACTGTCACATACTCCCAGGATCAAGTTCGATGTCCTCATCGCGTATTGTCTTCTGTCAGTGAGGCCCCAGAATGCTATGTGCGTCTCAAGATACAGTGCCAGTAGTCATTTACAGAAGTTTGCAGCAGATTTAACTTTATCTACACCCAAAATTCACACATTGCAAAATTGTCACATAATTGCTAAACAGTAATCAAAATCTGCAGACACCTGCACCCGGAATTTCCGCTTTGTAAGCTTGTGATTAAATTTCTTTTGTTTTACCCATTTAGAAAAATGTCATGAAGCGTTTTCATTTATATAGTAAATGTAATATTCTTGTAACAATAATTTTTTATTTAAATTTTTTTCCGTGCCCTCAGATTTCATCTGAGTTGACACTCAAGCCCCCTTTTCTTTGTGCCACTCACGACTCAAGAACCAATCCCTGAACATCCACTTCAGTTCGTGCTCCTTGTCTTCGAGGTACTGGGTCCTGACACATTCGACATGGTAATCTGCCTTGCCAGTTCTTCTTCGTAGTCGGAACTGATCACGATCTCTTCACATGCCTTCGGCTGTTCGTAGGACCGCATTCAATCCCTTTGCTCTTGAAGTCTTTTCGCCTGGTTCGGTAGACCCTTAACTTTAGTTTCCCTATTCCTGCAAAAGGAATTGTGCAAACTCAGACTCACGTTCTTCGCCAAGTCTTCCCCCAGTATCGACTCCCTCGCTTTGGTGTTGTCTCGAGACACTCTACCAACTTTTTTCCAACCCGTGGTTATCGCATTATGATGAGTTAACAAGGGCCTCTTGAAAGCTTCCGCTCCAACGCTCCAATTTCGGTCAGGAACTGTCGATACTCCTTTTGATGTTTCTTCATGTGATCCTTCGTCGCCGTGTATAAACAAGACGTCAACTTCGCTCGAAACCATGGAAAGAATCTTATGCGACTCCACACGTGCATCACCTCCATAGTTATGGAGACTACTTTGCACTCAGTCTCAAACAACTCAAGCCTCCAGTTTTAGTCAATGGCATGTATTGATTCCTCTGTAGGCGCTCTCGAATCTCGAAATTTCGTCACATTTTCCTCGATCCATCGCAATGCCAGCATCGAACTCACCACGAAAAGGGTGACCTTCTGCTGATGTTCAGGTAAGCCGACTGACCGAATCTCTTTCACGTCCCATATCAAGCAGAGGTTCGAATGCTCCGGATACCACACTGTCTGCTCCATGTGTCAGGTTGATACACCGGAGGTTGCGTTCTCCCGAAGCTTCCCACAGAGGCTCAAATTCCATCATGTTCTCATGTGTTACACCATTCCCTTCCATAGCTGGGGCACTATTCATCGCTTTCCCGATCGTGTTTTGTCTCTCGAAATCACTCGTGTTTTCGTTTTCCAAGCTCAAGAGTTCCTCCCCCTAGATATCACTCAAGTTCTCTCTTTGGTCCTCCAGCACAGCTTCCAGGATTTTCCTCAACAGTCGGTGTGAGTGATGCAACATGCGAGCCAGGTGTACACACTTGGGAATCGAGAAGGCTTTGTCAAATAACACCCTCTGACTGGGTGCTTCCAACATCGCCACATCTAATGGATAGTGGCTTCCACACAGATTGGCCATCACCGATCCCACTAGAGATTTTTTGTTCGTTGGCAAACTGTAGCTTTCACTCAGGGGAATCCCATCTCCGCCTCAAGACCGATCTTCCATCCTCTGATGTGCTTTTGGACCATCAGCAATATTCCAGGCATTGACCCCACGCTCAACGCCGTCACTAATTGGTGTTCGGATTCTAGCATCTCCAGTGATTGAAAGCTGCACATCCTCGAGAAGAATCTCAAAGCCGTCGCTATGTTCACCGTGGTGCTCGTATATCATTCAGCCACTATCTGCACCTCACTTTTCTCCTTCTCCGTGATGTCACTAAACCACGTGGTTAGCTCTTCCTTCTGAAACGATTGTATTCTGACGCAGGATCGTCCATCACAGGCCGCCACCTCCACCTCCATGTTCTCCAATTCCACACACCACATCTTCTTCACTAGCTTTTCTTGATTGCCCGTCGTTTCCTCCGATTCGTTTCCTCCGAGTTGTAGCGATTGTGCTGCTACAATCGTTACAACGCAGAACCCGAGAGAAAGGAAGGATGTTGGGACGGCGTGTCCAGCCTTCCGGAAAGAAATAGGAGTGCTATTTCGCCGGATTCCAGAATCCGGAGGGGTCTCAGGCCTAAGACTCAAACTGTTTTATATAAACTTTTAACTTCCTAGTCTTGTCCTGAGTTGAACTTAATTAACATCCAGATTCACTTTCAGAGAATGAGAAGCTAGGAGTGAGGGAAAGGGTTGATCCATCTTCGATGGAGATGATGAATCTTGTCTACTGAACAAAAACAATAGCATTATAATAACTAGTAGTAGCCCTGTTTTTAGGAAAGACCTCGTGGTCTGGGGACACTGAGACCCAGCCATGAGCTCACTTATTTTGCATATAATTAAGATAATTTGACCGTTCTGGTCGAAGCCGGAAAGCAGTAACGTTTTGTCGACCCGATGTTAGGAAAACCACTGGATTTGGCAGAGACGATGAAAAGCATGTAGATCTGTGTTTGGACGCTAGCCAGTCGTTTTAGAACCTAGCTTTATTTTCCGTCGATATGTACTTCCGGGCGAATGTTACAGTAATTAAGTTTAACTCGAGAAGTTTGTAATGAATTAGTTTTAGCTCAAGAAAAATGATTTTGGTCTGGACCATTGGGAGACTTCGGTTGTCTACCTTTCCACCGAAGATTCACTCTGGTCCAATTAAATTCTACTCTCCTTTCACTCACGATTATTTTTTGTCTCCTGCCACCAATAAGATAGCTCTACTCTTGTTGGAATTAAGTATCAGAAATTGCGAATAGCAATTTCCCGCTCCTATTTTTGACTACTTTCCCGCGATTTTAGTTCGAATATTCTAATCTTATTTTTCTGATATTTTCAGTTGCGCGAGAAACTTAAGCAGGAAATGCTCATTTCGAATTTTTGAAAAATTGCTTTTCACCCCAAAATCAAGACTGAACGTTTTTCTCAAGGTCAAATTTCCAAATATGACCGACTGTCACATACTCCCAGGATCAAGTTCGATGTCCTCATCGCGTATTGTCTTCTGTCAGTGAGGCCCCAGAATGCTATGTGCGTCTCAAGATACAGTGCCAGTAGTCATTTACAGAAGTTTGCAGCAGATTTAACTTTATCTACACCCAAAATTCACACATTGCAAAATTGTCACATAATTGCTAAACAGTAATCAAAATCTGCAGACACCTGCACCCGGAATTTCCGCTTTGTAAGCTTGTGATTAAATTTCTTTTGTTTTACCCATTTAGAAAAATGTCATGAAGCGTTTTCAGTTATATAGTAAATGTAATATTCTTGTAACAATAATTTTTTATTTAAATTTTTTTCCGTGCCCTCAGATTTCATCTGAGTTGACACTCAAGCCCCCTTTTCTTTGTGCCACTCACGACTCAAGAACCAATCCCTGAACATCCACTTCAGTTCGTGCTCCTTGTCTTCGAGGTACTGGGTCCTGACACATTCGACATGGTAATCTGCCTTGCCAGTTCTTCTTCGTAGTCGGAACTGATCACGATCTCTTCACATGCCTTCGGCTGTTCGTAGGACCGCATTCAATCCCTTTGCTCTTGAAGTCTTTTCGCCTGGTTCGGTAGACCCTTAACTTTAGTTTCCCTATTCCTGCAAAAGGAATTGTGCAAACTCAGACTCACGTTCTTCGCCAAGTCTTCCCCCAGTATCGACTCCCTCGCTTTGGTGTTGTCTCGAGACACTCTACCAACTTTTTTCCAACCCGTGGTTATCGCATTATGATGAGTTAACAAGGGCCTCTTGAAAGCTTCCGCTCCAACGCTCCAATTTCGGTCAGGAACTGTCGATACTCCTTTTGATGTTTCTTCATGTGATCCTTCGTCGCCGTGTATAAACAAGACGTCAACTTCGCTCGAAACCATGGAAAGAATCTTATGCGACTCCACACGTGCATCACCTCCATAGTTATGGAGACTACTTTGCACTCAGTCTCAAACAACTCAAGCCTCCAGTTTTAGTCAATGGCATGTATTGATTCCTCTGTAGGCGCTCTCGAATCTCGAAATTTCGTCACATTTTCCTCGATCCATCGCAATGCCAGCATCGAACTCACCACGAAAAGGGTGACCTTCTGCTGATGTTCAGGTAAGCCGACTGACCGAATCTCTTTCACGTCCCATATCAAGCAGAGGTTCGAATGCTCCGGATACCACACTGTCTGCTCCATGTGTCAGGTTGATACACCGGAGGTTGCGTTCTCCCGAAGCTTCCCACAGAGGCTCAAATTCCATCATGTTCTCATGTGTTACACCATTCCCTTCCATAGCTGGGGCACTATTCATCGCTTTCCCGATCGTGTTTTGTCTCTCGAAATCACTCGTGTTTTCGTTTTCCAAGCTCAAGAGTTCCTCCCCCTAGATATCACTCAAGTTCTCTCTTTGGTCCTCCAGCACAGCTTCCAGGATTTTCCTCAACAGTCGGTGTGAGTGATGCAACATGCGAGCCAGGTGTACACACTTGGGAATCGAGAAGGCTTTGTCAAATAACACCCTCTGACTGGGTGCTTCCAACATCGCCACATCTAATGGATAGTGGCTTCCACACAGATTGGCCATCACCGATCCCACTAGAGATTTTTTGTTCGTTGGCAAACTGTAGCTTTCACTCAGGGGAATCCCATCTCCGCCTCAAGACCGATCTTCCATCCTCTGATGTGCTTTTGGACCATCAGCAATATTCCAGGCATTGACCCCACGCTCAACGCCGTCACTAATTGGTGTTCGGATTCTAGCATCTCCAGTGATTGAAAGCTGCACATCCTCGAGAAGAATCTCAAAGCCGTCGCTATGTTCACCGTGGTGCTCGTATATCATTCAGCCACTATCTGCACCTCACTTTTCTCCTTCTCCGTGATGTCACTAAACCACGTGGTTAGCTCTTCCTTCTGAAACGATTGTATTCTGACGCAGGATCGTCCATCACAGGCCGCCACCTCCACCTCCATGTTCTCCAATTCCACACACCACATCTTCTTCACTAGCTTTTCTTGATTGCCCGTCGTTTCCTCCGATTCTTTTAAGGTAAGATTAGTTTGTGCACCAGTTCAGATTCCCCAAATCTTCATCCTTCGCTGGTGACAGTCTCACTCGCTCCGTGGTTTCTTCAATCAAACTCGCGCGTGGGTGAGGGCACCAAGAGGGTCTCAGCAACTTCCAAACAATCGCCAAATTTGTGACCGACATGTCGCTTCCATTCCCCATCTTTAGTTGCACCCTCTTGTTCGAGCGCCGCACGCTGATCACCGCTGGCATTTTCTCGAATAACAGATCTAGGCTTGGCCTTTCCTTTTCCGTCGGATAGATCTCGATGATTTTCTCCGTCCAGAACTTCAACAATTCTGCCACCTTAAACCCCTCTTCACATTTGTCGTCTGGGGTTTGAAGTCATCCTCCAATACTGGAGTCGTCGAGGCTTCCATTTCCCGCATCACCTCGGCTAGCCTCCTGGGTGCTGAGCTGCTCTTGTAGGCCAGAACTTAAACAAGTCTCGAGTAACAGATCTAGGCTTGACCTTTCCTTTTCCGTCGGTTCGATCTCGATGAGTTTCTCCGTCCAGAACTTCAACAATTCTGCCACCTTAAACCCCTCTTCCCAATTGTCGTCTGGGGTTTGAAGTCATCCTCCATTCCTGGAGTCGTCGAGGCTTCCATTTCCCGCATCACCTCGGCTAGCCTCCTGGGTGCTGAGCTGCTCTTGTAGGCCAGAACTTAAACAAGTCTCGAGTAACAGATCTAGGCTTGACCTTTCCCTTTCCGTCGGTTCGATCTCGATGATTTTCTCCGTCCAGAACTTCAACAATTCTGCCACCTTAAACCCCCTCTTCACATTTGTCGTCTGGGGTTTGAAGTCATCCTCCATTCCTGGAGTCGTCGAGGCTTCCATTTCCCGCATAACCTAGGCTAGCCTCCTGGGTGCTGAGCTGCTCTTGTAGGCCAGAACTTAAACAAGTCTCGAGTAACAGATCTAGCCTTGACCTTTCTTTTTCCGTCGGTTCGATCTCGATGATTTTCTCCGTCCAGAACTTCAACAATTCTGCCACCTTAAACCCCTCTTCACATTTGTCGTCTGGGGTTTGAAGTCATCCTCCATTCCTGGAGTCGTCGAGGCTTCCATTTCCCGCATCACCTCGGCTAGCCTCCTGGGTGCTGAGCTGCTCTTGTAGGCCAGAACTTAAACAAGTCTCGAGTAACATATCTAGGCTTGACCTTTCCCTTTCCGTCGGTTCGATCTCGATGATTTTCTCCGTCCAGAACTTCAACAATTCTGCCACCTTAAACCCCTCTTCACATTTGTCGTCTGGGGTTTGAAGTCATCCTCCATTCCTGGAGTCGTCGAGGCTTCCATTTCCCGCATCACCTCGGCTAGCCTCCTGGGTGCTGAGCTGCTCTTGTAGGCCAGAACTTAAACAAGTCTCGAGTAACAGATCTAGGCTTGACCTTTCCTTTTCCGTCGGTTCGATCTCGATGATTTTCTCCGTCCAGAACTTCAACAATTCTGCCACCTTAAACCCCTCTTCACATTTGTCGTCTGGGGTTTGAAGTCATCCTCCATTCCTGGAGTCGTCGAGGCTTCCATTTCCCGCATCACCTCGGCTAGCCTCCTGGGTGCTGAGCTGCTCTTGTAGGCCAGAACTTAAACAAGTCTCGAGTAACAGATCTAGGCTTGACCTTTCCTTTTCCGTCGGTTCGATCTCGATGATTTTCTCCGTCCAGAACTTCAACAATTCTGCCACCTTAAACCCCTCTTCACATTTGTCGTCTGGGGTTTGAAGTCATCCTCCATTCCTGGAGTCGT
The DNA here is from genome assembly GCF_963678635.1 of Symsagittifera roscoffensis. NCBI lineage: Eukaryota > Metazoa > Xenacoelomorpha > Acoela > Convolutidae > Symsagittifera > Symsagittifera roscoffensis. The sequence continues at coordinate 60,542,404 of NC_087063.1, read as the reverse complement.
CGAGGCTTCCATTTCCCGCATCACCTCGTCTAGCCTCCTGGGTGCTGAGCTGCTCTTGTAGGCCAGAACTTAAACAAGTCTCGAGTAACAGATCTAGGCTTGACCTTTCCTTTTCCGTCGGTTCGATCTCGATGATTTTCTGCGTCCAGAACTTCAACAATTCTGCCATCTTAAACCCCTCTTCACATTAGTCGTCTGGGGTTTGAAGTCATCCTCCATTCCTGGAGTCGTCGAGGCTTCCATTTCCCCCATCACCTCGCTAGCCTCCTGGGTGCTGAGCTGCTCTTGTAGGCCAGAACTTAAACAAGTCTCGAGTAACAGATCTAGGCTTGACCTTTCCCTTTCCGTCGGTTCGATCTCGATGATTTTCTCCGTCCAAAACTTCAACAATTCTGCCACCATAAACCCCTCTTCACATTAGTCGTCTGGGGTTTGAAGTCATCCTCCATTCCTGGAGTCGTCGAGGCTTCCATTTCCCGCATCACCTCGGCTAGCCTCCTGGGTGCTGAGCTGCTCTTGTAGGCCGCTGTTTTCCCTCGCGCTAGAATCATGGGAGCCGTCTCTTTTAGATTATTCTCTGAAACCACATCTGCCGAAGGACTCGTTTCCTCTGTCCCCCGTTTCCCCTTCATAGACTTTTTCCCTTACTCGGGGGCGTTGTCACCACCATCACTGACTCCAGTTCTTTGTCCAGGTCCCTCTTCTCCGACTCTTGCCTCCCCCTTCTCTAGCCTTAAGAATATTAGTATTTTAAATCATATTACTAGTCTTAGTTTTATCATCTGTTTTTATGTTTAGAGTAGAGCTATCAATACATGGATTGGTCCCGGCATCCTGCTTCTGCTTCCTTAGGCCAATCATCTTCTCGAGCAGTCCTTTCCTCCTTTTATCGTCCAGTCCAGTGGCGATCAGGACTGGCTCTTTAAACGTCACTACTGTGTTTTCAGCTCTTCCCTAAGTCATCTACTCCAACTTTGTTTTCCATCCCCTCATTGAACTCATCCAGGAAGCTTCGCAACGCATCTTTGTCCAACGTGCTCAAGTACATGTCCTTGTTGCTTTAAAAGGTGTTCTCCTCTCTTGATTCGTCAGTTAGGAGCACCATGCCCATGTTGGATGGTTCACTGGTTGGTGGCAGCTCAAGATTCTTCCGTGGAGATTCCAAAGGTGGGGTGACCGCATTTGCCCAGTCGTCCCCACTCATCTCTTGCAGTAGCTCACATGTGGTGTCGGGCCTAAACTCCCTGTTAGTTGCCCCTCCGTTTGGTGTATTTCCCACCTCCATTTCCTCTCCAGCTTCGCTGAGAGTTTCGTCCATACTCTCCCCCTCTCCTGACTCTCTCTGGTTCCTCTCTAGCGCGGCAGTGAACCTGTTCTCCATTGGAAGGTTCCTTCTGTCTCCTGGGGTTCCCACAGACAGGGGTGAAGGTGTCGTAGGTGTCTTATACTCCGTGAGGGATACATACAGGGGTCCTGCTGCATTCAGCCTTTTGCCTTCTTTCCTCAACTCCAGCTCCTCCAGACCATAAAGCGCTCGGTACTTTCTCGTGGCTAACATCATATCGTCCTTCAGTGCCATATGACCCTCCTCCACGATCATCCCTCCATCGTCATAGATTGGCAGTTTGTTTTCGAGTCCAGCCTCTTCAAGTGTTCTCAAGACATTTCGAGCCTCAAACTTAGGGGGCATTGAGCCTCGCATCTTTTTTGCTTGTGTAGTCCACTAATTTATCTTAATCTCGCAAGTGTGGAAATACACCGCTGCCAAGTGTCCAATAAACAAAGGATCCCAGTCCTTCGTGAACTCTCTCTGTTGTCTCTTTACCGTGGCTCTCGCGTGCAGGGAAGGGACTACCAGGGGGCTGTTCATTCCCAAGGCCATTCTTCTCCCGGGGAGCTCCGGGACGACATCTGGGAGGACAGCCCGCTCTAGAAACGTTTCCAATTCCTTCTTCGTGAATTCGAAACTCTTCGTCCGCGCTGGGATTCTCAAGACTTCCCTCTTGTCTCTCGTCACTGGATTCATGTTGCAGAACTTGGGATAGACCTCGATGGGGTCCTCGCGTTTTCCTCCCATTCTGCACTGCAATTGTCCCCTGAAATGGTATACCACTAGCTCTGGATCCTTCATTTTTCCAAAAAGCACCGTCTCGCTCATCTGCGCTCTCAAGTCTTCTTGCCTGCACCAGTTGTGTGCTGTCCCATCTTGAATGCTGATCAGGCTCACATGCACCACCGAGTGTCGATACGCCACCACAACGCAGGTCATCACTTCCACCAAGCCTCTGATCATCCCCAGGGGGTCAAATCCCATGACCAAACACCAGTCAGTGAGAAGGGGTATGCCTCCATTCGCCTCTCTCAACTCTTCTCTCGTCTTGGGGTTTCTCTCCTCGCCCGTAAAGTATCAATTTTGCATCAGCAGGTACTACAGAAGCAGTGTCTTCAGTCAGGCAGCACACTTGTACGAATAAGTCTCCATGGTCGAGTGAGCCTTCCTTACCGAAAGGGGTTCACCATACTTCATCAACCGATAGAATACCGTCAATTCCCCATGCGTCAAGAGTATCAGCGTCAGGTACCCATCAATCCGGAGTACTCCCACGCTCCTACTGAACTTGTACGCCGTCCCCATATTGAATAGGTACCTGGGGTACACCAAATACAAAGCCAGCAAGAGGTTGATGGCATAGTCAAGAGCTCCTGTAGGAACGCTTCAAAGATGGTGTTTCCTGCGTAGAATACCTCTTTCAGATACTTCTTTCCCCAGAATGGACTCAAGAATCTCAAGATCTTGTAGTCCCTTCTGGTCTTCAGCTCGCCCTTCGCATGATTCGTCCAGAAACACCCAAGTAGCTGTGACAAATCTTCCCACTGTCATCTCCCTCTCTTCTGCCACCTCTAGCTGCTCCTCAAGAAAAATCAATATATGTTTGATGAGGAGTGGAGCACTCTCCCTCGTCTTGTCCGTCACATTCTCAAGCCTCGGGTTCAGAAACGATCACCTTCCTCTTTCTTGTCTTAAGCGATATCCTGTCGACTCTAATTGTTTCTCGGCCGCGGCCACATTCTTCCTTTCATTATTTCGTCATCTCGCGCTGCTGGTGGAGCTCGTGATTGTCAAATCCATGCTCCGAAACCACAGGCTGGCTGTTAGATGGGTTATCGCAGGATGATCACCCCCAATCTCCGGGTTGAACCTCAGCTGTCTGGCGAGATTCGACACCTCAAGGCAGAGAACCTCATCCAGCACAATCAAGATATCTGCTAACTCGTAGAATCCACTCAGAGCATGAGAAACATCCGCCCATCTTAAGTCTCAAGTTTTTTGGCTCCAACTCGCGATTCGGAGCAGCCATAAGCATCCACCACGCATTGCCCTCCGCTATCAAGATCAAAATTGCATACACGAACTTCAATGATGGTGGCATGCTCGCGTAGCCTGGCGATGAAGTGAACACTACTCTAGTTTTCGGTCCAAATCAAAAAGCTACCGACTCCTCATTCATTGCTGCAAACAGCGTCTGACTAGCTTCCCAGATCTTTTTGGGGATTGGTTCTGCGCCTTTCAAATGCTCTAGAATTCCCACCGCATGCAGGTGGTCATTCATCCCCGCAAATAGCAACATCTCTGGCTCGTACGGCATTTCCAATTTCATAGTCACCACAATGGTCAGCATCTGGCTCAGTTCCGCTCCAGGCAGCAGGTACACTAGGGTTTCTGGTCGAAATAACTCCGGTGACGTCCCCTTGAAATCCGATCCGGACACGATGATTGCTCTTGCTGCTCCGGGATCTCATCGATCGTACACTGCCAAGGTTTTGCTAGCTGTGAAGTCCCACAAGATCTACCATACCTCGGGTTTCAGCGAACTTTGGGCCCAGGTATCCGGTGAACGGGATCCCCATGCTCTTCGACTCAAGACGTTTTTCGACCATCCTTAGTTGTGCAGGAATTGCCACCCTGATCATGTCTATACCCGTTCAATGCTTGGGAGGTTCCACGATTAGACCCGGACTCCCTAGCTGCTTGAGGGGTCTGTAATTGACTGGGCACATTATCGATTTCTGTGGTATTCCCGTTAGATCTGCAGTTTCCAATGTACTGGCTCTCGAGAAATGCGCTTCGTGGGCCTTTAGCCAATCCACACAGTGATGTCTGCTCAAGTCCTCGTGCGACGCATTCTGCAGCCCCAGAACCTCCGCTAACCCTTGTCTGCATGCCAGGTCTTTCAGGTCCAAATCTTTTATTATGTCGAGATATCGGTCTTTGCTCGCCTCTCCTGGTCTCTCCAGCTTCTTATTATCCACCACCACCAACGAGGACACTGCCGAGATCTGGGGTGCAGATGATTCCTCCTCGTCTCCCTCCATCGGCGTGGCTCCTAGTACCCTACTCCTGCTGCTCCTTGAGCTTTCTCTCGAGTCGGTCCTTCCTTCCAAACGATCGGACAACTACCTAGCATGGAAAAAGGGAGGTGTTGGGGGTGGACCAAAGGTGAACTGGCCCGTTTCCAGCATGTCTGACTCCAGAAGGTTTATGTGCCTTTGGAGGACACCATTCAGCAACTCCGTACCCCTCGGCCTATCAAAGTGGATGCCATCCAACGACGCATCAACCGATAGGGAGTGCTCGATCATGCTTGCCACATCGAGTAGTTTCACGGGGAGTACGCTTCTCTGCTGTATCTGCCTGATAATTTCATTGAGAGTGCGCTCCCTCGCGTTCTGATCAGACATCATGTTATACGGGATGGTGCAGATAGTGAGTATGGCTGGATCTAGATAGATCCTCATCTCCTCAAGAATGCAACTCATCTTCTCTTGTAGCCTCATCACATTCCTCTGTTCGACTCTGGACACGTCATTGGTTCTTAGCATCAGCGTTACCATGTAGATCTTCGTCATCTCCAGCAGTTCCAGCGACGCCAGCATCTGGGGTGCTGCGGCACCAGAGAAACTCATGATCTCCACCTGCCAATGCGCCTGGATTCGTGTCAATACCCGTATCAGGCTGTACCCTATAATCAAGTGGACTGCACCCTCGGGTATCCTGGGCTGTGTGAAATATTCAGCCCAAGAAGAGTCGTGGAAGGCATGCCTCCTCGCGCGCTGCGCCGCTGTCCAATTAATCCGGTTATGCCTGTGATAGGCACCGTCTGTGTTCTTCTTGTAACTTGCGATGATTACGCTCCTCACAGTGTGTTCTCTCCAGGTCGGTGGTCGCTCTTCTCGTTCTGAATTCTCTCGAACCCTTGACTGCAACTTCCCTTGTATTTCCCTGAGGCGCGACGTGCCTGTCCCGGTTTGACTACTACTGGTTAAACTGGGCGTCAAACCCGGCAGCGAGATTTGCATTAATGGCCTAACTGGGTTTGCCTCTAGATTGCGCAGGAAAGGAACCGGCTCGGGAGTCGTCCATGCTTCCAGGCCGTCATTCATGTGTTCATGGGCCGCACGGTCCAAGTTGAAAAGACCGCCCGCTCGAGGAGCTTCGTCTGCCTTCATTCGCGACTCCGGTCTCGATCACGTGACAGCCGGTTCAGTTGTAGTCCTCTTTTTCTCTTTCCCACTCGCGACCACTTGCTGCCTCCTTTGTAGTCGCTCTAGTTCTGACTTAATTTGGTCACAATTGTCTACGCTTTCTTGTTGCCTCTGCTCTTGTACTCGTTCTGCCATCAGCAGATCCCGATCAAGAATCGCCTTGTCCTGCTCAAGTATTGCCTGCTCGCGATCAAGCTTGGCTTGATCCCTTTCAAGAGTCGCCTGATCCCTATCCAGAATGTTTTTGTCCCGTTCCCTTTGGGCCCTTTCCAACTCTCTCTTCGTGCTGCGGAGATCCGGATACGACTCCTCTGTTTGTTGCGAGCGAATTTCCGACGGTGGCTTAGTTGTGGACTGAGTCGCTGCTCCTGCTGGAGGACTGGTCGTAAGTAGAAATTCTCCCGCACCATATTCCGTGTCGCTACTCAAGTCAGGGTTTCTCGCAAGGTCATGCCCTCTCAGGCCTCCATCGACATTCCAGGATAGCTATTTGTTCTGCTCCTGATTTGATACTCCGTCTGAAGTGTATCCCACCATCAACACGGCTTCAGTCGCTGACTCCCTGCATTCGCCTTGTGCTTCCAGTTGCAGGATGGCATTTAACATTACCGGCAGTCTTTCGTCCACTTGCATATAATCAAGGTCCCTCAACCGCTTGTATAGCTCATCGAGGTTGGCTTGTATAGATCATCAGGGAGTCTTTTGAGTGCTCCTGGCATAGACTTCCCGAAACGATCCGCTATCGTTGATTCTTTTCTAGCGATCTCACGTGTCAACCAATTCAAGAAATATTATTTACCAAAGCAACTCAAGAAATATCCGTTACCAAACCATCTCAAGAAATACCTTTCCAGTTAAACTCAAAAAATATCCTCCTCTAGTACTGCTAGTGAACCCCCGTTCGAGATCTCGCTTTTTCTGTTCGAGTGAGTGTAGTTTGATTGTCAATTCAATTTGCAAATCAATCTGAAAAAAGAATTTCTTTTTAGACTTTTGCTCATGCCTAGCCTAAACCCACCCATTAATACCATTAAGACATTATCTTAACGACTCCATTAAAATGATTCAATTTAGATGTTAAAAAGATGCAGATTCATTTTATGTTTTAGCACCATTAATTCTCCAGACTTCAATTGTCATGCCAATTACATCAAAATCCGTCTGCCTGCTTCGCGCCCCTTGTAGCTAAATGGTGCGCCTTTAACCTAACTAGAGAGTCCTGTGCCTCCCGACTCAAGACTTCCATGTCCATTCAAAGCTCAGGCGATACTCAAGTAGTACTTTCTGTGTAGGTGCACTATTATCTCCGTTTCTGCAAAGACCACGTGTAGGATGGCGTATAACTCATTTGGGCTCAACCTCTCCCTGTTTGAATTGTAGACGGGCATTGAGACCTCTCGTATTCCTCTTTCGACCATGAAGTCCCTCAACCTCGTTAGTGCCAGCATCACTTGCTCGGAGTCCATCGTTTTCCTCTCGTTGACCCTCGTCACCAAGAAGCACAGATATTTATCAGGAACTGTAAGCCATTCCTCCCAACCCTGGCCTCTGCCTGAAAAGAAACTCCACCTTCTGATATTCTCTTTTAAAGTCTGCTTCCAGTCTCGTGTTGAAGCTCATGTCCGCTGTTATGCAGATCGCACTCGTCCTATCTGACAAAATGAAGTCGCTGTCTGTAGTCAGGATGTTCTCTGAATACTCGTTCGGTATCTCGAATTTTGTCTTGAAACTTCTTCCTATGGTAGGCTCAGCTTCCTCCTGATCCAGTTCTAACCGGTTAGTCTCTCTCACTTCCCTGAGCTTCTTTATCATCAAATTTTTGGTGTGGGTAAGTCCTACCCCCACTCCCTGGACAAAAATATTTATCGACGTCCCCGTCGATGGTGCTGGGCTCAAGTTATCCGGTGGTACTTCTAGTGGCCGGTCGGTGGCTGTCCAACCAAATAGTGGATTTCCTGTCTTTACATGTTTCATTGCTGACACGACGACTTGTTGGATGTTCTGCGGCTCCCTTTCGTCAGTCTCAAGATTATGCATCCACTCCAGTACCCTCAGATTTGTATTTTCCCTTCTTTCTATCTCGCTCTGTTCCAGATCTATTTCTCGTTCCGGTACTGATTTGTATTTTTGCAAGGAGTGCTCGCTGTCGTTGATGATCTGCCATTCTTCATCGGCTACCAGGTCGCCTACGTTCACCAACTCCTCTCCTATCTCATCGTGTGTATCTTGTCAATCAAGAAGTCGTCACCATACCTGTTGTATCTCATGATGGTCCATTTGCGATCGCCTTTCCTTGTCCATGTGTTCATCGGATGGTCTGGTTCTGTCCACTTCGGTACTTCCTTCTGCTCTGGATCATTCGAATCTTCCTCCACGAAAGACCCTTCGTCCGAATCCACCTCTATCTTCTCGCTATCATGCATGCTCACGTCCTCGTTGCCATCATTTTTTTCTCTGGTGCCTTTCTCGTTCACCTCACATGCAGGTTCATGTTCTGTGGTACATACCAATCTTCCGGACATGGGACGCGAGGTTTCAGATCTTCGTTGTGCGCCGCATGCCCTGTTGTCAATCGCTAGAACCGGCCCTGTAGGTGTACCTCTGTTATCAAAAAAGGTCCTCTCCATTTCTTCAGCAACTTCTTAGTCCCCTTTCCTTTGGGGGTATAACATTCTGGATCACCCAGACGTTTTGTCCTACAGCATACGGTTTCGCCTGAAGTATTTTTTCTCGTACTGCTTCCGATGTTTCATTTGTGCCTGCGCCGTGTTCCTTCTACAGAGCTCGTTCATTTCTTGTTGTCTCCTGACCACTTCCTTCCTGAACGCTTCCTTCCGGGTAGAAGAATGTCAGGGGCATTGCTCTCTCCCTGCCAGTCAACATCATGAAAGGACTGATCCCTGTCGTTGAGCGCTGCGTGCCGTTTCACGCCCCCACATTTTGTGGCAGATATTTGTCCCAATCTGTCATGTATCTCGAGCAATATACTCTGAGCATGTTCACCAGAGTTCTGCTCTGTCTCTCCACTAATCCGTTCGTTTGAGGATGGTAGGTTGTTGAATGTGCTTGGGCAATATGCGATCTCCCCATCAGTTCTTTTGTCAGGTCCCCCACGAAGACTTTCCCGTTGTCCGACTGGAATGTCATCGGACAATCATATCGTGATATCCAGTGCGTTTTCAAATGATCACAAGTCTCTTCCGCTGAGGCCGCCTGACAGGGTAGCGCTTTGGCCAATTTCGTGAAGTGGTCTATAATTACCAGTATCTGATTGTGTCCCGTTTCGGTCATGCATGTCTTCTGATGGTCTATCTGCACAACCTCGTTAAATTCCGAGCTTTCCACGTACTTCAGTGGGAATTTCATTTTTCTAGGGTCCTTCACTTACAAACACGACAAACAAGCGTACACCCACTTTTTTCAAGCCTTTCTTAACATGGCCAGTCAAACCTGTGTAGTATTCTTTGTTGTACCTTGTCTATCCCCTGATGCGCCATTTGGTCGTGCAATCTGAACAACACTTTCGTCTGGAATAGCTGTGGTAAGACGAGGAGACTGTGCTTGTGTACTATCTTCTCCTCATCGTTCCTCCTATAGGCTACCACACCATCAGATGTGTGATAGAGTAAGTCCCTTCTTTCCTTGTAGAACTGGCTCAAGATCTTGTAACTATCTTCCTCTGGGTCACCTTTCTCCTTGTCTTCAGTCCGGATCCATTTGGTGAGGTTGCTCGTCATCTTGTCATTCTTCTGGGCTCGTATCAGATCCGATATTGTGTATCTCGTTTTGACGTGTTCCTTCAATACCATCATTTGGCCATTTAGTTCTCCGGGACTGTGGATGTCGTCTTTTAGCTTAACGCAAACTATTCTTCTCAAGACCTTCCTGTCATCATCCGGTTCCAGGTTCGTCCTGACGTTTGAGTTGCACGATAGCTTCCTGAATTTTTTTCTTGACACGTCTATTTTCTCAAGCTCTCCTCCTTCGTACGCATTTTGTTGCTCTAGGTTGTATGTTCCTGCGGAAGAGTCAGCTTGTAGTTCTCTGTCGTGGAGCCTCATTTTCTCCTCTGCTAATATCATGCAGAGACTGTCTTGGTCATCCCCACTCTTCTCTGAGTCATCCTCCCATTCATCCGACTCCCCGGACAAGTTTTCATCCTCATTGTATCTTTCTGATTTCGACCACTCCCCGGACTCTTGATCTGGTCCTAGGTGTTCGGCTTCATTCTAGAAAGTCAATTTCTTTTTCCGAAGCGTAGTCTGTCTTAGTATGTCCTCTGGGATCTTCTCGACCAATGTCCGCACAACTTCTTTGCCGTCAAGTTGCCTTATTGTTAAATCCTCGCCTTGAGCCACTTCCCCTCTTTTCAATATGGTGACTTCCGGTTTGTCTTTATCTTTATTCCGGGCTACCGGTTTATCGTCAGCTTGTTTCTTTAGTAGTCTCCTCAGCTCTTCTCCTATTGTCATCCTTCCTGTTTCCACTTCATCAGGGTCATAGTTTTTTGCTTTTGATGTTTACCTTACTATCTTCGACTTGAGCATCATTTCCATTGGTAACCCTGTTTTTCTCTTGAGAATTTCTTTCGTTTCATGTTCTGCTAGTAGCTCAGGATGGTCCTCTATCGGTTTCCCTGACTTGTCAAGCCACCTCGTGAGTGGAGGACTGTCATACGCCTCCTTGTCCATAAACGAGAAACCATGTTTGATCTCCGGCCTATCGTTCTCCTTTTGCTCCTGTCTCTCGTAAAAATTCGTCTTTTTGCTCAAGCTATCGGCGTTCTGAGGTTTTTCCCTTGTTCTGTGCTCGATAATCATGTCGTAACCATCCAGGCGCACTATCCATCTGCCGATGTAGCTCTGGTCCGTTGAGTACGTTTTTAACCAACTGAGTGCTCTGTTGTCGACTCGTAGCTTGAATGGCTCGCTGCCTAGGTATGATCTATATTTTTCAACAAAGGTCACTACCGCGAACATTGCCGCTTTGGGTGCTCCGTACTTCATCTCTGTATCACTCAAGACTTTGCTCCAGTAAGCTAACGCTCTCAGGACTGTATTTCCAATCCTTTCCTGTTCTTGGTGGAGTATTCCAGAGATCGCTACCACCGATGCATCCGTGTACTGCATCTACCGCATCTGGGTCTGGTCTAAAACCATGTTTGTCCACCATTCTCCCCTGTATTTTTTCGAGTCCTTGAGAATCTCACATTTCGATGGCTTACATTTCAGTCCTGCTCTCTTCATACAAACAAACACCTCCTCCAGTCGTTCAATGTGGTCCTCCAGTTTAGTTTTTGCAATCACCACGTCATCTACGTAGCACATTACTAAATTGCCATATTTCTTTGTAACGCTCGTCAGCGCTTGTTCCATCAGTCTTTGGAAGGTGGCTGTTGCATTGCAGAGGCCAAAAGACATTCTCTTCCATTGGAACAAGCCCAGTTCGCATGCAAAACCCGTCTTGTCCCTGTCTTGCTTCCTCAGTGGTATCTGCCAAAAGGCCGACCCTAGATCAACAGTTGGAAAAATTTTGCGTCACCTAATTTTGAGATACTTTTATCAATCCTAGGTATGGGATAGGCATCCTTCACCGTGACGGAGTTCAGATATCGAAAGTCACAACAAAACCTAAAATGGTCTCCTTTCTTTTTAGCCATCACTACTCCACACGCCCACTGTGATTTGGATGGTTCTCTCATGTCATACTCTAGTAGGTTTCTATCTCTTTTCTACAAGCATCCTGTTTGTTTGAGGTCATACGCCTCGCCCCCTCCCTATACGGTACCGCCAATCCTACTAGCTCTATTTCATGTTCTACAAAGTTGCAGCATCCAATGTCTGCCTTATGTCTCGAAAAAACATCCTGATTGCTATCTAGAACGTTCTTGATGGCTTCGAGCTATTCGTCTGTTACCTTCCCTCTTAACTGTTCAATTTCTGGTAAAACTGGTTTATCTATTTCCAATTCCTCTAGCGTGGGTCTTTCTGGAAAATTCAAACAGCTCGACAGTCCATCGTCTGTCTCTGACTTAAGTGACTTCACAAGACATGATGAACATTTTATTTTCTTCAATCGTCTCAAGATACAAACTTTATCCCTGTGATTTGGGCAATCAAGGACTTTTTTTTTCATATTTTCAGTCATTTCGTATCTAGTTTTCACTGGCAGTGCGTAACCAAGCTTCCTCCCCCTATGGACTGTGATTGGTATATCAAGAGTATTCAACAAGACACTGACACAGAGGCCACTCTTGGTTATCGAGAAGGATCTTCCTAAAATAGCAGAACTTTGATTATTTGGATTCGGTACTATACATACTTGTTTGTTGTCGCTCAGTTCATTATAGTTTTTCATCCGTAATCTCACTACTGCCGCCTCATTTGCTTTCAGCCTTACTCTCTTGCTCAAGAAAACTGGAGACTTATTTTCATTCGCCATTATCAGGTTTACCGGTTTGATTACGTACCTCCTTTCCGGGTTTCGAATCCTGAACATCGCCTTGTTGAGATCATTTGTTACGTCGAATTTACTGAAAAAATCTCTGCCTATAATGAAATGGCAAGACTCATCTAGATTCTCCACCACCAGAAACCTCATCCACAGATTGCGTTCTCCCAGGTTTATGGTTATTATTGGTGTCCTACCTATAACCCGAAGCGCCCCCTTGTTTGCTGCTGACAGTCGTATTCTTGAGTTAATCAGGCCATCTTTGTCGAACCCATTCTTCTCCAAGTTTCAATTGGTATTACACACAAGACGGCTCCCGTGTCCAGCAACCCACGCAGTTATGTCTTCTTACCATTTATGTCCAATACGTGTGCAGAAACGTCTGCCTCTGTCCTCAGACGCATGGCATCCTCCTCCATAGCACAGTGCCCAATGGATTTGCCCAATGGAGACATGCCCGCAAAGATCCTCGTCACATGTTAACATAGTTTTTGTGTAGATGTTTATACCATCTATATTCAACATGACCTCATGTGGCCCATAGGCTTCCGTGTATCTTTTTTTTATGCGAACTGATTTGCTACCGCCTCTCATGAGTAATGCCCTTAAAGCTCAAGAAGGAGTTTGCGGTTTTATTGCACTCAAGTAGTCCGCGTATACATCTATGTGCATCACTGTCTGATCACTCAGTTCACTCAGGTTTCTTGTTACTTCGTGGCCGCCCATTACGATTGTTGACATGATTCTCGGCCCAATTTTCGTGATGCCAAATGGTTTTTAAGTTACCATTTTCAAGGTGTTGCAGTTGCCCTTGCCCGTCGAGTTCTCTCCGGTCTCTGGTTCTGATTTTCTCATACAGAGCGTCTCATTCAGTCTCTGTTTTTCTATCTCCTGCTTAAGACATTGTTCGATTTCGTTTGTCGCCATGTCTTGCTTAACTTTGTTGATCGCCTCTGCAGCTGCCCTCTCGTAGTTTATCTCTAGAGAGTTTCTTTTCTCGGCCCCCGTGGCATCTTTGTTTCGTGTCACGACCTTTGGTGTCTTTGTTGAAAATTCACCACTCGCTGCTTCTTTATTGCTCAAATCGTTTGCAGCTTGTCTGTTCCTAGTATTTTGCACTGCGGCTAATGCTAGTTTGTGTTTCGGGTGATTCTGATTCTTCACTGCCTCCCAAAACAAAGGAAAGTCCATTCTGAAATGGCCTTCACTGTAAAACTCACGTTCTTCCGTGTGATTCATGTCCTCTTCCTCCGGTGCGTATCCTAAGTTCTTCATGCCCTGCTTGTATGTCGTGCAATGCGCCACATGATGATCTGCTGATCCACAATTTGCGCAAAACCTACGTTTATCCATGTCGTCTCTGAGCTTGTACCTTGACGACCTTTGTGCCTGGCTCCCCCCTTGCAAGTTCCTGCCTTCTGAGTATGAGTACTTTTTTGGTTCATTAATATGTACTCTCTTGACTTTTGTCTCATCTCTACTGGGGTTGGTGCATCCTTCGATAGTGTATACTTTTATAACAGGACAAGTTATTTTTACAAACCCGAAGGGGTCAAAATCCGGAAGGGTCCTGTTTTTTCCCAATCCGGACGGGTCCCAATTTTGCCAAACTGAGGGTCCCAATTTTGCCAATCCGGAGGAGTCCTGTTTTTGCCAACCTGGAGGGGTACTATTTTTGCCAATCCGGAGGGGTCCTAATTTTGCCAATCCGCAGGGGTCCTAATTTCGCCAATCCGAATAGTCCTGTTTTTGCCAATGCGGAGGGGTCCCAATTTTGCTAATCCGGAGAGGTCATGTTTTTGCCAATTCGAAAGGGTCCTAATTTAGCCAATCCGGAAGGGTCCTTTTTTGTCAATACTTAAGTAGACAAAAGAAAAGAAAATAGCAAAGTATTTAAAATTATTAAATGTCAGGCTAGAAACCAGTGACTGCACTGGTAACTTGCCTTTCAAAAAGACCAGACAAAAACAAAACAAGTCTGATCCGGATGTTTGCGACACTAAGTCTAAATTGAACAAGAGTTTGTCACTGATTTGTGTGGGTTGAAATCAAAAATCTTTTTTTTTGTAAAAGTGATAGCCCTTAGGATTTTAGTAGGTCTAGCTATGGCAATCCGAAGGCAGATAGGTAACACAGGACTTAGTGAATGCAATAGACGCCCACTTGAGAAAATTACTGCCTTCAAGTTTTGTCTAATTGGTGCAGGACCGAACAGGGAAAGATCTTTCTTTAGAAACAAGTTCGACTATCACATTGCGACTGACTAAAACACAAAACACATACGTTTTTCATCAAAAATATTCATGTTTTTCTTTCTTTTTGGCTTTAATTCAATAATAATTGTGCTTGATTGGGTAGTGAGAACATTATCTTTTAAATATATTGATATCATCAGACTGTGCTAGCTTCAATCCTTACAATTAATAATTGTGATAACATACAAGGATTCGTGGTCACTATTTAAGTGAAACTTCCGGAATTTATTGTGTTGTGTTATTATTATCAGTAGTCAAACAATAAGTACACTAGCATTCGAATTGAGTGCATAGGCAGTAAGAAGTGATAAGTTGAAAATGAGTCTAGAATAGTCAAGGATACCTAAACTAAGTGATAGCTCGAAGAAATTCAAACCAAAGAAACAGAGAAAAGGAATGAACGACACTTTTGTGAAAAGGATCACACGAACCCGGACCGACAGAGGAGAAAAAATTTCAGGCGGAATGGTTGAAACTAGGAGTCAAAACCCAGGAGGCCATGGATGAGAACCGGGCGGACATGGACCGGAAGGGAGGGGAAACAGAAGATTGGCTAGTGAATCTACTCTGGCAGAGCAAACCAAGATTTTGCCACTTCCACCGGGACTCTAGACCGAGAAGAGATGTTGGAACTGTCCGACATCTCTACTGAAAAAGTGCCGATCATATGATCACCGACAGACAATACCATGATGCATGGCCTGACGGAGAAACCGGCAACGTCTTCCTCGTTTTCAGAAAGAATGAAGAACACTTTGGTAAACTTTCTTATCATGGGAACGGGTACAGGCGATGAAGCAGAAACCCAGGAAGAAGAGGAGGACAATGACGGATCTCAAGTCAGCCTCAATAGTTCGACTCCGGAGAATGACGCATACATCGATACAGAGACTGGCTCCATGGACCAATTTGGTGTAGTCAGGACAATAAACAAGTAAGCAAGACCACAAACGGATCAGGCCAGTCGGGAGACTTTGTGACCGTGACGAATTCGGAGATGCGAACTGGGAAGAAAAGAAACACAGGGCTTTGCAACCCACCTGCGGATCCAGAAGTGGATCACGAAGAGACATCGATGCAGAGAATCAAAACCCGAGCCTCGACCAGCACCAAGCTACCTGGAACCGACAGGTTGACGCCGCCACTTGTGACGCCATTATTGGACAACGGAGCATCAATCGAAGAAGCCTTGATCAACATAGTGGGCAGCAAAGGAGAACAGAATGAACAGATGTCCTTAAGAATGAGTGAACTAAAAGGGCAGTCCACGTCGAGAGACAAAAACTTGCGGGAAGAGATCAACCGCAACAGACAAGAAGTTAGCAGAAGCAAATACGCTTGAAGGAGAAAACTTATGATCACTTGGCTAAAAAATTGTCGCGAATGACGAGGGAAGCTGAGCAGAGAGAGTTACGATTGAGAGATGACATGGAGAATTTGAGAAAGCAACAAGAGCAGACTCTTGACACGAAGATAGACGCGATGATGGAGAAGCGAACTCAGGCTATCATGGATAGGTTGGTTGGGCTACTATGCAGCAGGAGTGGATCAAAAAATGTAGAACCGAACTCAAGAGAATCCAGCAGGGAGCCGAGAGTGAACTTCAATGAATAACCGAATAAGAGAGGGACATATGGACCAACTAGAGGAAGGGGCAGTTCATCGAGCTATGCCAAAGAGGACATTAGGCCACAGGGCTGAAACACCAGAGGAAGTTCAACTGACAACAGACCGACCTCAAACGAACGACCGACGTAAGATACACATGTGACTGGGGATGTGATTCCAGGAACTGGAGTCATGCGAATCAAGGAAAAAGTCCTTCCAGCGATTTGGACAGGAGGGAAAATCCAGAGCCCCTATCAGGGGGCAATGATGCTCAAGCGGGGCTTTCAAGGGACGCTACATCAATGGCCACAGTCTTTGAACTTCTGAACAGATCCGTGGAAACATTCGTAACGAGGTTATCTAGAACCAATGAACGCAGTGAACAGTCCGGAAGGGTTTTTAAGAAATCAAGATGCTATAAAGATGAATCTGATGGCTGCATTGATACCTGGAGAGAGGTAATGAAACTGCACTTTGAAGAGGAGGACAGTTTCAAAAAGACAAGAACGCAGTGCTCTCACCAGTAACCTGGAAGGGACAGTCCTAAACTGTGTGATGGCCAAAAAGCCATACCAGCGGGACACTGCTGAGAAAATTTTTGAATCTTGTCAAATCGTTTTGGCTCAGGGGTTAATAAATTACGTAATCAATAATAACATTTTCCTGTAAATTTCTGATATATTTTTTTCTTTTTGTTCTTCCATGATTACAAAATTTCGATTTGGGAATAATTTTGATTCTGACATGTCAGTTTTTTAAATTTTAGCCATGTATATATACTATAATTTTGGTGTTAATTCCCGGCTCTTGAATTCATCGCGTGTGTTGATCCTTGGCCTCTCCCTCCAAATATGCAAAGCCACTAGTTTGAGTAGCTTATGAGTGTTGGCTGTTTGGTCTAAAATCTCTGGCTTCAGCTCAGCAGTAACGCCTACCTCCTTATTACACTCTAACATCTGTTGCCCTATTGGGGAGCCCCCTTTGCGGTGTTCAGTGCCATTCCCCCGGATTGGCACAGCGGACCCTGCCGTCGCAGTACGAATGTGACATTAGGGGTCTTAACGAGCACTTATTAATAAAAAGGAGGGTCGGAATATTCAGGAAATTTTAATTTTCGAAAACTCGATTGCTGACAGTCTATCTCTGAGTAATACGAAAAATGGCCATTGTGACATTCGAACAGAATTGAAAAAATGCAATTTCGTATTCGAATTTTTATCGGAATATCTGACCGAGAGAATTGATGGTTTTTGTGGATTAGTGACGCAAATTGAACGATTAGACGAATCTGGAGGGGTTAGTTTTGACTAACATGCTAATTTTTAAAAATTCGTTTCGAAATAAAAACACGTCACGACCTTGAAATTTTGCACCAACTGAAACGGCGAAACACAACAACGACAAGTTTCTCAGAGAGAAAAACGATATTCGTTGAAATAGACGAGGTGAACAACACAAATTGGAATAGCATTTGAAATTATTGTTGGAAGACCATTCCGAGTTGTAACGATTGTGCAGTTTCAATCGTTACATGGCATTTCACGAGAACCAGGAAGGGTGTTGGGCGACGGGTCCAGCCTTCCGGAAAAAAATAAGGACGGTATTTCTCCGGTTTCCAGAATCCGGAAGGGTCTCGGGAGAGGACTTAAACATTATTTTAACAAACTTTTAGCTTCCTGGAGATGTCCTGAATTGAATTAATAACATCCAAATTTGCTTTCAGATTATGAGAAGCTAGGAGTTGAGGGAAAGGATTGATCGATCATCGATGGAGATGATGATTTTTATCTACTGAACAAAAACAATAGTAATATAATATATATGAAGAGGCCCTGTTTTTAGGAGTGACCTCGGGGTCTGGGCATACTGAGACCCAGCCATGAGCTCACTATTTTTTCATATAATTAAGTTAATCAGAGCGTTCTGATCGAAACCGGAAACAGTAAAGTTTTTTGTCGACCCAATGTTAGAAAGACCACCAAAAGAACTGGCCTTTGCAGAGACGGTGACAAGCATGTAGAGCTGTGTTTAGACGCTAGCCAGTCGCTTTAGAACCTAGCTTTATTTTCCGTCGATATGTACTTCCGGGCGAATGATTTTTTATGGCGCTCCTAGGTGGAACCATTAACCTGCACTCCGCGCCGAGCGGATGCTCAAAACAAGGCCCTAACCACCGGGACGGAAGGGTAGATCGGAACGCGGAAGCCTTACGGATTCCCGTGAATAGCTTTTTGACCTAGTTAAGACCAAAATTTCCCTGAGAGTTTTGTGACCAAAATACTTAAAAACATACAGGAAACCAAACAAAAAGTAGTATAGTAGCTAAGGAAAAACAGAAAAAATGAAAAACCGAAAAAACCAAAAACAGTAAAAAAAAAATGATAAAATCAGTAGAAATTATCACCCCAGACGGGATGTGATCCAACCCTCCCGTTTATTATTTTTAGATATATTGTTGTTACAGGCATTTATAACAGTCAAGATTGTTACGACCAAATTTGTGGCCCGTTTGTGGTGCTTGTACTCTAGGGTTATTTGAGTATTTAAGCATGTTAATGCTAACTTGCGCTCAATCCGGAAGGGTCTCGGGATTAGAGAAGAAGACTGATCCGGCAACCAGTACAAGGAGCGATAAGAAGGGGCTCAAGGACAACAACAATCGGTTCCTGGGTAGCGTTAACAAGTTTTGTATCCCTTTTGGTACCAAAGGTAGGATATTAATCTGTGGGACGCTCGACAGTGACTGCACTGTAGTGACCCTTCACCGAATTGCGAATTTTCGAGTTAAGCACCTTAATTCGGCTAATTAACAACCCCGGAGGGCTATATCAATACTAGTATTACTATTTATACAGCCTATTTTAATACCCCAATGCCGTTTTTTAGTGAAAAACGCAGTAAGTAGACCGGTTTTTAGGGTCGAAATAGCAATATTTTGATCCCCCCCCACAACTCGCAATTTTTGAGATATCGATATTTTTGAGATATCGATTTTTTAATTGAAACAGAAAGAAGCGCAAAATTAGTGAGTACCATCGTAACTGTACTAGTTTAATAGTTAGAACCGGTTGAGTTTCGTTCAGAAGTGGTTGGAACTAATTGGGTCACCAAAAACCAATACTTCTTGATTTTTCAAAAAACCAAACGCTACAAAATAAGAAGGGTCCAAATAGCATTGTTTTTGGCAAATGTTTTCAGCTGGAACGTTTTAGATCGGGTATTTTGCATTGAAATAGAAGAACATAGGCCTTTTGACCTCGGATCAATAACTTTGGGTCGAAAAGATCTGAATTGCGAAAAAAAGTTAGGCGGAACCTATCAGAGAGAAGTTTTTTGGATTTAGAAAAAAGACTTTTAGATTAATATTTTTGGAACAATTGGATAGATCCAGTTGATCTTGCTACCATTAGATCAGGGATTAGGTGAGCTTACTTATGGACCCTTCAATTATCTGAAAACTTTGGCGTAAAACTTTTTTAAGGTTGTTTTTAGCAATATTACCAATTTGTGAAGGTAGACCCTTCACGTTTTGTAAGTTTTTTATTGGAAAGCCATTATACCCCTACCAAAGGGCATTAACGGTTGAATAATGCAACTGTACGCTGTTTTAGACAAAAAAGGAGGGCTAAGGAACCCAGAAAACCAAATTCGAGTCGAAACTAGGCTGGTTACAAGACCCTTCACAGTTGAGTAGAATAGCAAAATGAGAGGCTTAGCTTCGATCCGGAAGGGTCTAGGGATGGAAAATACACCATTCCTAGTTAGTTCCTACAGCATAATAGCATCGGAGAACATATCCGGAGGGGTATTGGGTAAAATTTTTAAAAGTCATGGACAAGTTATTCCTACAAACCCGGAGGGGTTCCAATCCGGAAGAGTCCTGTTTTTGCCAATCCGGAGGTGTCCCAATTTTGCCAATCCGATGGTCCCAATTTTGCCAATCCGGAGGAGTTTTGTTTTTGCCAATCCGGAGGGGCCTAATTTTGCCAATCCGCAGGGGTCCTAAATTTGCCAATCTGGTGGGGTCCTGTTTTTGCCATTACGGAGGGGTCCCAATTTTGACAATCCGAAGGGGTCCCAACTTTGCCAATCCGGAGGGGTCCTGTTTTTGCCAATCCGGAAGTGTGCATTTTTGTCAAAATTTAAGTAGACAAAAGAAAAGTAAATAGTAAAGGCTTTTAAATTATTAATTGTCAGGCTAGAAATCAGTGACTGCACTGATAACTGCACTGGTAACAAGACCGGACAAAAACAAAACAGGTCTAAACCCGGATGTTTGCGACACTAAGTCTAAAATGAACGAGAGTTTGTCACTGATTTGTGTGGGTTGAAATCCGAATCGTTTTTTTTGAAAAGTGATTGCCCTGAGGATTTTAGTAGGTCTAGCTCGGGTAATCCGGGCAGATAGGTAACACAGGACTCAGTGGGTGCAATAGACGGCCACTTGAGAAAATTACTGCCTTCAAGTTTTGTCTAACTGGTGCAGCACCGAACAGGGAAAACTCGTTCTTTAGAAACAAGTTCGGATATCACATTGCGACTGACTAAAACACAAAACACATACGTTTTTCATTGAAAGTATTCTTATTTTTCTTCATTTTTGTTTTCAAATCAATAATGTTTGTGCTTGATTGGGTAGTGAGAACACTATCTTTTAATTATATTGGTATCCTCTGACTGTGTTAGCTTCATATCTTACTATTAAAAATCGAATAGTGTGAATAAATTGTCTATACGCTGTACTGTGATAACATACAAGGATTCGTGGTCATTTTCATGTGAAACTTCTGGAATTTTTTGTGTTGTGTTATTATTATCAGTAGTCAAACAATAAGTACACTAGCAATCGAATTGAGTGTATAGGCAGTAAGAAGTGATAAAATGAAAATGAGTCTAGACAAGTCAAGGATACCTAAACTAAGTGATAGCACCAGGAAATTCATACCAGAGAAACAGAGAAAAGCAAGGAACGACCCTTTTGTGGAAAGGATCACACGAATTTGGACGGACAGAGGGAATAAACTTTCAGGCGGTCATGGATGAGAAACGGGACGGACATGGACCGGAAGGGAGAGGAAACAGAAGATTGGCGAGTGAATCTACTCCGGTAGAACAAAGCCAAGATTTTGCCACTTCCACTGGGACTCTAGACCGAGCAGAGATGTCTGATTTGTCCGACATCTCTACTGAATTTGTGGCGACCACAAGATCATCGACAGACAACACCATGATACGTGGCCTGGCGGGGAAACCGGCAACGTCTTCCTAGTTTTCAGAAAGGGTGAAAAACACTTTAGGAAACTTCTTTCCATTTATCATGGGAACGGGTAAAGGCGATGAAGCAGAAACCCAGGAAGAAGAGGAAGACGATGACGAGCAAGATGATTTCGGATCTCAAGTCAGCCTCAATAGTTCGACTCAGGAGAATGACGCATACACCGATAGAGAGACTGGCTCCATGGTTCAATTTGGTGTAGTCAGGACAATAGTCAAGGATACCTAAACTAAGTGATAGCTCGAAGAAATTCAAACCAGAGAAACAGAGAAAAGGAATGAACGACACTTTTGTGGAAAGGATCACACGAACCCGGACCGATAGAGGAGAAAAAATTTCAGGCGGAATGGTTGAAACCAGGAGTCAAAACCCAGGAGGCCATGGATGAGAACCGGACGGACATGGACCGGAAGGGAGGGGAAACAGAAGATTGGCTAGTGAATCTACTCTGGTAGAGCAAACCAAGATTTTGCCACTTCCACCGGGACTCTAGACCGAGAAGAGATGTTGGAACTGTCCGACATCTCTACTGAAAAAGTGGCGATCATAAGATCACCGACAGACAATACCATGATGCATGGCCTGACGGAGAAACCGGCAACGTCTTCCTCGTTTTCAGAAAGAGTTAAGAGTACTTTGGGAAACTTTCTTATCATGGGAACGGGTACAGGCGATGAAGCAGAAACCCAGGAAGAAGAGGAGGACAATGACGAGCAAGATGACTTCGGATCTCAAGTCAGCCTCAATAGTTCGACTCCGGAGAATGACGCATACATCGATACAGAGACTGGCTCCATGGACCAATTTGGTGTAGTCAGGACAATAAACAAGTAAGCAAGACCACAAACGGATCAGGCCAGTCGGGAGACTTTGTGACCGTGACGAATTCGGAGATGCGAACTGGGAAGAACAGAGACACCGGGCTATGTAACCCACTGCGGATCCAGAATTGAATCACGAAGAGACGTCGATGCAGAGAATCAAAACCCGAGACTCGACCAGTGCCAAGCTACCTGGAACCGACAGGGTCACGCCGCCACTTGTGACACTATTAAAGGACAACGGAGCATCAACCGAAGAAGCCTTGACTAACATAGTGGGTAGCAAAGGAGAACAGAATGAACAGATGTCCTTAAGAATGAGTGAACTAGAAAGGGCAGGCCATGTCGAGAGAGAAAACCTGCGGGAAGAGATCAACTGCAACAAACAAGAAGTTAGCAGAAGCAAATACGCTTGAAGGAGAAAACGTATGAACACTTGGCTAACAACCTGTCACGAATGACGAGGGAAGCTGAGCAGAGAGAGTTACGATTGAGAGATGACATGGAGATTTTGAGAAAGCAACAAGAGCAGACTCTTGACACGAAGATAGACGCGATGATGGAGAAGCGAACTCAGGCTATCATGGATAGGTTGGTTGGGCTACTAGGCAGCAGGAGTGGATCAAAGAATGGGGAACCGAACTCAGGAGAACCCAGCAGGGAGCCGAGAGTGAACTTCAATGAACAACCGAATAAGAGAAGGACACTTGAATGGACACACTAAAGGAAGGGGCAGTTCATCCATCTATGCCACAGGGGAAATAATGCCAGGGAGTCCAAACATCGGAGGAAGTTCAACTGGCAACAGACCGACCTCAAACGAACGCCCGACGCAAGATACACATGCGACTGGGAGGTGTGATTCCAGGAACTGGAGTCATGCGAATCAAGGAAGAAGTCCTTCCAGCGATTCGGACAGGAGGGAAAATCCAGAGCCCATATCAGGGGGCAATGATGCTCAGGCGGGGCTTTCAAGGGACGCTACATCAATGGCCACAGCCTTTGAACTTCTGAACAGATCCTTGGAATCATTCCAAACGAGGTTATCTAGAAGCAATGAAAGCAGTGAAAAGTCCAGAAGGGTTTTTAAAGAAACAAGATGCTATAAAGATGAAAATGATGGCTGCATTGATACCTGGGTAGAGGTAAAGAAACTGCATTTTGAAGGGGAGGACTTGTCAGAAAGACAAGAATGCAGTGCTCTCACCAGTAACCTGGAAGGGACAGCCCTGAACTGTGTGATGGCCAAAAAGCAATACCAGCGGGGCACTGTTGAGAAAATCTTTGAAATCTTGTCAAATCGTTTTGGCTCAGGGGTACAAGGACACCAGGAAATGATGCGCTTTCAGAAAGGAAGGCAACGTGAAGACGAGACGATAGACAGGTCTCTAGACGATTTGGGGATGCTTAGAAGGCGAAGCCAACCAGATGATTCGAACAGAAGGATGAACCTGGCAGTAGCCTCAAAATTCATCGATGGTGTGAAGAATGACGAGCTTCGAACGATGTTAGCGACGCATTACACACCATTTTTCACCAATGCGCCAAAACCAGAGGAGTTGAGACCTCCATCGAAATCGGGTTATTACAAAAACAATTATGGCAATTTTAACAATGGAGCAGCAAACCAAGGTAACAACTGGTACAAACCAAAGGAAGATATGGACAGGATACGCTCTTGTGCAGATTTCAGGACCATCATGTGACAGCATGCCCAAGCTACAAACAGGGCAGGAAAGCAATAGGCTTTAGACTCGAGGATGAAGATGCGTCAGAGGCCGATCATGAAGATTCCATGAGAGGAGTAATTGCAAAAGTCGGCCCAAGGTGTTTCTTTTGTAAGTTGAAAGGTCATTTTAAATCGGGTTATCCACAATTTTGGGATGCTGTGGCAGAGATCAAGCATCCAAGGCATGAGGAAGCTTTATCGGGTATTAAAGCTAGCAAGGCGCGCCTGATGAGTGAAGCGGAAGCACGTAAAAAGGAGAAACCGCAAGAGCTGGCGACAAAGAAGATGCAGGCAGTAAAGGAAGTGACACGTGAACCGGAACCGGTGACGACTGCAGATGACTTCAAGATGCTCTAAACAGAGTCCAGCAGGAGTTGGTGACGCAGGAGATCGAGCAAAAGGTGAAGCTCGAACTAGAGAATGAGAAAATTCAGGAAAGGCTGAACGCCTTCGAGGCATCAGAACTCGAATAGACGAAAGCACCAAGCAGTTTGAGCATGAAACTAAAGGTGATCTCTAGGCAGACGTTCAGAATGGTGCCTCAAGGAAGCAGAATACAGTCAATAATTTCAGTTTCGGGACATCAGGTGATCAAGTACCTAAGTGAACCCTCAGAGTTCACTTTGATGCATTTAGACACCTATGCAGATAATCTTAGACAGGTAGAGCCACGCACTGTGTTGAGGCTGTGCGAGCGTTGTTGACAATGGGTGACCTTGAACAAAGAAAATCCACGGGCGCTTTGTGGAAGTCTATCGACCTTATCAATTGATGTTGAACGTTGACGGGATAAGTATCTACACTAGGACCTACGTCACGACAGATAGTGATCAAATGGGGCAGATCTATTTGGGTCAGGAAGAACTTAACGTCCGTAGAGTCGGCCATGATGCCATGATGGAGCAAGATGCAGTACACATAGGGTACGAGGCAGATGTTACTGCACATCTGCTAGACACCAATGGGAAGAAAATTGGAGTAACAGGACTACTGGATACAGGACCAGTGGTAAGCTTGATGCAAATAAAGACTTGGGAAAGATTGGGCTTCACGAGGGAAGATCTAATTCCAATCAACCTCAGATTGGCGGCCGCCAACCGCGGAGCAATCTACGTGGCAGGAAGCACACCAATAACGGTCCTTCACATGGGAGGACGCGATCTTTGGAAGAGCTTCCTGGTGGTTCAGAATTTAGACGACTCAGACCACTTCATCCTGGGCCGTGATTTTGTCCGGAAATTCGATGTGATGATTGACTTGAACGATGTCCTAATGAGGATTAGAAAACCGGACCGGAAGTATGTTAAAAAACCAATTAATGTAATAATAACAGATGAAAACAAGGTAAAATTTTTTAAGATAGAAAGGTAAAATCAAAGCCGGCACAAGCTGTAATAGCAATTTTTAGGATGAGAAATTTAAATTCGCTAAGTGATTGTAAACAGGTTTGTCTGGTACCCAACCCAAATAGTCAAAGCTCGGTGATTTTAGGCCGGAGCTTTTCAGTAAAACGGAACGGGTTGTGTGCCAGTGCGTTGTTGAACACACTGGACACCACGGTTACGGTCGGCAGATGACTGCGGCAGATGAATTCAAGATGCTCTAAACAGAGTCCAGCAGGAGTTGGTGATGCAGGAGATCGAGCAAAAGGTGAAGCTCGAACTAGAGAATGGGAAAATTCAGGAAAGGCTGAACGCCTTCGAGGCATCAGAGCTCGAATAGACGAAAGCACCAAGCAGTTTGAGCATGAAACTAAAGGTGATCTCTAGGCAGACGTTCGGAATGGTGCCTCAAGGAAGCAGAATACAGTCAATAATTTCAGTTGCGGGACATCAGGTGATCAGGTTACTAAGTGAACCCTCAGAGTTCACTTTGATGCATTTAGACACCTATGCAGATAATCTGAGACAGGTAGAGCCACGCACTGTGTTGAGGGCTGTGCGAGCGTTGTTGATAACAGGTGGCCTTGAACAAAGAAACTCCACGGGCGCTATGTGGAAGTCTATCGACCTTATCAAGTGATGTTGAACGTTGACGGGATAAGTATCTACACTAGGACCTACGTCACGACAGATAGTGACCAAATGGGGCAGATCTATTTGGGTCAGGAAGAACTTAAGGTCCGTAGAGTCGGCCATGATGCCATGATGGAGCAAGATGCAGTACACATAGGGTACGAGGCAGATGTTACTGCACATCTGCTAGACACCAATGGGAAGAAAATTGGAGTAACAGGACTACTGGACACAGGAACAGTGGTAAGTTTGATGCAAATAAAGACTTGGGAAAGATTGGGCTTCACGAGGGAAGATCTAATTCCAATGAACCTCAGATTGGCGGCCGCCAACTGCGGAGCAATCTACGTGGCAGGAAGCACACCAATAACGGTCCTTCACATGGGAGGACGCGATCTTTGGAAGAGCTTCCTGGTGGTTGAGAATTTAGACGACTCAGACCACTTCATCCTGGGCCGTGATTTTGTCCGGAAATTCGATGTGATGATTGACTTGAACGATGTCCTAATGAGGATTAGAAACCCGGACCGGAAGTATGTTAAAAAACCAATTAATGTAATAACAGATGAAAACAAGGTACAATTTTTTAAGATAGAAAGATAAAATCAAAGCCGGGACAAGCTGTAATAGCAATTTTTAGGATGAGAAATTTAAATTCGCTAAGTGATCGTAAACTGGTTTGTCTGGTACCCAACCAAATAGTCAAAGCTCGGTGATTTTAGGCCGGAGCATTTCAGTAAAACGAAACGGGTTGTGTGCCAGTGCGTTGTTGAACACACTGGACACCACGGTTAAGGTCCAGCCTGGAAAGAAACTTGGTTAAGCTTTGCCGATGGAAACCGACTACGAGAGACACAAAAATTGAAGAGATATATTGTGCAAGACTGCCCGAATCATGCTGATAAGGATAAAATTTTAAAGAGAATTGATGAATATAAATCTAATAATAAACTGTTTTCAATGATAACCGAAACGAATGATGGCTTGTCGAGCTAGTCGATTTTTCCGCAACGCCCCTCGTCATATGAACTGGAATCCTACAAACCGGTTTTGTCGGAGATATAACATTTGAGATGGAAAATAGGCGAGGGAGATTTTGAATCATTAAGGGCGGTTTTAAATCGGAATGCGGACGTATTTTCAGAAACATAAGGCAGACATAGGCTGCTGCAACTTCGTCGAACACGAAATAGAATTAAACGAAGGCGCCATTCCTCATAGAGAAGGCGCAGGGCGAATGGCGCCTCATAAATCGGAAGCGTGCCGAGCGGAAATAGAAAGTTGATCGAATACGACATGATACATTCCTCGAAATCGCCTTGGGCTTGCCAGGTAGTCATGGCAAAGAAGAAGGGGGGCAGCTCAGGTTCTGTTGCCACTTTTGTTACCTGAACGCGGTGACGACAAAAGATGCGTACCCGATACCGGTACCCGTGACGCCAAGTTCTTCACCACACTGGTCTTGGGTTCTGCCTTCTGGCAGGTCTCTCTGTGGAAGAAAGACAGAGAAAAGACCGGATTCACATGTGAATTGGGGTTGTACCAGTGGAAGACGATGCCCTTTGGCTTGTGCAACGCCACGGCAACTTTTCAAAGAGAGAGGTGACGAAGAAGTACAGGAACCTGGTGATGTGTTACGTGGATGACGTAGTCATAGCAACACCCACCCTGGAAGACAACATTGATCGGCTAGAGGAGGTCTTTGGCTGCATGAAGAGAGCAGGCTTAGTGAGATACTAAGGGATTCAATAAAGTATCACGCAACACTCCACCTCCGGAATTAGTCCACACATGATGTTAACCGGACACGAGAAGTCTTCGTCCCTGACTTTTTTTTATCAAGAATATGAGGGGAAGAAAACATGATCACATGTCTACCTAAGGGGTGTGATTAGACGTCAACAAGATCTAAATGACTTGTGTAGACGGAAAACTCATCAGGCACAGCCAAAGCAGAGGAAAAGGTTCGATAAAAAGCAACTGGTGCAAAATCATGCTCGGTAGGAGACTACGTATGGGTATTTCAAAACGTTATACCACCAAAAGGAACAAAAAAGATCCCAAAGAAATGGAGGGGAACCTTCATGATTACAGAAGTGCACCAGGAGTGACGTTTTTATAGAATGAGTACCGGCTGACCCGCTCACTACGAAAACGTTACGCCACATAACCCGTCGACGGAAGAATGGTGTATACCTGCAGACATGGAAGAAGGCGATTGTCTGATGATGGACCCTGCCTGTGAGTTCAATGAGAAGGGCACCATGGGGAAAAATGATGGGAATGAGGTAGTAGAGGAAGGATTAAGTCCACCACTGGACCTGGATCCCAACCAGGTGATTGAAGCGGATGAGGAAACCTTACCCTGCGCAGAAGAAGACTGGCAAGACCGCGAACAGTTGGAGGTCCCCAAGAATTTGGAACCAGATCTTCCGATTACAATACAGAATTGACAGAGTGACAGGACAAGACTCACGAAGAAATACAATACGGAGATGGCTTCGAAGTGGACAGAATGGATCTGAAGAAGATGGAAGAATGGAGTGGAAGAATTGGTGGGTCTAGAAGAAATAACCGTGTCGCAAGACATTCGCATAGTCGACGACCGCGACGAGGAGTGGATCGATGACCGGTACAAGCCCGAGGTAGAACTCGACGACGAGCAACAGCAATCCTACGAACAAGACTTGACGAATCTGCGTGTCTTGGAATGGCTGAACGAAATTGCTTCGGACCCAGAGGAGACCTGTGTCACGATTCAAGATGTAGACCGTGAGAGCATGACACAGACCGTGAGAGCAAAAAACGAAAGGGATGAACCTTCCTGGGCTGCCCAGGAAGGGCAATTAATAATTCCTGCATCCAACCTCGATTTAATATCCGGTGTGCGATCGACGGGGACGTCAATGGATATTTTTATCCAGGGAGTGTGGGTAAGACTTACCCACACTGAAAAAATATTAATAAAAAAATTAAGAATATCAGGAGAGACAGGTGAACTAGAAGCAGAAACAGGTGAGGATCCCATGAAACCTGACATAGGGAGAGTAGTTGAGTCATATTTAACTTGCCGAATGAGTACTCAAGTAGCATAATATTGACAGATAGTGATTTTATACTTACAAATAGACCATGTGCGATAGCGATCACAGCGGAATTGAGTTTTAAGACAGCGTTAGCAGCGGATTTAAAGAGGGAATATAAAAACATAGAAATTCTTTGGAAACAAAGACCAGGAGTATGAGGCGTAGCAGCCTTGCCTCCGGCGGCGTCGCAGATACCGGGAAAGTATCTATGCTTCTTGGTTACGAGGGCCACTGAGAAGCGGCACGTGGACACGGAAAACCAAGTCTTGTCCCTGACGAGACTGAGAGACTTGCATCTGGAGAGGGAGATGAAGGAACTCTCGCTTCCAGTATACGACCCGAATCAAGGACTACGGAATTCACGAGAGCTGTATGCACTGATACACGTAATCATTCATGATACTAACAGACAAGTATACTTACATGAGAAATATTATTTGAGTAAGGGCTGAAACTAGGTTGCATGCAGGAAGGTATCAAACTAAGTGTGTTGTATGTGTTGTGTGTGATATATTGTGTGTTATGTGTTATGTTATTAAGACCCTGGGTAAGAAGGGATTAGTGACCATGAATAATCGAATGACGATCTTAGGAATAGATCCAAAGTTTGGACTGTCCATTCTTAGTTCGAATTCCAAAAATTTAGCAACAAACTGATTTTAATATTTTTCAAAATCTTTCAAAATCTTTTTATCTGACTGTTTTAATTATATTTTAACACAAAATTAGAGTGACGCTGACAAATGTGAGATTCGTGACCTTTTTTCTAGATCCTGATTGATCATTTAATCATTCATCAGATTTCACTTGATACAAACTGATAATCAAAACGAATTTAGAGAGATGGACAACTTCGATTTGAACGAAGTAATGGCCTAACGGAGGCATACGTAGGACTGATGATAGATGCGATCTATCGTTGGCTGATGGATCGAGACTTCGCTCTGGAGGACCAAGAGGTATTCATGATGCTGGTCACCTTTAGAAAAATCTTAGGGCGTGATAACCGAGAGGACCGCCCCGCGGAAGTCTTATTGATGGTCGCATATGAAGAAAGAGGAGTACTAGACCGCCCAAACATGAGGGTACTGAGGTGGAGAAACGGGGCTCTCTCAGGAAGTGACTTGGCGAACGAGCCTGGATTGGGAAGTTCCAGGACCTACCAACCAGGTGAGATGCCTCTAACAACCAAGCCTAGGTCTGGTCTGAGAAGAATGCGTCAGGAGATGAACAGCGAGGCTGCTTCGTCTACTTCACAACTGAAAGCAGCTGTGCCACCAAAGAGGGTGAGAGTAGAAGAAGAATTTCAGACGAACAAAACGACGCAAGACCTCAACGGAACGATAGAAGAACTGGAGAAGACCAGAAGGGAGCTAGATCAAGTGACGAAGACTATGCTTAGTGTAGAAGAAGACAGGTATATGTGGAAGAAACTATTTGAAGATTGCACCAAGAAACAGGGTCAAGAAATAGAGCACTTGAGACAAGAATATAAAGAGCAATCGGAACGGCTGGCATTGACGACAGCAGTGGAAAAAGTGATACATGCACAAGGAATGTTCATCGTGGGCAGTCCCCGATGGAGCTCCTGACGCCTCACGAACTAAGTCAGACAACGGAGGTGCGACCCCCAACTACGACAGGGAGAGTAACAATCCCGGACCCAAGTGATACCCTAGGTGACCCAGTCGTGGAGCAGACAGTGCGGAAATTGATAGAAACAGCTGGACGATTGGTCGCTTATACGAATGCGCCAGGTTCCGCACCCTATGGACGAATAGACGACACGGGCAGAGTGGAACTCTCCCGAGAAACGATAAAGAAAACGAGTAGTATATGTCGGGGCAGTTCAGCCGGTGGGGGGGGGGTGAGGACCCCCATGTATTAACTTAGGCTATAGAGTATCCGGTCGTCACCATAGAGTATCCGGTGCATTAAGAATCAAAAGGGAATTAATTATACAATGTATTAAGATAGGGAATATGTTTTTCAATGTATTAAGATAGGGAATACCTATGGTAAGGTTTCATGGTTTGTGTGACTCCGGGACACCCTGAGTTACCGGTGGAAAAGGCAGCGGAGATGAAGGTCTTATCACAGAAGGACCCGGTGCCTTTGGATCTGTTGCTACGCTCGAACCTGGTCCAACAGGAACTCTCTCGTATGAATATAAACAGCCTCTAATTGCTGGATAAAACCCGGGCAGCTCACTCCGCAAGTGATGCGGATGCTGGGTGAATTGTTGGAGAGAGAAGTGACTAGAGATGACCCCGAGTGTGCAGCAATCATGGCATTGCTAACAATCAGTGAGAAAGTAAAGATTAAGCCATCAAGACGTCAACACAAGGAAAACGAAAGGGAATGTAGGACAATAGTTCAACAACTAGTGACCTCGATACCTCGAAACGTCTTGACAAGTACATCGAGTACATCATACAAACGAAAAGAACAGGTGAATGGGACACAAAGGAAAACCGTAACTTTTGAGGATCAGGATCAGGAAGGCGAAGAGGTTGAACAAAACCTGGGGCAAGAAAGTTTGTCCGTGAAGAAGGTCGTTGATGGGAACAGGCAAGTTTATGAACAAGACCCGGGACAAGAAAGTTTTTCCGGGGAGTCAGGTGCAGAGGAGAATGTTCAAGGTGAGGAACAAGACCTGGAGGGTTAAATTTTTCCCGGGGAGTTCAGATGGATGAGCAGTGCGCATAAATTTGATCCCGAAGACGAACATGCTCAGAGACAGATTTTTCCGTTGATGACAACTCGAGGAATTCAGCAATTGACACTTACTTAGACAGGAACTCGAGCACAGGACGGGCATTGTCAGAGCGAGCGATCCACACGTTGCTTGTGGAGACTCGAGCAAGAGACCTGGACAGAGAGCTATAAAGACCCTGACAGATATCGCTACCTGCTACGTAGCGAAACAGTCTTTGACAACGCAGCTGATTATCTAGAAACAAAAGCGGTACCGAAACGATCGATGAGTTTGTTGCCGCAGAAATAGGTAGTTATGACTGATCTTCAACCCTTCAGACAAGTACAGAGCCAATGGCGAAAATCTGGTGCGTAAAGATGGAAGATGACACGCATCAGCCTGATGACACTAATAGTCATTTGAGGGTCATGAAGACGTACATGAATGCGAGATACAGACTCTCAGAACTACTAAGAGCACAAAGAAATAACCGCATGACGAGTAACTAGAAAAGGTGGATCGAAATTGGAACATCGGACAAAGTTGACCTGGAGAAAAACAGTTACTGTATTCTGAGACAGTACTTTATGCAAAAAGAGGGAAAGTTATATCTAAAAAAGGACGGGATCGTGGCTTGTAAAAGAAGAGAAGAATACAATGCCCTGTACAAATACAACGCGATAGTGTTGCCGCAACTCTATCAGACAGAACTTTTATCCAGGTCGCATGATCAGATGGACCATCAGGGAATCGACAAAGTATACCAGAGGAACCTGAAGCGCACTGAGTGGCCTGGAATGAAGAAGGCATGCGAGAAGTGGGTAACAGCATGTCTGTCATGCCAACAAATAAAGGATCCAATGGATCTGCGATATCCCTTGCAGTCGATTGAGTCATCTGAGTTCAATGAAGTGGTGCAGATTGACCAACAGAAAATATGTATGACGGACAGTAGCTATAATCAGGTCTTGCTCATGATAGACCACTTCACGAAGTATGCAGAGGCCGCGCCCTGCATAACTGCATCAGCAGAAGAGACGTGCGATCATCTAATCAATACGTGGATAGCGAGACATGGTTGTCCGATGACGTTCCAATCGGATAACGGAATAGCTTTCGTGGGAGAACTTACGAAAGAGCTCAGGAGACGCTCACAGTTGGCTCAAGCTCACTCCACGACATACCATCCCCAGATGAATGGCTTAGTGGAAAGTCAAAAACGGACGTTGATGTCGATGCTGAGGGTATATTGTTCCAGGTACATGACCGATTGGGACAGAGATACTAAGGGATTCAATAAAGTATCACGCAGCACTCCACCTCCGGAGTTAGTCCACTCATGATGTTGAACCGGACACGAGAAGTCATCGTCCCTGATTTTCTTTTATCCAGAATATGAGGGGAAGAAAACATCACCACAGGTCTACCTAAGGGATGTGATTAGACGTCAACAAGATCTAAACGATTTGTGTAGACGGAACACTCAGCAGGCACAGGCAAAGCAGAGCAAAAGGTTCGATAAAAAAGCACCTGGTGCAAAATCTCGCTCGGTAGGAGACTACGTATGGGTATTTCAAAACGTTATACCGCCAAAAGGAACGAAAAAGATCCCAAAGAAATGGAGGGGAACCTTCATGATTACAGAAGTGCACCAGGAGGGACGTTTTTATAGACTGAGTACCGGCCGAGCCGCTCACTACGAAAACATTAAGCCACATAACCCGTCGACGGAAGACTGGTGTATACCTGCAGACATGGAAGAAGGGGATTGTCTGATGATGGACCCTGCCTGTGAGTTCAATGAGAAGGGCACCAGGGGAAAAATGATGAGAATGAGGTCGTAGAGGAAGGATCAAGTCCACCACTGGACCTGGATCCCAACGAGGTGATTGAAGCGGCTGAGGAAACCTTACCCTGTGCAGAAGAGGACTGGCAAGACCGCGAACAGTTGGAGGTCCTAAAGAATTTGGAACCAGATCTTCCAATTACAATACAGAATCGACAGAGTGGCAGGACAAGACTCACGAAGAAATACAATCCTTACGGATATGGATTCGTAGTGGACAGAATGGATCTGAAGAAGATGGAAGAATGGAGTGGAAGGATTGGTGGGTCTAGAAGAAATAACCGTGTCGCAAGGCATCCGCATAGTCGACGACCGCGACGAGGAGTGGATCGATGACCGGTCCAAGCCCGAGGTAGAACTCGACGACGAGCAACAGCAATCCTACGAACAAGACTTGGCAAATCTGCTTGTCTTGGAATGGCTGAACGAAATGACTTCGGACCCAAAGGAGAGCGGTGTCACGATTCAAGATGTAGATCGTGAGAGCACGAAACACATAAAAACCGAAAGGGATGATCCTTCCTGGGCTGCCCAGAAGGGGCAATTACTAATTCCTGCATCCAACCTCGATTTAATATCCGGTATGCGATCGACGGGGACGTCGATGGATATTTTTATCCAGGAAGTGTGGGTAAGACCTATCCCCACTGAAAAACTATTTTAAAAAAATTATAAATATCAAGAGAGATAGGTGAACTAGAAGCAGAAACAGGTGAGGATCTCATAAAACCTGACAAAGGGAGAATAGTTGAGTCATATTTAACTTGCCGAATGAGTACTCAAGTAGCATAAAATTGACAGATAGTGATTTTATACTTACAAATAGAACATATGCGATAGCGATCACAGCGGAATTAATTTTAAGACAGCGTTAGCAGCGGATTTAAAGAGGGAATATAAATACATAGAAATTCTTTGGAAACAAAGACCAGGAGTATGAGGCGTAGCAGCCTTGCCTCCGGCGGCGTCGCAGATACCGGGAAAGTATCTATGCTTCTTGGTTACGAGGGCCACTGAGAAGCGGCACGTGGACACGGAAAACCAAGTCTTGTCCCTGACGAGACTGAGAGACTTGCATGTGGAGAGGGAGATGAAGGAACTCTCGCTTCCAGTATACGACCCGAATCAAGGACTACGGAATTCACGAGAGCTGTATGCACTGATACACGTAATCATTCATGATACTAACAGACAAGTATACTTACATGAGAAATATTATTTGAGTAAGGGCTGAAACTAGGTTGCATGCAGGAAGGTATCAAACTAAGTGTGTTGTATGTGTTGTGTGTGATATATTGTGTGTTATGTGTTATGTTATTAAGACCCTGGGTAAGAAGGGATTAGTGACCATGAATAATCGAATGACGATCTTAGGAATAGATCCAAAGTTTGGACTGTCCATTCTTAGTTCGAATTCCAAAAATCTAGCAACAAACTGATTTTAATATTTTTCAAAATCTTTCAAAATCTTTTTATCTGACTGTTATAATTATATTTTAACATAAAATTAGAGTGACGCTGACAAATGTGAGATTCGTGACCTTTTTTCTAGATCCTGATTGATCATTTAATCATTCATCAGATTTCACTTGATACAAACTGATAATCAAAACGAATTTAGAGAGATGGACAACTTCGATTTGAACGAAGTAATGGCCTAACGGAGGCATACGTAGGACTGATGATAGATGCGATCTATCGTTGGCTGATGGATCGAGACTTCGCTCTGGAGGACCAAGAGGTAGTCATGTTGCTGGTCACCTTTAGAAAAATCTTAGGGCATTATAACCGAGAGAACCGCCCTGTGGAAGTCTTACTGATGGTCGCATATGGAGAATGAGGAGTACTAGACCGCTCAAACATGAGAGTACTGAGGTGGAGAAACAGGGCTCTCTCAGGAAGTGACTTGGCGAACGAGCCTGGATTGGGAAGTTCCAGGACCTACCAACCAGGTGAGATGCCTCTACCAACCAAGCCTAGGTCTGGTCTGAGAAGATTGCGTCAGGAGATGAACAGCGAAGCTGCCTCGTCTATTTCACAACTGAAAGCAGCTGTGCCACCAAAGAGGGTGAGAGTAGAAGAAGAAGTTCAGACGAACAAAAGGATGCAAGACCTCAACGGAACGATAGAAGGACTGGAGAAGACCAGAAGGGAGCTAGATTAAGTGACGAAGACTATGCTTAGTGTAGAACAAGACAGGGATATGTGGAAGAAACTATTTGAAGATTGCACCAAGAAACAGGGTCAAGAAATAGAGCGCTTGAGTCAAGAATATAAAGAGCAATCGGAACGGCTGGCGTTGACGACAGCAGTGGAAAAAGTGATACCTGCACAAGGAATGTTTCTCGTGGGCAGTCCCCAATGGCGCTCCTGACGCCTCGCGAACTAAGTCAGACAACGGAGGTGCGACCCCCAACTACGACTGGGAGAGTAACAATCCCGGACCCAAGTGATACCCTAGGTGACCCAGTCGTGGAGCAGACAGTGCGGAAATTGATAGAAACAGCTGGACGATTGGTCGCTAATACGAATGCGCCAGGTTCCGCACCCTATGAACGAATAGACGACACGGGCGAAGTGGAACTCTCCCGAGAAACGATAAAGAAAACGAGTAGTATATGTCGGGGCAGTTCAGCCGGTGGGGGGGGGGGGTTAGGGGGGTGAGGACCCCCATGTATTAAAATAGGCTATAGAGTATCCGGTCCTCACCCTATGCATTAAGAATCAATAGGGAATCAATTTTTCAATGTATTAAGATAGGGAATAGATTTTTCAAGGTATTAAGATAGGAAATACCTATGGTATGGTTTCATGGTTTGTGTGATGGTAGGATGATGGTAAGAAAAACGTAGAAATGTCTAGTTTTCGCAAAAATTTAGGCGCGCGTTACCTAATGGGTATTTATTTTTAATGTAATACGTGGGAATAGATATTCCAGTGTATTCAGATTGGTCATAGTTTCAGATGGTAAGATGGTAAGTTTCAGAAAAAATTTGGCAACCGATCTTACCATGTTTTAAGATAATGCATGGTTTCTCTATGTATAAGGAATCAGTGTAGGGAATTAAGAACTCATTAATTTATGGGGTATGTTTACCAATGTATTAAGATAGGGAATGCTAAATTTTTAGTGTGATGGTAAGAAAATGGTAAGAAAAACGGTACCTTTTTTGGATTTTGTGTGGAAATGCGTAGTTTTTTTTCGCAATAATCTCAGCACGCGTTACGTTTTTGTTGAGTATTACGTGTAGATTCTTAATGACAGTATTATGTTTTTTTGGATCAAGGTAAGTCAATGGTAAGATGGATAAGAATTATTTTTTTTTTTTTTTCAAAAAAATTGAAAGTTTTTTCAAAAAACTTCAAAACAGAATAAGATTTCATATAATTTGAAATAAACTGTTCTATTAGATGATCTTACATTTTAAAACAGTTCTCAACCCAGCTGAAATTATGCTGAATTCTACTGAAACTTCGGAAAAAATTTTTGGAAAAAAATACAAACATTTCAAATTTTTGAACAAATTGCAAAAAATTAAAAATTTTTGGAAAAAATTGCAAAAATTTCAAAGACTTTGGAAAAAACTGCAGAAAACTTAAAGTTTTGGCTAGGTTTTTGTTTCTTCTGATCTAATTGATTAAAAGTAAAAACGTTTAGAGTTTAAAATTAAGCTCAAATGGTGTTTCAATTGGCATCATGTTGAGACACTGATACAAAACTTTGAATGGAAATATGGACTTTTTCAAAATTTTCTCTCAAAATATTGAAATACGACAAAATTCACCGTAATTTTAGCTAAAAAGCGGTTTATATAATGCTTTGAACATATAAAACTCTTATTAGCCGAATCAATTTTGATACTTCCGATTTCCGAGAAAATATGGTAATTAATCGTAATTTTCGAGAAAGTAAAAATTGATCAGATCTATCCAAAGTTTTCCATTTTTAATTTTTTCATTTGTGTAATTTACTAGTTTTTTGTTCAAATCAAGGAGAATTTACCTAAGACTCTCAATTCAATTGAACAATAAGAGCAATATTCATCTAAGTTTCTAGATCAAACTCCATGATCCAGCTCCTCCTCAGTTTTTTCTCAAAGAATAACCCAAACTTGTAAAAAAAATTGTACGTTTTTAACAGTTTTTTAAACATTTTTAATGATTTTAACATTTTAAATGATGATAAATTTCAAATCATTGAGAAAATTGAACATTTTACTGCTAAAAATGACAAAAAATATTTCTATTTCCGATTTCCGAGAAAATATGGTAATTAATCGTAATTTTCGAGAAAGTAAAAATTGATCAGATCTATCCAAAGTTTTCCATTTTTAATTTTTTCATTTGTGTAATTTACTAGTTTTTTGTTCAAATCAAGGAGAATTCACCTAAGACTCTCAATTCAATTGAACAATAAGAGCAATATTCATTGAAGTTTCGAGATCAAACTCCATGATCCAGCTCCTCCTCAGTTTTTTCTCAAAGAATAACCCAAACTTGTAAAAAAAATTTTACGTTTTTAACAGTTTTTCAAACATTTTTAATGATTTTAACATTTTTAATGATGATAAATTTCAGATCATTGAGAAAATTGAACATTTTACTGCTAAAACTGACTAAAAATATTTCTCTTAACAGTATATTAGATTGTATGATTTTCAACAAAATCGTCTTCAAAACTAATTATTGTCTCTCTGTTGCTTCTACATTATAATGTTCATGGTTTTTCCAAAGAAATTTTCTATGTCTTAAGCTTTTTCTTGCTCTCAGTTTTTTGCATGTTTTCGCTCTTGAACTCACTTTGCAAGAAAATTTAGTCAGAACTGAGGAATTTAGGAGAAAATAGTATCAATTGAACGAAAAATTTGTTGGCAGAGATAAAACTAGAACTGACAAAGTCTTATTATTACCATGTATTCTCCTTTAGGTTCCCCTGTTTAGTTGCTACAGCAAACTATTTCAGCAAAAACCCAATTTTTGGAATCATTAACTATCACTTTTCTTGCAAAAAAATTTGTAAATTGCTTTTTGTTCTTGATTTTTGTCGGAAATTTTATCAAAAAAGTCGAATTGAGAAAAAATTGATGCTATTTTGAGCATTCGAAAGCAAATGTTTAATTTGAGAATATAAACGTGTTTTTTTAAATTGGTTTCTTAGAATAAATTAAGAGCAGCTCTATTGTTTATAATCTGCAAAACCTTCGGAAGTAGAAAAACGCAAGGGAACTTAGTTCCGTATTTCTGCAATAATTGTAACATCTAAAAGATTTGTTCTCAAAAACATCAACTAAGGGTAAGAAGCCAAGGTGCAAATGTAACACTTTAATAATTTTGCGAAATTTGTTAAGCAAAAAATCTATAATTCAACGTAATTTTCTAATTGAAAAAAACTGAAGCTAAAGATAACTAAATTTTTACTGGGTGTCTATTTGAAATTTTTTTTCATGGAATTAAGAGATCATACATCTGGTTCTGCTAAAGTATTAGTTTGTTTAGAATTATTCAGCAGGCTCCATATTATTTTCTCTAAAAATCATTCTACATCAAATTATTTTTATCCAAAAGAATAAAATGTAGATTATCCAACTCGCATTACCTTTTCCGCCACCCATTCCCCACTCACTTGAATAGAAAATGGAGAGTGATAAATTAGGGGAGTGGTGATAAACTGGGAATTGTGGTAAGGGGGAGGGATGGTTAAATGTTTTTGAGTTTTTTAATAGAAGAGTGGGGTTACGGTAGGAGTGGATGTAAAACGTTGAGGGGCGTTAATAAAAATTAGGTTGAACCGGTTCTAAGATTGCCAAGCTTTCGTCTAAATGTATCAAGAGTTTGATCCACCGTAAATAGTTTTCTGTAGAAACAAAATCAATTTTTTTTGGACTTTTAAAGCCTTAAAAGTTGAATAAATTGTCAATGTAAATGATTCTAGTAGATTTTAAAATTTCGATATTATCGATTTAAAATCCATTTTTTCATGCTTGGATTGGTCGGTTAAGTTTTCTGGTGATATAATCCTTTACAATCATTTTACACCATGAAACTCAATGCGGGTAACCATATCTGAGTACTGAAAAACTATGCAAACCGGGAACGCACCACCAGGGAGTTTAGAGAGAACATAGTATCAACTGAACTAACAATTAGCCGGCAAAAGTGAAATTAGGGATAAACATACAACATCTGAATCTTTGTATTTCGTGCAAGCTTAGGTTTAGCAGATAAAATTTCTCTAATTGATTGTTCAAAAAACCAAAGCAAAAATGACACCAAAAACTTCATTTACTAAGAAACTTCAGCAAAAATTTATGAACCACATAACTGAATATATTTTTTTGAAAATTAAAGTTTGAATTGAATTTTTTGTGCATACTAAAATATATTATTGTCTGAAAACAATCAGGGTCTAGGAAAATCATCCAAATTTTTGTTTTTTTTTTCAAGTTAATTATCAAAAACATTTTAAAAATAATGAAATATAAGCTACATTTATCTGCTTGAAAACGCGCTACTCATTGAAATCATTAAAGGGCACTAAATTATGAAGTTTTATAGAATGATAGCTAAGCAAAACGCAACAATTAGGCGATGTTTTGTTATTCCTCACTACTTTCGTTACAAGTTTTTAGCAAATACATTTCCATTTCATTGCTCATTTCATGTTTTTTACACCAAATAATACAACCAAATCGCCGCAAGCAAACCGCCAGTGCAGTTCTCACTTTAGAATGAAGACTTTTGGAACGTTTTCTAATGCAAGTTTCACGAAAGTTTGAATCTGATTACCGCTCGAGTTGGTTTTTATCATCAATCAGAAGCTTTGACGAAATTCCTGAATGAAAAATTAAGAAATGCGTTAAACTTACTTCATAAGAATCACTAGAATAATTTCTTATGAAAAATTATCAAACTACTAGAACTTTAAAAAAATTGTTAAGACAAGAATGAAGATGTCAAAAAATCAAGAGTATCTTCTTAAGCTGTTCAGAAAAGCTTCTGCTACCACGATACGGCAAATTGTCTGTCATTTTTCAGTGAAGATAATTTTCCACTAGATTCGGAAATTGCAGTTTCCGAAATCATCTCCAGTTTGAAAATAAAGTGTGCTAAAAATATTTTAAGTTTGCAAACGTTTTCGGGCACTCCGGGCTAGGTACCAGGAGGGTTGATAGTTTTGCCGTCCTTTCTATACATCAACAAAAGTTAATGTCCAAATGGAGCTCTCCAAACAATAAATGAGCCTCTTTTTTTTCTTACAAACTTTCTGCACCGCAAGAAAAACTTACTCTTAATATAATAACCCAGTGTTACCCACACTGGAGTTTCATGGATAATAATCCATTGTGCTGTGATTTTTAATTCAGTATCCATAAAACTACACAAATACTGGCTTATAACCCCTTAAAATTGGTTTATAATCCTAACACTTTATAAATCAAAATAATCCATAATAATCATATAAAAACGATTATAATGGGTTTTTTGAGAAAAAATTCATAAAAATTACAGATTCTGCAACATTTTCGTGTTATTTGTCATGTTAATTGTAGTTGATACGGGTTATGTTTCATAAATTTTTACTTTTCACATAAGGTTTTATATATTTAAACCTCTCTATTTTGTCGATTTGACACTTTAACAATTTATCTAATTATGATAGTTTACCATCGCCGGAGTAAAGAAATGATGTTCGCCCATTACCCCTCCCTTGCCCAGTACCCCTCATTCGCGGCCCACTACCCCTTCCACCTCGGATTACCTTTTCCGCCACCCACTCCCCCCTCACTTGAATAGAAAATGGAGAGTGATCAATTAGGGGAGTGGTGATAAACTGGGAGTTGTGGTAAGGGGGAGGGGTGGTTAAATGTTTTTGAGTTTTTTAATAGAAGAGTGGGGTTACGGTAGGAGTGGATGTAAAACGTTGAGGGGCGTTAATAAAAACTAGGTTGAACCAGTTCTAAGATTGCCAAGCTTTCGTCTAAATGTATCAAGAGTTTGATCCACCGTAAATAGTTTTCTGTAGAAACAAAATCAATTTTTTTTTGGACTTTTAAAGCCTTAAAAGTTGAATAAATTGTCAATGTAAATGATTCTAGTAGATTTTAAAATTTCGATATTATCGATTTAAAATCCATTTTTTCATGCTTGGATTGGTCGGTTAAGTTTTCTGGTGATATAATCCTTTACAATCATTTTACACCATGAAACTCAATGCGGGTAACCATATCTGAGTACTAACAAACTAAGCAAACCATGGAACGCTGATTTTGATTTCAGGACTTCATTATACAACATTGAAAACAGTGACTAAAAAAAACATAACTAAAAATATTATAGAATAAAAGGATGTCCCTTTTTTAAATTCTTCTCATGATAAAAGACAGATATTTGAATTGTTTTGATTTTTGTTAAATAGGGAAGAAGACAAGGAGTGCAATTTTTTTTCGATTTTTTGTGGCGTAAAAGAGTTTTGTTGAACTTTTTCACCGAGAAATTACCTTAACACAAACTTGAATGTCTTTAATTTGGAATCGAAGGTTTTTACATCCGGGACTTATTTAGCTATAAATGAAGGGTTGACCCTACAGTTTATATTTTTTTCAAAATTACTTGTCTGCAAACAGACTTGCTAAAACAAGAATGGTAGATGTCGAAAAATTAAGGATATCTACTTAAGCTATTCAGAAAAGCCTCTGCTACAACGATACAGCAAATGTCTATAATTTTTTTCATTGGAGTTATTTTCCACTAGATTCAGAAATTGCAGTTTCCGAAATCATCTCCAAATGCATAGTTTGAAAACAAAGAGAGCTAGAAATTTTTTTAAATTTGCATCTGTTTCCGGGCACTCCGGGCTAGTTACCACGAGGGTTGATAAACTTGCCGTCCTTTCTATATGTCAACAAAAATTAATGTCCAAAAAGAACTCTCCAAATATTAAATGAGCCGCATTTTATTTCTTACAAATTTTTTGCACCGCAAGAAAAAAAAAACAGAAAATGTTTTTAAAAAAAACGCCCATGAGCGCTACACCTCCACCCAAATCTAGTATACATTGGAGCCAATAGAGTTCTTAATATAAACCAAAAACAAGTATAATAAAACACAAGTGGAAAATTTCTGAGAACATTTCGACGCCCTAGCAAATGGGAGTCAAATTTATAAGAAGGTATTTGATTGTTTGCTCCTTCTAAATGAGTTACTGCTAAAAGAAGTTTTGGATGAAATTATGATTCAATATAAAAAATTAATTGTCTTTGAATTACTCTCTGCCACAGCAAAACTGAAATGATTACCCAGAAACTGACCTGTTAATCACAAATACATATTGCGTCAAAGTTAGGTGTCTTTTCTATAAGTAGTCTTTTACTGAGTGGAGGTTTTCAGCCCAAGTTTAGGCAGGTT
The DNA here is from genome assembly GCF_963678635.1 of Symsagittifera roscoffensis. Lineage (NCBI taxonomy): Eukaryota > Metazoa > Xenacoelomorpha > Acoela > Convolutidae > Symsagittifera > Symsagittifera roscoffensis. Next base: position 60,499,672 of record NC_087063.1, on the reverse strand, counting down.
TTTGAACGGACATTTATGACAATTACTCTCAGAGTCTTGCTTTAGAAAGAGCAAAGTCACAAAACTTTGAGCGAGTGGTTTTGAGTTTTTTTTTGAGCGGTTTTGAGACTTTTATGCGAGGTTTTGAGTTTTTTTGAGCCGTTTTGGGAGACATAATGAACTTTTTAGCTTTGTTTTGACTTATAAAATGGTATAACGGAAGATGCGACGCAGCATTGTTGAAGATCCCAAACGGGAATATTCAAAAATCTATGTCTTAATGTAGGGAACAGATTTCTCAACTTTTTATTATAGGTATCGGATGGTAAGTTTGAGATGGTAAATTTTTCATGAAAAAAGCGTAAGTTTTGGAAATCTCAAGTTTTTGGCAAAATTTTTTTCAACGATCTTCTTCTAGTTGTAGAAAACCGATGGTATATTAAGTGTGAAGTGTCGAAACCCAATATGTTGATTAATTGGTGTCATGTTTAGACAATGATACAAATTTTGATTTAAAACTTTGAGTTTTCCCTTTATTTTTTCCTCAAAAGTGGAAATACTATAAAACTTGATCTAATTCAAGCCAAGAACCCTGTTTTATACTGTTGTGTACCAGAGACACTGCTCAGATGAGCTGCTCATATTGAATTTATGCTAAAACTTTCGAATTAACGGAAGAATCGTGGAAATTACCAGATTTTTTGATGAAGTTAGTGAATGTGTTTCATATTAGGCTCAGTATCTATCTGTTTATTCCAAATTACACCTTTCATATGTAATCTCTACAGGTTTTTTATCAAGGTAAGAATAAATTTATTTAACAAAAATAACTCCTTTGGTCATTAAAAGCAATAATAAATGAAAGTTTCTAGAAAACTTAGTTCATGACTCATATCTTCATTATTTGTCAATGATTGAAATTAATGCAAATCCTGAAAATTCGAAATTCAAGCTAAATTGATGCAAAATTTTTCTGATTCAAGTGCTTATCCTAATTATCATAAAATTGAATAAAGGGGAAATGTTGGAGAAAGTTTTAGAGAAATTTTTCAAAAACTACAACTATTTTTTTCTCAGACTCCACTGATTTTCTGCTTGCCAATCTCTAATAGTACTGAACCGACCATGGCAAAAACTAAACTATAACATATAAGATAGTGGTTACAGTTTTAGCTAAAACATCTTCATAACTGTTCAAAATCTTTTTTGAAATTGTAATTCTCCCACATAATTTATCATGATTTTTCCAAAGAAGTTTTATATTTTATGTAATTCCTGTTTTCTGCTTTATATAGTCTTTCTCTTTCGACTTCTTTTTGCGTGAAAATTAAAGCACCACCAGGGAGTTTAGAGAGAACATAGTATCAACTGAACTAACAATTAGCCGGCAGAGGTAAAGTTAGGGGTAAACATATAACATCTGAATCTTTGTATTTTGTGCAAGTTTAGGTTTAGCAGATAAAATTTCTCTAATTGATTGCTCAAAAAGCCAAAGCAAAATTGACACCAAAAACTTCATTTACTAAGAAACTTCGGCAAAAACTTATGAACCACATAACTGTATATATTTTTTGAACTCTAAATTTTGAATTGAATTTCCTGTGCATACTAAAATATATTATTATCTGGAAACAATCAGGGTCTAGAAAAATTGTCCAATTTTTTTTTTCAAGTTAATTATCAAAAACATTTAAAAAATAATGAAATATAAGCTACAATTATCTGCTTGAAAACGCGCTACTCATTGAAATCATTCAAGGGCACTAAATTATCAAGTTAATAAAAAGATAGCTAAGCAAAATGCAACAATTAGGCGATGTTTTATATTTATTCACTATTTTCGCTACAAAATTTTAGCAAATACATTTCTATTTAATTGCTCATATTATGTTTTTTACAGCAAATAAAACAACAAATCGCCGCAAGCAAACCGCCATTGCAGTTCTCTTTTTAGATTGAAGACTTTTGGATCGTTTTCTAACGAAAGCTTCACGATAGTTTGAATCTGATTACCGCTCGATTTGGTTTTTATCATCAATCAGAACCTTTGACAAAAAATCATAAACGAACAATTAGGAAATGCGTTAAATTTTTTTCATAAGAATCACAAGAATAATTTCTTATCAAAAATTATCAAACTTTTAGAACTTTAAAAAAATTGTTAAAACAAGAATGGGAGATGTTGAAAAAGCAAGAATATCTACTTAGGCTTATCAGAAAAGCCTCTGCTACAACGATACGGCTAATTGTTAATCAATTTTTTAATAGGAGATATTTTTGCACTAAATTCGGATACTGCGGTTTTTGAAATCATCTCCAAACGCATAGTTTGAAAATAGAGAGTGCTAGATAATTTGAAATTGCATATGTTTCGGGCATTCTGGGCTAGTTACCACTAGGATTGATAGTTTTGCCGTCCTTTCTATACGTCAACGAAATTTATTGTTCAAAATGAACTCTCCAGACGATAAATGAGCCGCAAAATTCTCTGCACCGCAAGAAAACGAAACGGAAAATGTTTAAAAAACTCGCCCATGAGCGGTCCGTTGCTTTGTTGGCGCTATCCTTTCCCCAAATATAGTTTACATTGGATTCAAAAGAGTTCCTAGAATATAAGTTAAAAACTGATGTCGTAAAACATAAGTGATAAGTTTCTGGGGACATTTCGACGCTCTGCTTAATGGGTGTCAAATTTATAAGAAGGTTTTGTGGTTGTTTGCTCCTGCCAAATACATTACTGCTAAAAGCAATTTCTGGCTGAAATTATGAATCAATTTAAAAAACAATTGTCTTTCAATTACTCTTTTCAACACCGAAATTGAAAAGATCACCTGTTGTTCACAAATAGAAATTGCGTCAAAGTTAGGTGTTTTTCTATAAGTAGTCTTTTACCGAGTAGAAGTTTTCAGCTCAAATTAAGGCAGCCTTTTGAACGGACTTTTTTGACAATTACTCTGAGTCTTGCTTTAGAAGGAGCAGTTTCATGGGCTTTTGAGCGAGCGGTTTTGAGCTTTTCTTGAGCAGTTATGAGATTTTTTGAGCAGTTTCAGGAGACATAATGAACCGTGACGACTGTTTATAGGACTCTAGAACTTCTAGCTTTGTTTTAGCCGATATTACGTGTAAACGGAAAATGAGATGTTTCGAGTTACAATTACATCAGTAGTAAGACTTCCGGAACAAAATCGAAAGAGCCGCTCAAGGTTTGCGCGGATTAAGCGGCTCCCGCTAAAATTTGAGCAATTTTGAATAGTTTGATCTTTTTTTTTGCAACAAATTTGAGCGGTTTATGAGCAGATTGAGCTGTCTGACCGCATTCGTCAAAATAAACTGCTCAAACAGCTCAAATCTAGGGCGTTTTTTCTCGGGCTCTTGACTAGGACGTAGTAATTTCTCGCCATTCGACAATAGAACAAGCAAACAAGGCGAAGCAAACTACTCAATATACCTGCCCTTTTTTAAAATAAAAACAAGTCGATAATTCTTACTATCAAAGCTTGTGAAACGAACAATGTGCTTCGGCTTTCGGTTTTGAATAGATATATCGGTAGATCATGTGAGATTTTTTGGAAAACAGTAGTAGTATATGTTGTAGCCAAAGCGGATGGAGGCTGCTGACCCCGGCTGTATTAACATAGGCTATAGAATATCCGGTCAGCACCTTATGCATTAACACAGGGAATAGGTTTCCCAGATATTGATGTTATAGGTTTCAGAGTTTCACATGGTAGGATGGTAAGTTTCGATATAAAAAAATTTTTGGCTCCCGATTTTGCCAAAACAGCATTGTTGTGGATCCCAAACGGCTATTTCTAAAAATGTATGTCCTATGTACCTATGTAATAAAATACGGATTATTTTTATTCCTCAATTTGTTATAATATGTATCTGATGGTATTTTTGAGATGGTAAGTTTTTTATGCAAAAGCTGAATTTTTAAGAAATCTTAACTTTTTGGCAAATTTTTGCAAGCGATCTTCCTCTAATTGTGAAAAACCGATGCTATATTACGTTTAAAGCGTCAAAACCCAAAATATTGATTAGTTGGTGCCATGATATGACAATAATACAAATTTTAATTAAAAGTATGAGTTTTATTTTTATTTTCTCAAAAAATATACGATGAAACTTGATCTAATTTGAGCTAATATGTCTGTTTTATAGTGTTGTGAATACTAGAAACAATGCTTAGAGCAGCTGTTCAGATCGAACTTATACTGAAACTTTCGAATCATTGGAAGAATCATTAAAATTACCATTTTTTTATCGAGTAAGTGAAAGTGTTTCATAATAGACTCACCATCTATCCATTTTTTTCAGCTTAAACTTTTCATATGTATTCTTCACAGGTTTTTTTGTCGAGTTTTTTGGAAAACAGATTTTTTGGAAAACAGTAGTAGTATATGTTGTAGCCAAAGCGGATGGAGGCTGCTGACCCCGCTGTATTAACATAGGCTATAGAATATCCGGTCAGCACCTTATGCATTAACACAGGGAATAGGTTTCCCAGATATTGATGTTATAGGTTTCAGAGTTTCACATGGTAGGATGGTAAGTTTCGATATAAAAAAAATTTTGGCTCCCGATTTTGCCAAAACAGCATTGTTGTGGATCCCAAACGGCTGTTTCTAAAAATGTATGTCCTATGTACCTATGTAATAAAATACGGAATAATTTTATTCCTCAATTTGTTATAATATGTATCTGATGGTATTTTTGAGATGGTAAGTTTTTTATGCAAAAGCTGAATTTTTAAGAAATCTTAAGTTTTTGGCAAATTTTTGCAAGCGATCTTCCTCTAATTGTGAAAAACCGATGCTATATTACGTTTAAAGCGTCAAAACCCAAATTATTGATTAGTTGGTGCCATGATATGACAATAATATAAATTTTGATTAAAAAGTATGAGTTTTATTTATATTTTCTCAAAAAATATACGATGAAACTTGATCTAATTTGAGCTAATATGTCTGTTTTAAAGTGTTGTGAATACTAGAAACAATGCTTAGAGCAGCTGCTCAGATCGAACTTATACTGAAACTTTCGAATCATTGGAAGAATCATTAAAATTACCATTTTTCTATCGAGTAAGTGAAAGTGTTTCATAATAGACTCACCATCTATCCATTTTTTTCAGCTTAAACTTTTCATATGTATTCTTCACAGGTTTTTTTGTCGAGTTTTTTGGAAAACAGATTTTTTGGAAAACAGTAGTAGTGTATGTTGTAGCCAAAGCGGATGGAGGCTGCTGACCCCGCTGTACTAACATAGGCTATAGAATATCCGGTCAGCACCTTATGCATTAACAAAGGGAATAGGTTTCCCAGATATTGATGTTATAGGTTTCAGAGTTTCACATGGTAGGATGGTAAGTTTCGAAATAAAAAAAATTTTGGATCCCGATTTTGCCAAAACAGCATTGTTGTGGATCCCAAACGGCTATTTCTAGAAATGTATGTCCTATGTACCTATGTAATAAAATACGGAATAATTTTATTCCTCAATTTGTTATAATATGTATCTGATGGTATTTTTGAGATGGTAAGTTTTTTATGCAAAAGCTGAATTTTTAAGAAATCTTAAGTTTTTGGCAAATTTTTGCAAGCGATCTTCCTCTAATTGTGAAAAACCGATGCTATATTACGTTTAAAGCGTCAAAACCCAAATTATTGATTAGTTGGTGCCATGATATGACATTAATACAAATTTTGATTAAAAAGTATGAGTTTTACTTTTATTTTCTCAAAAAATATACGATGAAACTTGATCTAATTTGAGCTAATATGTCTGTTTTATAGTGTTGTGAATACTAGAAACAATGCTTAGAGCAGCTGCTCAGATCGAACTTATACTGAAACTTTCGAATCATTGGAAGAATCATTAAAATTACCATTTTTTTATCGAGTAAGTGAAAGTGTTTCATAATAGACTCACCATCTATCCATTTTTTTCAGCTTAAACTTTTCATATGTATTCTTCACAGGTTTTTTTGTCGAGTTAATGATAAATTTAATTAACAAAATTATGTCCTTTGATCGTTAAAAGCAATATCAAATGAAAGTTCCTGAAAAAATTAGTTAATGATTCGAATCTTCCTTTTTGTCAATGATTAAAATTAATGCTAAACCTGAAAAGTCAAAAATCAAGCTATATTGACGCAAAATTTTTTTATTCAAGTCTTATCACAATTATCATAAAACTTAATACAGGGGAAATGTTGGAGGATTTTTCAAAAACTGCATCTAAACTTTTTCAGACTCCACGGATTTTCTGCTTGCCAATCTGTAATAGTACTGAACCGATCATGGCAAAAGCTAAAGCATTTAAAAAGTTATTAGACTTTTAGCTAAAACTTCTTCATAACTGTTCGAAACTTGTTTTATAAGCTTGTTTCAACACAAGTCTGTAGGTACTCCTAATTTTTCAATTGAAAGAATATCGAGGCTAACCAGGGCAAAGTATGTCTATCAATTCACAGTATGTCTATTTGATTCGCTTCATGATAAATATCATATCAATTGAGAGAATACACCTAAAATTCTGCTGAAATTATTAATTCACTTAAAAAACAGTTGCTTAATAGTTTCACTCAAAAAAGTTTTAACAACAAAAAAATCATATCTTTGTAACTTTCGCCCAAATACTACATAGTGAGGGATCGTAGAAAAAGCCCCTATTGACAACTGGCCGGCGTCAGTTACCTAAATTCTACTCGTTTTTCTCCGTCTAGACGAAGCCAGTTGATTTTCTAGTCTGTTTAGGGCTAAGTAAAAGTTACCATTCTTAGGCCTTCAGTCAAACGACTTTTGATCAGCTTTGGTTTGCATTTTTGTAATGAGTTCGTGATTAACCACGCTAATGTTCTTTTTCTTGCTCGTCGGGGGGTTCGGCTGTGTCAATCTGGCGGAATGGCACCTACTCCCCGGTCAGTCCCCCTCAATGTCCCCATAGAACGCATAACTCCGTGTTATCTTCAAGTGGTGATCCAGACCTCTACAAACAGTATACAAATCGCATTAGAAAAATGAAAATTATCTACTTCACCTCAAACATTACAACCGCGTGTCATAAATGGCATCGTACTACATTCACTGCCTTTCAACATTTCCACGAAATTTGCGCTATGAGAAGTGTTTTAGATAAAATTTCTTCTCTGACTACTTACGTCATTTCTCCGTAAAATTTTTTTTCTCTATTGCTTATTAAAAAATTGGGACGTGGCACGGCCACACAACTGTTAAAATTAACTTAACGTCACGCACTAAGTATAATCATTCATTTATGCTGTTGCCCTCAATATTAGAACTAAGAAACTGTGTGGCTAGAAAAGGTAATGAGGTACTCACCCTCTTCGAGCATGCATACCCAAACCCATACAGGTCGCCACAAAGTGAACATGTGTCCTACTTAGGTTGAAAACTTCAGTCAGGCTTAAATAGGTAACTCTCCTATGTCCTCTATATACATAAATAACATCAACTGAAAATTTCATTGTTATTCAACAAACGCAACAATTCTCAACAGTTTTTTAACAATAACAAGGTCTGTTCTAATCAAACCCTCGCGAAACAAGAAGTTTAAAAGTTTCATTAATCAATCTTGGTTGAATAGTTCAAGTTTTCACACACAATGAAAATCAAGTTTTCAATTCTCTCCAATCTTCCTCTGCGTCTTTTTTCAATCCTCACTCCATCGCTTCTTGTTCCTGTTCTCTCTTCTCACCGTCTTCAAGCTCTTTCTGTAGCATGTCCACAGAGTTTCGGGCCCTGTCCCAGCTTTCCTGCTCTAGCAACCTCTGTTTGCAGCAGAGTAGTAGATCCACATTCACTTTCTGCTCTCTGTTCCTGCAGAAGCTGTTTTGCAGGCACAAGCTCACGTTTCGTTCTAGAACAGCTTGTAAGACCTCTTTCCTTTCCCTTTCAGTGGTGCAAGACATCCCAGCTGCTCTCTTCACCGCGATGGTCACAGCGTTCCTACGAGTCAGGAATGCTCTCTTATAGGCTCCCGGTCCTATGTCCAGCTGGAAAGATCGATAGGCTTCCGTGTTTCGGAAAATATCACGCTTCGCGCGTTCATACACCCAATCTGTCATCAACGCACGGAACCAAGGCATCAATCTTTGTCTTGCCCAAATTCTTTCTATCTCTTTCGGATTTCTCAGAACTTTGCTGGTCGTTTTGAACAGATCCAGTCCCTTGCTGATGCTCACTCGGCTCAATTGCTCCAGAGTTGGCACGGCCATCTCCTGTTCACTCGTATCTGCATTGACTTCCAGCCACCTTACTGCTATGTTGGCGCTGACCACCAGAAGTATTAGGTTTGCTCTTTTGGGGTATAAATTGTAAAATGTCTGCGTCAGGCAGTGACACGGGTATTCCTCTTGATTCAACAGAATATTTCTCCAAGTTCGATATCCCGATGCCACCAGTAGGGGCTCAATTTCCATCATCGTTTGGTGTCTCTCATCTTTCTCATCTATCGTGGGAAAATCACTCGACATTATTCCCCTCGCCTTCTTCTTCTGGAACTCACTGATGTACCCTTCACCCTAATTTGTGAAGCCTCCTCTCACTGTATCTTCCAACTCATCCCTAGACCTCCCGGACTGCCCGGAGGATCTTTCTTAACAACTCATGGGATTTCTCCGACATCCTCGACAGTAACACACACTTAGGCACCGAGAAGAGCTGGTCGATCAGTCTGTGTTGTGTTCTGGCATCTACAACCACCAGGTGCGTCGTCGGTTATTTGGTGTTTGCTATTACAGTATGGTGCCGCGCTAGACCCCACCAGGTACTTCGATCCGACTGTCTTGTGATATCCCATGTTGTGCTTCAAATTCATCTCGTTTTCAAGCTCTTACCGCCAGCTTGCAATCTTCTGTCCCGTCTGCAATGCTCCGGGGAACACTTCCACACTCAAGGATTTGACCAGTTCATGGGCACGCTCCAGGCGTTCCAATGATTCAATCGAGCTGCAGAACCCTGAGGCGGTCATCAGAATCACCTCCGTCACTCCATGACAATCCGCAATCAATTCCATATCATTCTTCTCTGACATACTCAGTCTTTCATGCAATTTGGATAGCTGGCAGTGCTGTTCACTCAATGTATTTAAGCAGTGACCATTCCCACACACGTGCCCTTCCATTCCACAGCTGGAAGCTAGGCAGGTACCACCTTTCATCCATTCACTCGGAGAGTTCCCCTCGGAGGGCTCCGTGGCTTGCTTGTCATCTTGCCTCGTTATTTCCGGAGCCAATAAATGTTATATCATGGCTAGGTCGTGTAGGTTCTCATCGTCGTTCTCCTCTAGCTCAGTTTCAGCGGTTAGGTCCCATATTAGGTCCGCGTTCGGATTTGGGCACCATGAAGGCTTCATAAGCTCCCACATCGTCACTAAGATGGTCTTCAGTGGACCATCCCACGAACCACACTCAAAGCTTACTTGTTCCTCTAGCTGGAGAACTGAAGGTTCAATCACTCGTTCCTACAGGATCACTCCCAACTGTATTTGTTCAGACGTTATTGTCCCCATTTCTCGCACTCTTTCCAGCCAGAAATTAAAGGTTATTGCCTGCTCATAGTCAAAGTATAAGTCCCTTGCTTCCTCGTTGACGAATGGATTATAAGCCATTCCCGGGACACCCGACACGTACTAGAAGGACTTCCCTTTTCCTAGCGTCGCATTTTATTTGAGACTCCGAACTCCTTCTAACAATTTCTCGTCACAGTCAATTCTTTGTTGGAACATCGCCTCACCTCCTCCAATCTCCGATAGCTATCCATGTCATTCAGTTCTTTCGTCGGGATCTGCAGTAGCATGTCTTGATAGAGTTCCAACTGGGCCCTCAATAAGACTTCCTCCTGTTTCATAGACCTCTGCCTGATTGTCTTCACACATTTTTTTAGCATCGGAGTGGGGATACGATCCACTACGAACTTCACAAAGCAAAGTGCGTCCTTTCTTTTTGCCCACGCTATCGCAGAACCGTCCCTTGGCGATCAACACTTTCAAAGCTCCCATCAACTCCAACTGATATTTTCTAGCTCTCATCTCAATGGTAACTTCAGACTTCCCCTTCCTTATCCCAATAAGGCACCACACAAGCCTCACTTGCAAAATTGTCCTTACACAGGGGTTGGATAAGTACGCCATCACAGATGAGGGAGTACGCATGGTTTCGTCGAAATACTTCTGCAGGGCCGCCTTCCAAGAAATTTTAGTTAGAAGCTCTAAACCATTCTCATTCGCTTCCGACGACATTACTGTGCCACATTCCTTCCTCTTCAGGCTCGATCCCGCTATTAATTCTTCAGATACTCCTGCATGGCTTGCTTGTCATGCCAGGCCATCCGGTGCCCTCTCGCGGAGTTTCTCGTTTTCACCATTTCCAGGTAGCCACCAGCAGGATCGCCCATGTGAACGGATTCGGGCACTGCAATACGACTATACTCGACCACGTCGAGCTGTCCTTCCAACTTCATCCTTGCCATGTTGTTAGGTGACGGTTTGTGGTCGTCCAATCCGCCGGATCTACACTGGCTAATAAGCTCCCTCTCCAACCTCGTGTCAGCCAGATTCCTCTCGTTTCACTTGACCTTTGAAGCCGTTGAGATTAGTCCCGCCAGCAACATCGGTGGTACTTGGTTCTCCCTTTCCCTACCGCCTTGCCCGACACCGTCCACTTGTCCAGCTTCGTTCGAGCGGGAAACCTTCGCCAGTGACATCACCACCGTTGTGGCCGTTGACTTTACAATCTTGGGGTTGATTACTTTGTCGTTCACTCTCTCCTTCAACTTTCTCACCATTGACTTGTACTTCCTCAGCCCATTCCTGGCTCTTTTGACGGGTTGAACTCGCACAATCGGACTTTCTTCAGCATTTTCCTCCGTGACTGACTCGGTCAGGCCGTCAGATTCAGTGGACTCCATCATTTTCTCTAATACTTCTCGCATGATGGCTGGTTCAACCCCACTCTCATCACGGACTGGGTGCCGAATCGCCGGATTACACTCCACGTACTCTCCATGAACGCTACGCGCGTTCAAGCCTCGCCGGTCTTTCTCTCCATCTCGCTTTGGCATCGTTCTCATTCTTCTTCTGGCAACGTGCTCAGGAACGCTACTCGCATCGACTCATCGATCTTACGCCTTCGCGGGGATTCACTGAGAAGCTTGGACTCGCCCCTCCTCTGGTGTACTTCAACCAGAAACATGGACTCCACTGGTGACAGGCTAGCTGGGGGATCCTTAGTGGGAGACATGAATCATGATGGTGTCATCAGTACTAGCGTTTCATTCAATCCGCTGCCTTCCGCTTCATTAAAATCATACTCCAGTAGGTCCTTTTCCTAGGGCACCTAAGTCGAACTTGCTCATTCTGTCGCTCTTCCCTTCCATGGGGTCATCTTCCCCGTGATTCTCTTTATTCACGTCTCCTCCATTATCTGGTCTTGGTCCCGGTCCAGAGGGGCCTTGGCGCATGTCGACTCCTGCATCCGGCCGAGCCGGTATCACCAGGTCATCCGCATGATAAAACAGTTGGTCAATCATAACAATTTCCACAGGCTCCTCACCATGAGGCGCCACTTCCTCTATCGAGAGATAGATGCTTCCTCTGGTCTCCTTCCTCACCTTCATCGTCACTGCTGTCTCCCTTCTGGGCCACTTTAGCCTAGACTTGTCGTCAGTTGTCGTGTACACGTCATTCCAGTGGCCTACAGATACCTCTGGCTTCCTTGATGGTATGGCTTTGATCTTCTTCCTGCCCCACAAGTCCGAAAAGGTGAAGTCGAAGGTATGCAAAGCTGCAGCATTCCAGCTGATGAAGCGCGGCTCCATCCCCTCGCTCCACTTGATCTTCCTCTCTTCTACCTGCTGCGCAGCTCCGATCCTGGGTGCCAGAACTGGACTGTTTACTCCCAACAGCATCCTCCTGATGCGTGGATACAGTGGTCATCTGCTTGGCAGCGGATTTGAACCCGCCAGCCATGCGTCCTGACTCTCCTTCACATGAGCGTATGTCTCCGGCCAGGCCGGGATCTTCACTGCGTCTGTCGTCCCTTTGATCATAGGTCGCAAGTTCCAAAGCTTTGGGTTGAACTGTTTATTGGAAAGATCCTCGCCTCCCATCCATTACTTGAAGCTGTTGTTCAGGTCCATTAACACCCAGCCAGGTTCTGATATCTTCCCGAACAGTCGATCGTCACTCGCCAGTCTTCTCAGCTCCCTCTGTTCTACCCAGTTGATCACAGAACATTCCACCACTGACACAAGTTTAATTTAAACAACTGAGTGTCCACTCGTATGCCTGGGAACACGTGTACCACTGTACGCCCATACGCCACAGTCGAAAATTCTCTCAATCCGAAGATCAGATCGAGTGAATCGATCCGCATCATTAGGGCTAAGTCGGTCAACCAGGGCATCCCCCACACCTCTTTACTTCATTTTTACTGGAGACTGGCTTCTCCTCTCCGGTCAAAGTTCTATTCTGCTGTAATAAGTACTGAAGGAACAAAGTTCTCCAGTCCTTTAGTTTTCGATAAGATGCTGTCTCTATCTGAGCGTCAAAATATCTCTTCGGTCATCGCAATCAGAGGTTGGCTAATTCCTGTGTGAAAAGCACCATAAGTCCTTTGAGGAAGCTTTCGTGTCCGAAGGCTACGTATAAGGCCAGCGCAAGGCCAATGGACAGTTTCCTGATATCCCTCATGAAGTTGGCTATCAGGTACTTCGATGCCCTACGGTAGCAGCTGCTGATAATTGCAGGTGACCATCCCACGCCCATTCCTGCGAGAATCGCATCTGATCTCATCAATCTCTCTAGATTACTCGTCACTCTATCATTTCGCTTAGCCCTTAAAAGACTCCGACAGTCTGTACCTGGCTTTCAGAGCTGTCTTCCTCACGTTTAGTTGTTCCATAACTATTTCCGGTGCATGGGCATCGTCCATCAACTTAACACACCATATCTTTTTCAAAGATGTTGCCTCCTGCACTGATGGTTCCAGGCTGGTACAGGGGACCTTACCATGCCGAAGTAACCTAGTCGAACGTTTCGACACTGCTATTAACTGAAGCTCACCTGCGGCATTATCAACTACCGTACCCTCCTCATCGGAGGTATAGCGGTCTCTGTCTGGGTCTTGATGCACTTCTCTAACCAGCCCGCGCTGCTTCCTTTCATCTAGCAAAGAATGAATCGCGAATTCCGAGCGGTCGGAATTGGATGTAAATTCTGACACGTTCTCCCAAGGCCGAGACTGCGAGTCATTGCGTGAGCTGATGGACTCTGCATCATCGTCTTCTGATTTGTTTATGATGTTCCGCGAATCCCTGGACAAAACTCTGTCGCTTGGTTGCTCTGAAGTCGACTCCCCGGACAAAATTCTGCCCCTTGGTCGCTCTGAAGTCGAATCCCCGGACAACATTCTGTCCCTTGGTCGCTTCGACATTGTCTCCCCGGACCAGTCATCCTGTCCGGGACCGAAGGCGCATGACTCCCCGGACAATGTTTTGTCACCGAATGAACAGTCCGAGCTCGGCTCGTACTCCTCTTTCGTGTTAGTGAACTGAACTCTTCTCGTTACGCTGGATCTTAATTCAACGTTGACCTCTTCAGCAGTATGAGTAGCGACCGATTGTTGACACTCCACATACAAAGTTCTCAGAAGGACATCTTTCGGAATCGAACTCACTAACTGATTCACTATCGATCGGCAACCCAGTTCAACGTTCCGACTCCGAATTGCTACTGAATTCTTCTCCGTTTTCTCGGTGATTTCCAACCGCTGCATGGTATCCATCCTTTCATGGTCATGCCTTTCAACCTCTCTGTCAAGCAGGTCACGGAGTTTCAGCATGACATCCGGTGCCACGTTCACCGTCTTGTTTAGCAGGGCTATGCGGTTGATATCCAGCCTGGTCAGTTCTTGCTGCACCAGGTTTGATCGAACTAGCAAATCCAACGGAACCGGATCACCTTTTGCCAACATTTTTTATCTCAGCAGCCGTCTCCACGGGAAGTTCAAGGTGTCCCGGTATGGGGTGCACTGACTTGTCAAGCCACCTGGTGAGTGGCAGTTTGTCGTAGGTCTCTTCGTCCAGGATTGAAAATCCATCATTAATTTCTGCTCGGTTGGCCTGCTTCTCTTCGAGTCGCTCAAAAAGTTGCTGAGGCTGTCGGAATTCTGGTGCTTGTCACGGGTTTGATGTTCTATGATCATGTGGTTTCCGTCAAGACGCACGATCCAACAACCTATTTAGCTTTGGTCCATCGAATAGGTCTTCAGCCAGGCAAGAACACGATTGTTTACACGCATCTTGAAGGGAGCACTCATTAAGTAGGCTCTGTTTTTTTTTCAATGAAAGTGATCACCGCAAACATCTCCGCCTTTGGTGCACCGTATATCATCTCAGTGTCGCTCAGGCTTTTATTTCCGTGAGCTATTGGTCTGAGAACAGTCCTCCAATTCCACTCCTGTTCCTGGTGAAGTATGCCCGATATCGCAATTACTGATACGTCTGTATCTAGTACAAATATCCCCTTTTCTGTCGGCATGCCGAGGACCGGAGCCTCGCAAAGTTCTAGTTTTATATTCTCAAAGGAGACCTGAGCCTCGTCAGTCCAGCTGAATTTTTTCACCCTTACTTTGCATCAACTTCTGCATAGGGTATACCTTGTCAGCATACCCTTTGATAAACTACTCTTTGGTAATTAGCGAATCAGAGAAAGCTCATCAATTGCGTGTCGGTCTTCGGTGCGTTCCGTGTCAATACCACTCCAACCCTTTGATAAACTACCCTTTGCTAATTAGCGAATCAGAGAAAGCTCATCAATTGCGTGTCGGTCTTCGTTGCTTTCAAAGTCAACACCACTCCAACCGCTTCGAGATCCGGTTTGACCCTGTGTTTATCTACAAGGCGATCCAGATACTTGATTGAGTCTCCCAGGATTTCGCACTTGCGAGGTTTGCATTTCAGGCCGGCTTGTTTCATGCAAGTAAAGACCTCGTCTAATCTTTTTATATGGTCCTCCAGCGTTGGTGTCGCGATGACTTTGTCATCAACGTAACACACGTAACTGTCTGTCGTTACTAAGCTCGTTCAGGTTCCTCATCCTAAATGTCGGTATAACAGGCTGATGGGGTTTTAATCTAACCCTTCGATCTAGTAAAATTGGCCCTTTTGCTTGGTTAATCAGGGTTTTTTTAGTTGGTTTCTTTTCATATTTCCTCTCTGGGTCCTTGATTCTTATCAACCCGTCGTTGAGGTCAATCGTGAAATCGAAGTTGCGCACTAATTCTCGTCTTAGAATGAACTGGTCGGACTCATCAAGATTCTCGACGACCAGGAAACTCATCCGGAGATGTCTCCTTCTTAGCTGCAACGAGATGATGGAGGTCCTTCCGGTCACGTATATTGCACCCTGATTAGCCGCTGCCAGTCTGATATTAGTCGGAATCAGATCCGATCTATCAAAATCCATGTCGGTTTAAGTGCTCACAGGCATGACACTGACCACTGCACCGGTGTCTAATAGACCCTCCACGGAGAGTTGTCTACACTGCACGTCTAGTACATGCGAGGCCAGATCGGCTTCACAGCCTATGTTAACTGCGTCTTGTTCGAGCATGGCGTTGTTACCGATTCTTCGGACCTTAAGCTCTTCTCGACCGATGTAGATCCGGCCTACCTGGTCACTTGCATCTGTCACGTGAGCTTTAGTGTAAATGTTTATGGCGTCCAAGTTCATGAGAATTGGGTAAGGGCCATAAACTTCAATGTAGAGTCCATCTACATTCATTAGCCTCGGTCCACCTGCTGTGATTAACGCTCTTACTGCCCTAGAATCCAGTGTGAGGTCTTTCTATCTTAGGTAGTCCGCGTAGATGTCCAGGTGTACTGCCGTGATCTCGGGAGGTTCGCTCAAGTTCTTCAGCACCTGATGACCCGCGACCGATATGATCGACATTATTTTCGTCCCCTCTCTTGTCATGCCAAAGGTCTTCCCTGAAATGACATTCAACTTTAAACCCAGCTTCTTGAGTTCCTGGTTGTCCTCTTTTTTCGTTGCTCTTCCTAGATTGTCAAGTTTCTCGCGCAGCTCTGTATTTTCTATTTCTGACCTTACCCACTGCTCAACTTCTTTCGTAACCAATTCTTGCTGAACGTTCTGTAATGCGGTCCGTGCCGCTGGGCCATAATCCACTTTGAGCGCACCGGCTGACCGGCGCAGCCCTATTGCCTCATCAGGTAAGGTCTTCACCTTCTTGGTCGTGAATTTGCCTGTTGTCACCTCTTTCTTCTGCGATTCGGCTTCATTCATCAGGAGGGCTCGGCCAGCCTTGAAACCCGAAAGTGCTTCTTCATGGTGGGGATGCTTCACGTCCGCTACTGCATCCCATAATTGAGTGCAATCCGACTTGAAATGTCCCTCCAAATTACAGAAGAAGCATCTCGGTCCCTATTTCATTATGAGCCCTTTCACATGCTCTTCGTGGACCTCGTCGGTTGCATCGATGTCGTCAAAAATTACCCTATCGCCTTCACATTTTGTTTGTAAAAAGAAGAGGCTGAAACATGGTGTTCCATCGAACCACAATTCGCACATCACCGCCTCTTATCCATGTCATCACGAGGTCTATACCAACTGGAATTCGCGCCAGTATTTGTTCCACTGTAGTTGCCGAAAAAGCTGTAACGATTCTGCGCCATGGGTTTATGAGCAAGTACTCACGCAATTTCATGAGCAAATCATCGGGCGTTGGCACTTGATCTAGCGATAGGGTGAAGTGTGTGGGCAACATGGCTTATAGCTCTTTCACTTTTCACTCCATCCATGAATTTTGAGGCAATGGCCAAGTTCCGCTCCGATATCCTCTCGTCAGGGTTGCTTCTTCTTCAGAGTAACTCGAGGTCATCCAAACACTCGTCTATGGATTCGTCAACTCTTTGACGCCTCTTTTCAAGCTTCACCATAGCTTGATGCCCCTGTACACTAGACTCGAAACGATACAGCAAGATGTCGAATATTTTGCGAGCAATGTCTCGTTCATTAGTCCTTTTCGTCATTGCACAGCTTAGGGGCGTGCCCTCTGGGTTGTTTGTCAGTGCGCTGCATTCCTGTTTCTTGGAGAGATTCTCTTCCTCAAAATGTAACTTCATCACCTCTATCGAGGTATCGATGCAGCCATCTGATTCGTCCTTTAAAGATGATTTTGGCTTTTTGAGTGTCCTTCTTGACCTCTATCCTCTTTCGGTTGACTTCGAGAGTTTGGTGATGAATGTTTCAAGAAATTTATTCAAAAGCTCAAACATTGAAGCGCACATCGTCGTGTCCTGCGAGACGCTAGTCAGATACGGCACGGAGCTGACTTGTGGCATTGTCGGTGACTGTGCCCCCGACGGCGCTTCCTGTTCTGGCGGGGCCGGATTAGTCCGACCCGGCCTCGACGGGGCTGCCCTGGGTCTCTCCCTATGGTTATACTCGAAGCTGGTTCTTGATCTAGGCTGGGCCCCTCCATAACTGCGGGCTCCTTCTTCGTCATTCGCCTGGCGTGAGTCCTCCGTTGGAGCGTGACGATTTTCCCGGTTGCTACTGCTCAAGATTTCATCAAGCTTCCGCATCATAAGGTCGGCTTTGGCATCTAACTTTTTCTCCAGGCTACGAGCATAGGTCATCGTACGAGCATAGGTGTTGTCGTGATCGTTTAATAATCGTTTGGTCTCTCTCGTCATCTTAACGTCTCTTTCCTGTGACTCCTTGGTTGCCAGCGCCAAGTTTTCCGCCAGCCACTGATCGGTGTCCCGAATCAGCTGGGCCTGATCACTTCTCGCTGGTGACTTCACGTCTGTCAGCTTGTCTCTCAATCTTTCATGACCTTTTTGAGCCCTTTCTTCAACTCGATCTATCCTCTTGGTCATATCGTGTCGCAGTTCTTTAAGGCCTATCATTACACCGGCAAACATGTCACTCAAGTCGCTAGCCGTTCGCAGCACTGAGGTAAGACCCAGGGACGATGACGTCAATTGGAGTTGCAGATTGGTACTCTAAGATGCACCACCCTTCTGTGTGCCCATCGACATCATCAGCCTTTCGTATGTCGACGATGCTCCCATCGTTATCCCATCTGACATTGGTCTAGTTGGCGAGTCAGACAACGCTTTCTTGCTCTTCTCCTGTCTCGGACTAGGTGTGAAGTCCATGTCCGGGTGCACCAGTCCCAGACCGTCATATCCCGAGCACAGTCCATCAATTCGCGGTGACGTCATGCGCTCATCGTACATCGTCTTGAAGCTTCTTTTCGCTTTTGAACTTGGTTGCTCTTCTCTTGGACTTAGGCTCAAAATCATCGCATTCAGGTATCGATGCAGCCACCTGATTCGTCCTCGTATGATTTCGGCTTTTTGAAGGTCATTCTTGACCTCTATCCTCTTTCGGTTGACTCCGAGAGTTGGTGATGAATGTTTCAAGAGATTTGTTCAAAGGCTCAAACATTGAAGCGTACATCGTTGTGTCCTGCGAGACGCTAGTCAGATTTGGCACGGATCTGACTTGTGGCATTGTCGGTGACTGTGCCTCCAAAGTCGCTTCATGTTCTGACGGGGCCGGATTTGTCCGACCCGCCCTCGACGGGGCTGCCCTGTGTCTCTCCCTATGGTTAGACTCGAAGCTGGTTCTTGATCTAGGCTGGGCCCCTGCATAACTGCGGGCTCCGTCTTCCTCAGTCGCCTAGCGTGAGTCCTCCGTTGAAGCGTGACGATTCTTGATTCACCTTCTCAATTCTTCTCACTTCTTAGTTTCATTCCGCTCACAGAAAAATCACTATGACCTTCACTTGCAGCTCCACAAGCAAAAACGTCCGTGAAGCTACCAATCGAGGGTTGAATACGCCGTGATTTAAACCTCCGTGTGCTTCCCGTGCTCAGCCTGGGAACCTTAGTTGCTTCTCCTGGCAAGTCTCTACGCTGCGTGTTTCGTAATGAAAAAATTATCTTTTGACAATGCACAAGTTCCAAAATTAAATTTGAAAAAACTTGCTTAAGCCTGCTTGCTCAACTCCATCAATATCATAAATACCCCCTCAATCTCTTGGAGATGCTAAAAGTGACTCAGCTAAAAATACCCACAGGGCCTACCCAGTGTTAAGTTTTTTCTAATTCCACTCAGTCACCTAGTATAACAGTATCACAAAATTTCAAAAGATATTATAACTAACACACAAAACACAATTGATAACCAGATAAGAATACCCTATAGGTGACGCTAGCGATACCCTAGCGATCTTTTGTTCAGTGTCACTTTACCGCTACGGACTTATCAAATCACTGCTTCGTTCAAAATCATACAATATTTTATAAGTTGATGGTTTCAGTAACAGATAAATAAAACTTAGCCTTAAAGAAAAAGACTTCCCTCGATTGGAACACTCTAAAAGAACGAAGCCCAGGACATTGTCTTCTCAAGTCTTTGTCTAATGCACTCACCGAGGTCTTCTCTTATATGTCCTGCGATTGCCCGAGCTGTCCTACTACTAAGCTAAAGGCAACCTCTTGATCGAAAATATCTAGAGTCTAAGCAAAAGCTCTCTCACACCCGGACAGCTCCAAGTGCACGAGAATACGGAACAACTTTGTCTTCTCAAGTGAGTGTGTCTTGTCTAATACACTCATCGAGGTCTTCTTTTTTGTGTTCCCGGAATGCCCGAGACTTCCTATTAAGTAGCTCAAGGCAACCACACAACCAAAATAACAATTAAAAAAATTTTTGTTCGATACTTTTGATGAACCCGATTTAGAATCCAAAGTTGATCGCGAATCTTTGGGTCAACGGGGCCACTATTCTCCTAATATAAATGTCTCACGAGTAGTCGACCTTCTATCCAGACCTTAAAGGGATATCTTAGGATGTTTAAATTGTCCCGGAGGGTACCTTCAAATTTTCACTAAGAAGGGTTGTTAAAGGGCTTAAGTCACCTCGTAGGGTTACTTCGGAGGGTTGTTAGAGCACTTAGCTTACTCCGGAGGGTTACTTCGGAGGTACCTTAAACATCTAAGTAACTTCGGAGGGTCTCCTCAAATTCACTACGGAGGGTCAGTAAGAGTCTTAATACGCTCCGGAGGGTTGCTTCGGAGGGTTTCCTCAAAATTCTAAGTTTTTCAAATTTCGCTTAAAGGGGTCTCCAGTTAGTCCCAAAAACAGTCAAAACAAGCTGTGATGGGGTTATTTTAATTGTCTCGGAGGGTTGCGTGGTTAATTTCTACTAAGGAGGGTTACTAAGGGGCTTAGTTGACTCCGGAGGGTTATTTCGGAGGGTTCCCCAAAAATCACAAAAACAGATAATTTCACCTCTGTAAAGCCCCCAATTGCACTCTAGCTTACTTATAACTAGGTTGATTGACTCGGTCAACCTCCCCAGTAGGATAAAAAGGTAAATTTATAAAAATTTTCTGCCGCTCGGAGTGTTCCCTAAAATTTGGACCCTCCGAACTAGAAAATTTTTTTAAAAAAGTTTCTTTTACTGAAGCTATCAACCCAAAAACGGTTGCGGTTCAAAAAAATGGTCAAAAACGTATGGGACTTATGGTACTAAAATTATTCCGATCCCTTGGCTAGTCTTTGAGAAGTCGCCAAAAACGCGTCCGTTAGGTTGGCCTTTTTTCACCACCTATGTAGGTTCTCAGAAACTTTTTCCCCAATTCTTAATGAAAGTGCCTAAAAATACTTGAAACGAGCGTAGTATCCCTGTACGGCACTGGAGTAAGGCAAAAAATTGGACTAGAATTGGTTTGAAATCAAAAGTTTTGCCAAAAACTATCAAATTTGGACCCTCCGATTCCTTCCTTTTCTGATCTTTAGGTTTTAGCTCTATCAACGGACCTGTTCGGAAGTTTACTCAAAAATTGATCTAGCAATTGAGAAATTTATGCCAGCAGGCTCCTAAAATAAAAATTTTTTTTATCGCTTCAATTCCAAAAACTCAAAAACTCGATTCTCAAACATATTGACGAAATTCGGGAAGTTACAAAAATTTTTTCCGAAATTTTTTTTCACCAACTTCTACTGAGTTTTAATCCGCTTAGTTTCTTCAGTTAGGGGGCAGTTAGAACTATGTAGTAGCTCACTGCTCAGAAGCTTTTTTTTGTCCGAAAAACTCTGATATCCAAAGTTTCTGGGGTTAACAGTTTGGTCGGAAATCAGTTTTTTTTCGACAAAATTGGGCTGTTTCTCGGGTCTAAAAGGGAGATAAGTAGTAAATAATAAGGATACTATTCAATTAGTAGTAGTTGTTCAATACAACTATACCCCCTTTTGCACCAAAATACCCGAATTAAGACCCTAAACTCGGAAGTTCGCAATCGATGTAGGGTGCAATCGGACCGCGCCAATTGGGCCCCCCACCACTTAAGTTTTAATGAAATAGTACCCAAACGATAGTAAAATTGTATCAACGATACCCAACAGTCGTTGTGGATGTTGTCCCTGGTGCCCTCTGTTTAGTATGGAACACGTGTGTCAGCTTGCAACTCTTTCCTCCGGTCACCAGAAAAATTATCATTAATTTGCTTAAATACTCAAACAATACTCAAGAGAGAGTAATTAACAAACCACAAAAACACTCGGTCTTTCGATAAGAAAAGATGTAAATCAACCCGAAACAATACAAAATAGGAAGGTCAGATGAAATCTCATCCGGAAATAACATATAAACTGTCATTTTATGTTTTTACTGCTTTTGGTCTTTTTGAACTTTTTTTAACTGTTTTTGTACTTTTCTGTTTTCGAGTAAATTTATTTTTGGTTTTACGCTTCTATTTAAAGAACTTTTTATCATATCAATTGAGAGAATACACCTAAAATTCTGCTGAAAATATCAGTTCGCTTAAAAAACTTCAGCAAAAACCCTTAATATTTTCCCTCAAAAAAAGTTTTACAAAAAAAATCACATCTTTGTAACTTTCGCCCGAATACTACATAGAGACGGAACGTAGAAAAAGCACCTATTGACGACTGGCCGGCGTCACTTACCTAAAATCTACTCATTTTTTTTCCATCTAGACCAAGCCAGTTGATTTTCTGCTCTGTTTATGGCTGGTCTGTAAGGAAAAATTACTTTGGTCTGTTTAGGGCTAAGTAAAAGTTACCATTCTTACGCAATCAGTCAAACGACTTTTGATCAGCTTTCGTTTGCATGCGAAGATAACCACATAGCTGGGTCTCCGATCCCCAGACTACATGATCACCATTAAAAGCGCGGCTCGAATATCCTATTTTTTTATGTTTTTAGTGGTAGTTATATACTAAATCCATTGGAAATGGATTGATCCTTTCCTCTTCCTAGCTACTCATGCTCTGAAATAACAAACAATACTGGGGTTAATTCAATTGTTCAGGGCATTACAGCAACTAAAAAGTCAGTTTTTTACAGTCTATCAACATACAACAGTCTCTGGGCACCGGGCCTCCGATTCCGTGCTCTTGCAGAAATAACGTTGTTAATTCTCGAACTTCGTCGCACGGGAGGATACTGATCCTTTCGGCTATCCCACTGAGGCCTCCTTTCTTCTTATCGTCTTCCGCTATGCGTCTTTTCTTGCAGGGTTGTCACGGTAAGAGTCTCCGTTTTTTCTTCCGTTTTTTCTTGACCGTTTCTTACTTGTCAGTTCGGTTTTTCTGTTTTTCCGTCAGTTTTCTGCCAAATATGGCCAATTTTGCATTTCTCAGAAGTGTTCCGCCGCAATTTGAATTTTCGGAAAACTGTATCAATTCAACGATTGTTCAAAAATCCAAAACAAAGTTGATACCAAAAACTTCATTTCCTAAGAATCTTCAGTAAAAAATTCTGAACCAGATAACTGTATATTGTTTTTGAACTTTATTTTTGACTTTATTTAAAAAATTGTTATCTGAAAACAACCAAGATCTAACAAAATTATCAAAGTTTTCGTTTTTGTTTAAGTTAGTTATCAAAATTAAATAAAAAATCATGATATATAAGCCACCATTCATATGCTTGAAAACGCGCTACTCATTGAACTGACTCAAAATTTTCGAATTTTTTACTTTTTTTTCGTATTTTTTGCATTATCGGGTAATTTTTTTTGGTTTTTCTCAGTTATACGATATTTGGGTTTTGTTTTACGCCTTCTCTTTAATGTTTTTTTTGGTCCCAGGGCTTTGGGATAAGCGGGCTCCAGACTTCCCGGCCAACCCTCAGGCCCCGGAATTTTTGGACTTAACTAAGTTAAAAAGCTAAATAGTACCAGGCGGAGGGTCAGTGCCTTCCCTCTAATACAGTACAGTATATTAAGGCCTCTAGTTCGGGCGTACGCCCGGAGCGGGGGGTTCGTCACTGAAATTTTTGCCGATCATGATGGTCTTAAGTCTTTAACAGGCCCACGCAGGAGCGCTATAAAAATGTCTATGTAAAATTCGCCCAAATACTACATAATGACCGAGCGTAGAAAAAGCACCTATTGACGACTGGCCGGCGTCAGTTACCTAAATTTTTTTCTTTTTTCTCCTTCTAGACCTAGCCAGTTGATTTTCTGCTCTGTTTATGGCTGGTCTGTAAGGAAAAATTACTATTTTTAGGTCATCTGTCAAACTTTTGATCAGCTTTCGTTTGCATGCGAAGATAACCACATAGATGGGTCTCCGATCCCCAGACTACTTGACCACCATTAAAAACACGGCTCAAATATCCTATTTTACGAATTTTTAGTGAGAGTTATATTGGAAATCCATTGGAGGTGGATTGACCCTTCCCTATTCATAGCTACTCATGCTCTGAAATAACAAACAATATTGGGGTTAATTCAATCGTTCAGGGCATTACAGCAACTAAAAAGTCAGTTTTTTACAGTCTATCAACATACAACAGTCTCTGGGCACCGGGCCTCCGATTCCGTGATCTTGCAGAAATAACGTTGTCATTTCTCCAACTAGGTGGCGCGGGAGGGTACTGATCCTTCCGGCTATCCCACTGAAGCCTCCTTTCTTCTTATCGGCTTCCGCTATTCGTCTTATCGTGCGTGATCGTCACAATAAGAGACTTCGTTTTTTCTTCCGTTTTTTCTTGACAGTTTTTCTCTTGTCAATTCGGTTGCTCTGTTTTTCCGTCAGTTTTCTGCCAAATTTGGCCGTTTTTGCATTTCTCAGAATTCCGCAATAGTTCGAATTTTTTAAAAAATTATTTCTAGAACATTCCGACCCTCATTTTGGTAATGAGTTCGTGATTAACCAAGCTAATGTTTTTTTTCTTGCTCGTCGGAGGGTTCGGCTGTGTCAATCCGACGGAGTGGCACAATTGTTCGATCAAAACAAAAAAAGTGTAGATTTTGAAAGCTTCATCTATTATCTTCCATAAGAACTATTTTCGCAAGAATTCAACAAGAACTCTAGAAAATTTAATGGGAAATTATATCAATTAACCGAGTATTTTGTCTTGGGGTTGCTTAATTCGTAGGAAAGTATCCTTAAAACATCTGAGATCTCATGTAGTCTTACTTAATTTATCAAAAGTTAACGAAAACTTCAAGGAGTTAGGTATAATTATCCAAGGTATAATTGACTGTTTTTATGCTGGATTTTTACTTAATTTTTTGCTTATAAACCATAATTAAGCAAAATGATCGCAAAGCTCGTAGAAAATCAAAACCAATATGCATATTTCTTGGTTCATCACTAATCTGATTCCGTTTTGAGCAAAAAATTTTCCGGAAAACTGTATCAATTCAACGATCGCTCAAAAACACAAAACAAAGTAAAGTTGACACCAAAAATTTCATTTAAAAGAACCTTCAGCAAAAATTTTTGAAACAGATAACTGTATATACGTTTTGAACTTTACTTTGGGAATGAATTTCCTTATCTGGAAAGAATCGAGGTCAAAAGAATTATCCAATTTTTTTTTCCAAGCTACCAAAAACAATTGAGAAGTCATGATTTGAAAGCCATTATTTATCTGCTTGAAAAAGCGTCACTCATTGAACTTATTCAAAGACACTGAACTATGAAGTTTATAAAATGATAGCTAAGCAAAACGTAATACTTAGGCGAAGTTTTTTTTCAATTTTTCACTACTTTTGTTACATGTTTTTTCTTTTGGAATTTCGTTTTCATTGATTTGCTCATAATATGTTTTTTACAACAAATAAAACAAAAAAAATTACCGCCAGCAAACCACCATTGCAGTTTTCACTATTTTTTGAATAGTTTGGAATCGTTTTCCAATGAGAGTTTCACGATAGTTTGAATCTGATTACCGGTCGAATTGGTTTTCAAAAATCAGAATCATTGACCAAAAATGATAAATGAACTTTTCAGAAATGCATAATTTCTTTTTAATAACATTTACTAGAATAGTTTTATCAAATACTATGAGACTACTAAAACTTTAACAAAACTTGTGCAAACTTCTAGAATTTTTTCGGGATTTTCTAAGCTTACTATGATTTAATGAAAATTTTTAAATGTACCTTCTCTTGGAGCGTACTTGAAGAATACTGAGGGTGTTTTCCACACCTTGAACAGCGTTGTTTTGACAAGGAGATTGCTTATTCTTGAGATGAATATTCAGCTCCTCGCTGCTATTTGTATGAAAACTACAAATGAGACACTTCAACACTCCCCAAGTTTAACGATGTTATGATGCATTTCGATGTGTGTAACATCCACCACACTCAAGATGTGCACATGTGTAGTTTCGATTTAGTGACGATATCTCAAAAAGTAAGAAAGAACATGAAAAGTACACTCCTCTTTTTCAAGTACACTCTACATGTCTTTTTCAAACTAATGGTGTTCCTGTACCACAAAAAAACTTGATATCATCATCAGCGTCATCACTCTACCATTTTTATTTGTTTTGAGCAAGTTTAGCGCTGAAATCTCAAAAAAAAAAATTTCAAACTTTGAGAATACTTTCGATAGTGATGTTTTTCTAGCTACAGCACACATTTTTTTAAACTATGAAAACCAGCATTAAAATCTTCTGTTTGAAGTATATTTTCAAAAGTTTATATTTTTTCAAATAAAATAGGAACTACATCGAATTGCTTTGTTTTCTCTACTCAATATCTGAATTGTTTTGCTGAAACCAACCATCCAAAATTTTCGAGTTTGTGGTCGTTTTCTTCTTCTTGTGCCACACCATGTTTCCTCTCGACAGAGATAAATTATCTTGTTGAATCATATTTAATTAATTCTTGTACTTTCAATCACGAGTTGTTTAATTTTTTCGCCAATCATGCGCAGAACTTCTTATAGTAGTGAAGCAGTTCTTCGAAACTCTGTAGATGATGTCAAATTCAACCATTTCTTCAAAAACAGTCATTTGTAGAAAGCAAACGTAAAATATTTCCGTATCCCAGATCCACAAGATCATGACAATATTTTTCATTTGAATCATACGAAAACCCGTACTTTTTTCTCGAAGATGACTTAAGCATAGCTACTTCTCTTCTAAAATCTCTAATTTTTTTTTGCTCTCGAGTTCTCTCCATTCTGAAAAATTTATAATAATTTGCTCATTAGACTGGCAGGTTTTTTAAACTTTAGAGTCTTGCTGCATTCGGTACCAATTTCAAACTGGATGAAGTATCTCGCCCATTCTATTTTGATTGGCTTCAACTTTTGAAATAGATTTCCTTTTCTTCTTTAAATTTTATTCATGTCGGTGGTTGAATATGATTGAACTGGGCTGTAGAAGATTTTCCAAGCACATGAATTATTTTTTCTCAGCTGTATGTTATTACTAGTTAAAAGAAGGTTTTGCTGCCAATGTCTAAAAACGTACAAAATGTCTGCACTAATTTAAAAATTAATAAACAACTCGGTCAATTTGATTAAAAAAAACAACAATTGTAGCAACAATTTGACTTTTTTAATGTATGCGAGGTTTTGTAGAATAAAATTTCTTGTTGAACTGAACCTAATTTGACTTTTTTTTTAAATTTGAAGAGTTTCCTTGAAAACTACTCCTATTGATCACAATCTTGATTGAGTACTTTTTCAGATTGAAAAAATTGCAAAATGTTTAAAGTCCGCAAGTTTTTTACATCAATCTCATCACTTTGATAAATACATTTTGTTCTGAAGTTCTGTTTGGTTAAATTTTAAGGGATATCTAGTACTAAAAAGATTCAGAAAATTCTTGAAGTTATTGGGTAAAGACTTCTAATAAATTTCAAGGATTTAATCTGTAGCCTCCAAAATTTAGAAGAATCTAGGTTTTATTGAGTTTTAAGGTCATTGTCTCTGGTGGAAATATTCTACAAATTTTACTGTTATATAAAGTTAAATTTTAATGACGTCTTTTTTTCTGACGGAACTACTTTTTTATTGCCCAAACATATCAAAAAACACCTTGTTAACTCTGTCGAGAATCATGCCAGACTCTCGAATCAGCTTTTTTCAAACAATTTTTCCACTGATAATTAAATATTTGTTATAAGATTTCTGTCGGAGTTATTTTTATTCCAGCCTAAACAGTTCTCAATTTATAAATCTACATATTTCACATTTTTTTTTGCAGGATGAAGATCTTGAGTTGTTTTTCATCTTGGCAAGTCTGCAAAATTGTTTTTTTTTTCATTTTTCAAAAGATGCCAAAATTGTTTTGAATTTTTAAACAAAATTGCTAGAAGTTTTCGAAAATTTTTTCAAATTGTAAAAATGGTTTTCAATTGTTCACAAGTATGCAAAAATATTGAGAAATTTTTTGGTAAAAAACATGGTTTTTCTTCGTTTTTCCAGTAATTATGCAAAATTCGTATTAATTTCTGAGATGAAAGTGCGAGACACAATTTTCTGGTAGGAAACGTGTTGGATTTTTAATGAAAAATTTCTTTATTCATGACTTTGAACGCTATTTCTTATGTTTTTACATCGGTTTTCTGTTGTTTTTTGATCGATAAAAATGCAAAAACTGTTTTTCTAAACGATTAAATTAAAAAAAAAAATTCATAAAAAGTAATTTTAATTGTGCAAGAAAAGTCGTGTTGACACTTTTGGCAGGACGCTAAAAGTGTTTCGTTTTTTCCTACAAAACGCGAAAAATATCTAAAGTTTTCTACAAAATTTGAAAATATTTTCAATTTTTTTGACAAGATGCAAAAAATGTTTCACTTTTTTAAACGAGGCGCTAAAATGTTTAGCATTTTTTTCTACAAAATGCGAAAAGTGGTTCAATTTTTTGACAAGATTCGAAAAGTTCTTGAAGTTATGGTGTAATGACTTCTTATAAAATTCGAGGATTTAATCTGTAGATTCCAAAATTTAGAAGAATCTAGGTAATAATGAGTTTTGAGGTCATTGTCTCTGGTGGAATAATTTTACAAATTTTACTGTTCTATAAAAGTTAAAGTGTATTAACGTCTTTTTTTACTGACGGACCTACTTTTTTTTGCCTAAACTTATCAAAAGACACCTTCATAGCTCTGTCCAGAATCTTGCCAGACTCTCGGATCAGCTTTTTTCAAACAATTTTTCCTCTGATAATTAAATATTTGTTATATGATTTTTGTCAGGTTATTTTTATTCCAGCTTAAACCGTTTTCAATTTATAAATCTGTTTATTTCTTAAGACCTTTGCAAAGACCCTCACAAACGGTTCTGCAAAATTGTTTTTAATTTTTTCAAAAGATGCAAAAATGGTTTTGAATTTTTTAACAAAATTGCTAGAAACTCTCGAAAATTTTTTCAAATTGTAAAAATGGTTTTCAATTGTTCACAAGTGTGCAAAAATATTGAGAAATTTTTTGGTAAAAAACATGTTTTTTCTTCGTTTTTCCAGTAATTATGCAAAATTCGTACTTAACTTCTGAGATGAAAGTGCGAGACACAATTTTCTTGTAAGAAACATGTTGAATTTTTGCCAAAAAATTTCTTTATTCGTGACTTTGAACGCTATTTCTTATGTTATTACATCGGTTTTCTGTTGTTTTTTGATCGATAAAAATGCAAAAACTGTTTTTCTAAACGATTAAATTTTAAATAAAAAATTCATAAAAAGTATTTATTAATTGTGCAAGAAAAGTCGTTTTGACTTTTTTGGCAGGACGCTAAAAGTGTTTCGTTTTTTCCTACAAAACGCGAAAAGTGTCTAAAGTTTTCTACAAAATTTGAAAATATTTTCAATTTTTTTGACAAGATGCAAAAAAATGTTTCACTTTTTTAAACGAGGCGCTAAAATATTCAGCTTTTTTTTCTACAAAATGCGAAAAGTGGTTCATTTTTTTGACAAGATTCGAAAAGTTCTTGAAGTTATGGTGTAATGACTTCTTATAAAATTCGAGGATTTAATCTGTAGATTCCAAAATTTAGAAGAATCTAGATAATAATGAGTTTTGAGGTCATTGTCTCTGGTGGAATTATTTTACAAATTTTACTGTTCTATAAAAGTTAAAGTGTATTAACGTCTTTTTTTACTGACGGACCTACTTTTTTTGCCTAAACTTATCAAAAGACACCTTCATAGCTCTGTCCAGAATCTTGCCAGACTCTCGGATCAGCTTTTTTCAAACAATTTTTCCACTGATAATTAAATATTTGTTATAAGATTTTTGTCAGGTTATTTTTATTCCAGCTTAAACCGTTTTCAATTTATAAATCTGTTTATTTCTTAAGACCTTTGCAAAGACCCTCACAAACGGTTCTGCAAAATTGTTTTTAACTTTTTCAAAAGATGCAAAAATGGTTTTGAATTTTTTAACAAAATTGCTAGAAACTCTCGAAAATTTTTTCAAATTGTAAAAATGGTTTTCAATTGTTCACAAGTGTGCAAAAATATAGAGAAATTTTTTGGTAAAAAACATGTTTTTTCTTCGTTTTTCCAGTAATTATGCAAAATTCGTACTTAACTTCTGAGATGAAAGTGCGAGACACAATTTTCTTGTAAGAAACATGTTGAATTTTTGCCGAAAAATTTCTTTATTCGTGACTTTGAACGCTATTTCTTATGTTATTACATCGGTTTTCTGTTGTTTTTTGATCGATAAAAATGCAAAAACTGTTTTTCTAAACGATTAAATTTTAAATAAAAAATTCATAAAAAGTATTTATTAATTGTGCAAGAAAAGTCGTATTGACTTTTTTGGCAGGACGCTGAAAGTGTTTCGTTTTTTCCTACAAAACGCGAAAAGTGTCTAAAGTTTTCTACAAAATTTGAAAATATTTTCAATTTTTTTGACAAGATGCAAAAAAATGTTTCACTTTTTTAAACGAGGCGCTAAAATATTCAACTTTTTTTTCTACAAAATGCGAAAAGTGGTTCAATTTTTTGACAAGATTCGAAAAGTTCTTGAAGTTATGGTGTAGCGCCTCGTTTAAAAAAGCGCCTGACTACAAAAATTCGAGGATTTAATCTGTAGATTCCAAAATTTAGAAGCATCTAGATAATAATGAGTTTTGAGGTCATTGTCTCTGGTGGAATTATTTTACAAATTTTACTGTTCTATAAAAGTTAAAGTGTATTAACGTCTTTTTTTACTGACGGACCTACTTTTTTTGCCTAAACTTATCAAAAGACACCTTCATAGCTCTGTCCAGTATCTTGCCAGACTCTCGGATCAGCTTTTTTCAAACAATTTTTCCACTGATAATTAAATATTTGTTATAAGATTTTTGTCAGGTTATTTTTATTCCAGCTTAAACCGTTTTCAATTTATAAATCTGTTTATTTCTTAAGACCTTTGCAAAGACCCTCACAAACGGTTCTGCAAAATTGTTTTTAACTTTTTCAAAAGATGCAAAAATGGTTTCGAATTTTTTAACAAAATTGCTAGAAACTCTCGAAAATTTTTTCAAATTGTAAAAATGGTTTTCAATTGTTCACAAGTGTGCAAAAATATAGAGAAATTTTTTGGTAAAAAACATGTTTTTTCTTCGTTTTTCCAGTAATTATGCAAAATTCGTACTTAACTTCTGAGATGAAAGTGCGAGACACAATTTTCTTGTAAGAAACATGTTGAATTTTTGCCGAAAAATTTCTTTATTCGTGACTTTGAACGCTATTTCTTATGTTATTACATCGGTTTTCTGTTGTTTTTTGATCGATAAAAATGCAAAAACTGTTTTTCTAAACGATTAAATTTTAAATAAAAAATTCATAAAAAGTATTTAATAATTGTGCAAGAAAAGTCGTATTGACTTTTTTGGCAGGACAATAAAAGTGTTTCGTTTTTTCCTACAAAACGCGAAAAGTGTCTAAAGTTTTCTACAAAATTTGGAAATATTTTCAATTTTTTTGACAAGATGCAAAAAAATGTTTCACTTTTTTAAACGAGGCGCTAAAATATTCAGCTTTTTTTTCTACAAAATGCGAAAAGTGGTTCAATTTTTTGACAAGATTCGAAAAGTTCTTGAAGTTATGGTGTAATGACTTCTTATAAAATTCGAGGATTTAATCTGTAGATTCCAAAATTTAGAAGAATCTAGATAATAATGAGTTTTGAGGTCATTGTCTCTGGTGGAATTATTTTACAAATTTTACTGTTCTTTAAAAGTTAAAGTGTATTAACGTCTTTTTTTTACTGACGGACCTACTTTTTTTGCCTAAACTTATCAAAAGACACCTTCATAGCTCTGTCCAGAATCTTGCCAGACTCTCGGATCAGCTTTTTTCAAACAATTTTTCCACTGATAATTAAATATTTGTTATAAGATTTTTGTCAGGTTATTTTTATTCCAGCTTAAACCGTTTTCAATTTATAAATCTGTTTATTTCTTAAGACCTTTGCAAAGACCCTCACAAACGGTTCTGCAAAATTGTTTTTAACTTTTTCAAAAGATGCAAAAATGGTTTCGAATTTTTTAACAAAATTGCTAGAAACTCTCGAAAATTTTTTCAAATTGTAAAAATGGTTTTCAATTGTTCACAAGTGTGCAAAAATATAGAGAAATTTTTTGGTAAAAAACATGTTTTTTCTTCGTTTTTCCAGTAATTATGCAAAATTCGTACTTAACTTCTGAGATGAAAGTGCGAGACACATCTTTCTTGTAAGAAACATGTTGAATTTTTGCCGAAAAATTTCTTTATTCATGACTTTGAACGCTATTTCTTATGTTATTACATCGGTTTTCTGTTGTTTTTTGATCGATAAAAATGCAAAAACTGTTTTTCCAAACTATTAAATTTTAAATAAAAAATTCATAAAAGTATTTATTAATTGTGCAAGAAAAATCGTATTGACTTTTTTGGCAGGACGCTAAAGCTGTTTCGTTTTTTCCTACAAAACGCGAAAAATGTCTAAAGTTTTCTACAAAAATCGAAAAGAATTTCAATTTTATTGACAAGATGCAAAAAATCTTTCTTTTTTTTAAACGAGGCGCTAAAAATGTTTTGCAACTTTTTCTACAAAATGCGAAAAGTGGTTCAATTTTTTGACAAGATTCGAAAAGTTCTTGAAGTTATGGTGTAATGACTTCTTATAAAATTCGAGGATTTAATCTGTAGATTCCAAAATTTAGAAGAATCTAGATATTAATGAGTTTTGAGGTCATTGTCTCTGGTGGAATTATTTTACAAATTTTACTGTTCTATAAAAGTTAAAGTGTATTAACGTCTTTTTTTTCTGACGGAACTACTTTTTTATTGCCTAAACTTATCAAAAAACCCCTTCATAGCTCTGTCCAGAATCTTGCCAGACTCTCGGATCAGCTTTTTTTAAACAATTTTTCCACTAATAATTAAATATTTGTTATAAGATTTTTGTCAGGGTTATTTTTATTCCAGCTTAAACAGTTTTCAATTTATAAATCTACATATTTCTTAGGACCTTTGCAGGATGAAGATCTTGAGTTGTTTTTCTTCTTGGCAAATCTGCAAAATTGTTTTTAACATTTTTCAAACGATGCCAAAATTGTTTTGAATTTTTAAACAAAATTGCTAGAAACTTTCGAAAATTTTTTCAAAATGTAAAAATGGTTTTTAATTGTTCACAAGTGAGCAAAAATTTAGAAAAATTTTTTGGTAAAAAACATGTTATTCTTCGTGTTTCTAGTAATTATGCCAAATTCGTACTTAATTTCTGAGATGAAAGTGCGAGACACAATTTTCTGGTAAGAAACATGTTGTTTTTTGCTGAAAAATTCTTTTACTCTTGACTTTGAACGATATTCCTTATGTTATTACATCGGTTTTTTGTTGTTTTTTGGTTGATAAAAATGCAAAAACTGTTTTTCTAAACGATTAAATTTTAAATAAAAAATTCATAACAATTAATTATTAACTGTGCAAGAAAAATCGTTTGACTTTTTTGGCAGGGCGCTAAAAATGTTTAGTTTTTTCCTACAAAACGCAAAAAATGTCTAAAATTTTCTACAAAAATCGAAAAGAATTTCAATTTTATTGACAAGATGCAAAAAATCTTTCTTTTTTTTAAACGAGGCGCTAAAAATGTTTTGCAATTTTTTCTACAAAATGCGAAAAGTGGTTCAATTTTTTGACAAGATTCGAAAAGTTCTTGAAGTTATGGTGTAATGACTTCTTATAAAATTCGAGGATTTAATCTGTAGATTCCAAAATTTGGAAGAATCTAGATATTAATGAGTTTTGAGGTCATTGTCTCTGGTGGAATTATTTTACAAATTTTACTGTTCTATAAAAGTTAAAGTGTATTAACGTCTTTTTTTTCTGACGGAACTACTTTTTTATTGCCTAAACTTATCAAAAAACCCCTTCATAGCTCTGTCCAGAATCTTGCCAGACTCTCGGATCAGCTTTTTTTAAACAATTTTTCCACTGATAATTAAATATTTGTTATAAGATTTTTGTCAGGGTTATTTTTATTCCAGCTTAAACAGTTTTCAATTTATAAATCTACATATTTCTTAGGACCTTTGCAGGATGAAGATCTTGAGTTGTTTTTCTTCTTGGCAAATCTGCAAAATTGTTTTTAACATTTTTCAAACGATGCCAAAATTGTTTTGAATTTTTAAACAAAATTGCTAGAAACTTTCGAAAATTTTTTCAAAATGTAAAAATGGTTTTTAATTGTTCACAAGTGAGCAAAAATTTAGAAAAATTTTTTGGTAAAAAACATGTTATTCTTCGTGTTTCTAGTAATTATGCAAAATTCGTACTTAATTTCTGAGATGAAAGTGCGAGACACAATTTTCTGGTAAGAAACATGTTGTTTTTTGCTGAAAAATTCTTTTACTCTTGACTTTGAACGATATTCCTTATGTTATTACATCGGTTTTTTGTTGTTTTTGATCAATAAAAATGCAAAAACTGTTTTTCCAAACTATTAAATTTTAAATAAAAAATTCATAAAAGTATTTATTAATTGTGCAAGAAAAGTCGTATTGACTTTTTTGGCAGGACGCTAAAACTGTTTCGTTTTTTCCTACAAAACGCGAAAAATGTCTAAAGTTTTCTACAAAAATCGAAAAGATTTTCAATTTTATTGACAAGATGCAAAAAATCTTTCTTTTTTTTAAACGAGGCGCTAAAAATGTTTTGCAATTTTTTCTACAAAATGCGAAAAGTGGTTCAATTTTTTGACAAGATTCGAAAAGTTCTTGAAGTTATGGTGTAATGACTTCTTATAAAATTCGAGGATTTAATCTGTAGATTCCAAAATTTAGAAGAATCTAGATATTAATGAGTTTTGAGGTCATTGTCTCTGGTGGAATTATTTTACAAATTTTACTGTTCTATAAAAGTTAAAGTGTATTAACGTCTTTTTTTTCTGACGGAACTACTTTTTTATTGCCTAAACTTATCAAAAAACCCCTTCATAGCTCTGTCCAGAATCTTGCCAGACTCTCGGATCAGCTTTTTTTAAACAATTTTTCCACTGATAATTAAATATTTGTTATAAGATTTTTGTCAGGGTTATTTTTATTCCAGCTTAAACAGTTTTCAATTTATAAATCTACATATTTCTTAGGACCTTTGCAGGATGAAGATCTTGAGTTGTTTTTCTTCTTGGCAAATCTGCAAAATTGTTTTTAACATTTTTCAAACGATGCCAAAATTGTTTTGAATTTTTAAACAAAATTGCTAGAAACTTTCGAAAATTTTTTCAAAATGTAAAAATGGTTTTTAACTGTTCACAAGTGAGCAAAAATTTAGAAAATTTTTTTGGTAAAAAACATGTTATTCTTCGTGTTTCTAGTAATTATGCAAAATTCGTACTTATTTTCTGAGATGAAAGTGCGAGACACAATTTTCTGGTAAGAAACATGTTGTTTTTTGCTGAAAAATTCTTTTACTCATGACTTTGATTGATATTCCTTATGTTATTACATCGGTTTTTTGTTGTTTTTTGGTTGATAAAAATGCAAAAACTGTTTTTCTAAACGATTAAATTTTAAATAAAAAATTCATAACAATTAATTATTATCTGTGCAAGAAAAATCGTTTGACTTTTTTGGCAGGGCGCTAAAAATGTTTAGTTTTTTCCTACAAAACGCAAAAAATGTCTAAAATTTTCTACAAAATTCGAAAAAAATTCAATTTATTTGACAAGATGCAAAAAATCTTTCACTTTTTTAAACGGGGCGCAAAAAACGTTTTGCATTTTTTTCTACAAATTGCGAAAAGTGGTTCAATTCTTTGACAAGATTCGAAAACTTCTTGAAGTTATTGTGTAAGATAATTTCAATTTTTTAAGCAAAGCGCTAAAATTGTTGCATTTTTTTTACAAAATGCGAAAATTGTTTCAAATTTTAGACAAGATGCGAAAAGTGTTTCTATTTTTTTTCATGATAAGATGCAAAAAAGCTCAAGTATTTGTACTTTTGCGCAAATTCTTAGGGTTTTCTCCAACTTGTTTCCTAATGTGTGTGGAAACGTTATATCGCTAATGTAATTTGATTTCTAATTGCTCTCATTAATTTGGTGTGTTTTAGCCTGAACTACTCAACTATTCTCAGAGTTAAAACAAAACTGAAAAAAGATAATAATTACAAAAGATGGAAAAAATGACAAGCAACAATTATTTACGAAATTACATTTATTTACAGAGCCACACGTCTAGAGTCGGGAATCTCGGGGTAGTTCGTTCCCTCATGCTCAGACACCTCTTCATTCATTTGTATTAGTCTAAGTTGGTTACTTGCGTCAAATGATGTTCATTGAAATCGCTTTGCATCATTTCCACCAAGAGCGAGACTTGGATTGGGATGTCCATGCGTGCCAAAAAATCAGAGGCTGCTTCTCGCACTTGGATTTCTACTAGATCAGGCATGAATTCTTTTGAGTACATAAAGTTGCTGTTTTGCTCTGAGAAGATTATTTTCAGTAAGAAGTTGAGTAAAAGTTACTGAGTAAAAACAAGAACAATTCGGTATCAAATCTGTTGAAAGCGAGTTCCCTGATAAATAAATCTTAATTCTAATTGGCTGCATTCAATTTTTCTGAAAATTTATCGGTTTCAGTCAGATTGGTTGATCTATTTTTCAGCTACACCAAATAGGATGATATACAATCTGATTTGTTTTCACATTAAAATTAATTGTTTAAGTTTTTTGCTGTTTATATTTACTTTTATTTTTTTGGGGCTATTCAAGTTTCCTACAAAATTTTTTGGGATATTAGAAATCTCCCATTTGTTCTCAAGTTTTTTCTACCATTTAGGGTGAAAAGAAGCGAAATAGTTGAATGTCTTGCATGTGGCAGACACTATGCAAGTAAAGATGCGTCAAGACATCGTAAAACCTCAAAACCATCGAAAATCTAAACTGTCCAAATTGTAATTTTTATACATATAGCAGCAAAAAACTGAAAAATTATATCAAAAAGAAGCAATCTTCTTCTCATGTTAATACTCTACATAGTGAAGGAGAGCACATTCAGCAGTCTCCAAGTTGAATCAACGAAAAAGAAACTTAAAATATACAAAAACAACATAGGACAAACTACGATAATAGTTTTCACCAAGTCTGGAAAAATCTACAAATCTATACAATTTTTCAAAATGTTGCTTTTCCTCAAAGGCTCTGATTGATGATATGACCAGCAATCAATGAGTTTAATTTATTGTGATTTTCTCATTGGAAGCTAATCCAAAACTCATTAATTTACAGTAATACCTACAATGATAGCAAGCTTACCAGGATTCTGTTGTGTTAAGTTTCCAGTAAAAAGGGCATGACATAAAAATAGTATTGTGTTTGTTAAAAATTGTATTAATTTGCTAAATCTTTATACAACCTTGACTAATTAAATTGTTTTGCTTAGCTATCATTTTAAAATTTTGGTTAGTTTAGTTCCCTTTAATTGTAATCATGGAGTACGGCTTTTTCGAATCGATAATATTTGGTTTATTTATCAACGAAAATCACTTTTTTATCATTTTTTGTTAACTGACTTAAAAAACAAAACAATTTGGTTAATTTTGTTAGACTTTAAACGTTTTTAGAAAAAGGTACTCAAATTTCAACTAAAATTTTGTTTTTAGAAGTTCTAGAAAATGAAAAATAGGATTCACAATTAGATGACTAGGGTCAAAACAAGAAAATACAGTTCAAATTTTTTTCTGAAGCCTCTTAGCAAATGAATTTTTGGTGCAAATTTCGCATCGGAATAAACAAATCTTTTTGAAATGATACAGTCTTACATATAAAACTCAACCTTCGGGTAAATGGGTTCATTTGGAAGATCGCAGATCAAACAGAAAGCAAGAAAAATCTAGTTTGGAGTTTTTTGACAAAATAAAGAATAAATTCTTGTTAGTTTCATAGTTTTTGAGATGATTTTGTTTCAGTTCAGAGTATAACTTAGAGCTTAAGAAAAATTCATTATAAAAACCATCAAACATTGGTACTTTTGAGTAAATTATCGGAAAATTTGTCCTCAATTGACGAACTATTTGAAATAACTTGAAAACTCAGACGTTTTAAGGTTATTTTCGTTGAAGTAAGCACAACTCCGAGAAAAGAAGATCAGTTACTTGACATCTATATCTGTTTTGTAGAAATCAAGCAAAACTATCCTTTTGAAAAAGAACTGAACTTAATTTAAGACACACAACAAATTGCCCTTTTTTCTTAGCTAGCAACTGTCTGTAACCATTCAAAAACTCATATTAGGGAAAAAAGACAACCAATGGAATGCAGAAACTCATACGAAATTGAAAAGATTTTCGAACAACTTTTATTTCTGAAAATTGAATTCAACTTCACTAGAAATAAATCACAGATCGTTTATCTACAGTAATAAGTGAAATAGTAGCATTCTTACAATCAATCGAGTGTGTTGAATTTGCATTCAATTTATATCTTATGAACTAATGAGTGGAGACGTATTTGCTAAAATTTTTCTAAAAATGCATGATTTTTACAAAAAGATCGACTAATTGAATTGTTTTGCCCAGCTAACATTTTATAAATTTCCTAAAATATTATCTTTGAATGTTTTCATGGAGTACCGTGTTTTTAAGCAGCTGATTGAATCTATTGAGATACATAATTTTTTCATTGTTTTAAAAAAAAATTTAGAAATTGACGAAGGGAAGATCAAAAATTGGATGTTTTTGCTAGAGTTTCCTGATTGAAATTTATAGAACTCTGAATTAAAAACTACATTAGAAGTATGAAAGAAAACAGAACGACATTACAGTTATCTTGTTCAGAAGGTTCTCAGTGAGAAAAAATTGGGTTTTTTGATGCTTTGATTTGGATTAGTGAAAGTTCACTGAAATGATACAGTTTTCCATGTGATACAGTTTTCCAGTAGCACTTTCTGGTTCTCGATTCGTACCATAGCCTTAAATGAATTTACTCTGTTGGATTTTGGGTCTCTCATGAGATCGATTTTTGTTTTCGTAATTTCTCCAAATTAGTTGTTCGATTTGTTTCATTTAGTCTCTCTTTGAAGTCTCTAGAGATCCTTTTCCCCTTTGGTATATATGTCTTGACTGACATAATCTCGATTTCATTGCATGACCCAAAAGTTTTTTTTTGCTCATTCCATTTTAATTTCTTACTGCCCTTATCGGTTCTCGCTTTATCTCAATACCCGTATTGTAATTTGTTGTGTACCCCGCAGTTGTTTCCGCACTCGTTTTCTGGGACGCCCTTGTGGTCAGTTTGCTATGTTCAAGTTTTATAGCCCTTTTAAGCAGCATCTCTTCTGGTGCCAGTTTTTTAAACGTCTTCAAGAATTTCGTCCTCCAGATTTCCGAACTCACATCTTGCTGCTTGTGCAGTTAATACCACGTGAGATGCCTCTAGTGTCTCGCCCTGTTACTGCATTCTCGTGAAGAATTTGTATCTTTCGTAGGTTGCGCATTTCCTTTTTTGAAATGAATCCGATGCTAGCTCGATTATTTTCTTGGATGATGTTTTGAAAGCTTCCGCGCGAAGTTTCTTTTCTAGAAACTTCTTCTTTCCTTCAGTTTCTAGGGAGTAGTCTGGATACGAGCCTCTTTAGTACCTCGTTGTTATAAATCTTATGACCAGCCCTTGGTCCTCGCGCTCTTTTCTCTTCGTTGACAAGTGCCATACTGTCTCTGGCTAATTTGTCTCTGAGATCTCTTGCTGATTTTGCAGTTGCGTCTTCCTCATTCTTCGGTGTTTCAGTATTGGAGATGGTTCCTCCAGCATATCTTTCGGGTCTTCAAGCATAATCTGTGAATTAACTGTTTCCTTGATTGTGACTGCTATTAGAAATCGCTCTTAACAATTATGAATTGCCAAGGTGAGTCTAGAATTGCGGATGACCAAAATACTGGTATTTTCATATCAGTGCGATTGTCCTGAATTGAGAATCCTGCAATCTAAAACGGTATATTCATAACTTGAGGCCTAAAGATATTTTTGATCAGCAATTTGTTGTGGCTATAATAGCGAAAGTGATGACAGGCCAACGTGCGGGACTTTTTCTCTTTTTTCCTTCTTGCAAAAGATTTTTGCAAAATCTATAAAAATTGTTTTGCGTAGCTAAAATGCGAGAAATCATAGCCGCTTTGTATGCTTAACAACCTTCTTAGGAAAATGCAATGTCAAATCAGTCGTGTTTGCTTGTTTTTTTTTGCTCTCGCCCAAAACATTCCTGATTGCAGATGAGACCCTTTTTTGCCAGTACTTTTATTGCCGAAGGCAAAATTTTGAAGAAAAAAGGCCAAAAATGGCGTTTTGAGCACTTAATGAAAAGTTTTGTGATCTTGCGATCTTGTCGATAAGGCGTGCGATCTTGTCGATATTTAAATACATTGGCACCGAAGCTGGCTTTAGAAACTTTTATAGTTGATCGCGAATGTCATTAAATTAGACGTCGTAATATAGGGGGCACCTATTTGCTCAACCTGAGTTTAGCTATTTGGTTTGGGGA
The DNA here is from genome assembly GCF_963678635.1 of Symsagittifera roscoffensis. Classification (NCBI taxonomy): domain Eukaryota; kingdom Metazoa; phylum Xenacoelomorpha; order Acoela; family Convolutidae; genus Symsagittifera; species Symsagittifera roscoffensis. The sequence continues at coordinate 60,459,402 of NC_087063.1, read as the reverse complement.
TGCTTTACTCGATCCAATAAATAATCCGCCATTGAAGATTAATCCCAAAAAAAACTCATTCTTTGGTGCCTTCAAGTAGCCAAATGAGTTCTCGTAGCTAGACTATCAACCCTGACTAACGATATTTACAATATTGAAGCTAAGTAAACTCACGGGTTGACAAAAAATGCGCATCATACAATTTTCATGTATGAAAAAAACATCCTACTATTGAATGCATTTTCATAGACCAAAAGTATATGTATGAAAACAGCAAAATGAGCTTTTTCCCCCGCTATGAAATTGTAGGAAAGCATTTTTTCAAAACTATGAAATTGTATAGTTAGCATTTTTTCAAATTGAGAAACTGTATGATAAGCAATTTTCCATACTATGAAATTGTATGACAAGCATTTTTTCCATACTATGAGAATGGATGATACGCTTTTTTCGATGCTATGAAATTGTATGATAAGCATTTTTTCCATTCTATGAAGTTGTATGGTTTAAATTCTTTCCATATTATGAAAATGTATGACAATCATTTTTCCCTACTATGAAAATGTATGATTAGCTTTTTCTCCATACTATTAAATTGAATGATAACTTTTTTTCCATACTATGACAATGTGTGATAAGCATTTTTTCCACACTATGAATTTGTATGATAAGCTTTTTTTCCATACTATGAAGTTGTATGATAAGCATTTTTTCCATTCTATGAAATTGTCTGACTAGCGTTTTTTCCATTCTATGAAATTATATGATAAATTTGTATAAGTTGTATAATTTACACTTTTTCCATCCTACGAAACTGTAGGATAAGCATTTTTTCTATGATATGAAATTGTATGACAACATTTTTCCATAGTATGAAATTTTATGATAGGCACTTTTTTTCAATTTAGAAAACTGGATGGAAAGCTTGTTACATTGATCAAACATGGCAAGTATATTAGAGGCAAGTAGATTAAACCCACCCATGAAGCGTGCAATCTCTGAACAATGGAGAAAATTGAGAAAACAATAGAGATTGGAACCTCGTCTGCATTTTCCACTAAACCTCCACAAGTTTGAGACAACTCAAAGCTCCTAATCCTGTCAGAGCCATACCGAAGGGGCGCTCAAAATTATTTAAAAAAAAAACAAAACAAAACTTGAGATGAAAGTCAATGCCAGACAAATTCAACATTCAATCAGCTGTCGAGTGCAGTATCCCTATCCAAATCGTATCGAGCCTCTACGATCAAAAAATCGTTAAAAAACTAATTCGGAATATCTTGAACATCTGGAAAAACAACCCATATATTGTAAGTTTTCCCACATCACAGAATTCATTTTTTAAATCCACAATAGGAATCATATATGAGCCGATTCTGTCGAAAATCAACCAAGCGATGGCGCGCAGAAACAACAAAAAGCACAGATATACAAGGTAAAAACTGTGCAATAATTTCTTTTCTGGGCGCCACTGGTTGGTTAGTTTTCGACAGGATTGTCCCACATACGACTCCTATGATGCCCTCGAAAATCATTTTGACTAGTTAAAAACGAAAAGGATGACACAAAGTAATCTAGAAATGTGAAAAAAACCATCAGTTTGCAAAATTAGTACTAAAATAGAAAAATGGTCTCTTTTTGTTTTTTTTGCTCAACCCTCATAACTGTAAAATGTGTTTTCGAAAATGGTAATACAGGGGAACCCTTTGAGTGTTCTGGGGGTTAAATCCTGAGGGAAAACCACGTCTCATTCCTGAACTGACTTCTGTATACGATTCCATTAATGGAAAAAATGAAATGGTTTGGTACCGTATGACAAGTATTTTTTCCATTAATGATAATCGCATGACTAGCTTTTTGCCAACCCGTGGCCTAACCAATTTATAATGAATCAAAAAAAGTGTATTTGGTGATTTGCTTTCACGAACTGTTTTTTTTAAATGTTACCACTAGTAGACTGCTTTCTTTTATAAAAAAAGTTTATTTCTTTGAAAATCATCACGCGACCAGCTAAGTAAAGAACGAAATTATAAGTTTCGGATGTAGCAAGTAGTAAACAGACCAAAAAGCATTCCTTATTCCAATTTGAAACAAATTCTACAACGGATTAAATCGTCGCTTAAGCGTTAATAGAACAAACTGTATCGCTCTTTAGTTGTCCCGAATCGGCAATTTTTAAGCTCCCATTTTAGACTTAAATATCAAAAACTAATAACCATTGCCAATCGAAGGTTCAAAACAGTAATGAACGCAGGCATGCATAAAACATATCCAATCGAAGATTGAAAAAGAGTCATGAACGCTAGTAAACATAAAAAAACACTGACTTCGTTGAAAAAACCTCATTTTTTGAAATTCAAAGAAACAATAGATGCCCTTTAACCTCTCTGAAAATCTAGAACGATTTATGATTGGCAATAATTTAATAGTTTAATAACATTTTTTAATGTTATTTTTAATAACATTAACCCAACTTGAGAAAACTGAATTAACAAATTTTATACAAATGCCCAATACAGCAGAATCACTCCAATTGACAAAGATTCCATACCTTAAGTTTGCATCATCCTTCAAATCAAGCAACATACTAATAGTTTTCACAGGAACAGATCCCGAATACTCATTCCAAGAGTATTCGAACGCCGTTACAGCAACTTAATTTTAAACATAAGCCCAGAAGCTACAAACTTCCCATTCCTCGAAACTGGATTCACAAACGTACAGTACTTATAAATCGATGGCGTAGCTCAAAAATTTTTCCTTTTTACCAAAAAAAAATCAAATCAGATTGGAACCGTTTCACACAAAAAATTTCAGAAATGTTTGACTCATAAGAAAAAAACAACACAAAAGAGTTTTATGTAAAGAAATTCGCTGAATCTCGGCTCAAATTACAAAAAGTTAGTGGTAAGATTTGAAACTCCTGTAGTTTGAAAAACTCATTCTCTGATTTTACTTGATAACAAAAATATGAAAATGACAGAACTTCTAACGAAGACCTTATCAAGACAAATTAGTAAACTAATTTTCAAGAAATGAGCATTACATCCATAATCAATTCGCTAACCAGATATAGATTTTTGCAAATTGGTAGACAAATTGGACAAGCAGAAACCACAATGAAGCTGGAAGAAACAGAAAATATAAAGTTACGAATTGTAATTACTATTCAGACAACTATGTCACACATAAAAAACATCCAAGACTCCAACAATGATTAAGCAATTGAAAAAATTACTCAAATCCTAGTACATTCGAAAAGAACCCAAATTTTGAGCGAAAGTCCTCATTAAAAAATCGATATGTCAAATCGGTCACTCAAATATAAAGAATCGAATAAAATTTCTTACCAATACATGATGAAAGATCAAATCTTACCAAAAAAATCAAAATAAAAACTGTTCAGAAAAACCACTCCCACCTAGCTATAGTAATAGCAGATCACAATAAACATATCCCAACAATTTTCGTGGACGACCGTCAGATAGACAAAATTCACATCGTTATTCACAAAATAGACAGAGTCGATCAAATAGTCGGAAAAATCAGAACAGAAACAGTTATTCAAGGTCTAACTTCAAAAACAGTAATTATTCTAATTATTATACAAATTGACCATATTTGAATAACCAAAAACGATATTATGCAAACGATCGCTCAGAACATTCTTCAAACAACCGCAAGAGAAATTATTGAAAAAATCGCATTAAGAATAACTGAAATATTAGATCCCGAAACTCGTTTGACAAACCATATAGCAGAAACTATAACAACATATCTCGTGAAAACTAAATTAACTCGGAATATTAGACCTAGGAATATTAAGTACCAAAACAGATCACAAAAACATTCTCAACCACTATATCCGAATAACCCACAATATTCAGATAGACAGAATCATAACACTACAATTAGTACACCTCAATATCATCAACAAATAATTCAACTACAAACTAGAAGGGAAACGACTGCAGACCCACCAGGAATAGAAAACTTTAAAACTTTAAAATGGCAACTAAAACATATACACTATGAAAGCACAGATGATGAAAACGAAAACAAAAGCACATTAGTTATTGAGAATAGAACACGAATGTGGAGTCAAATCAATTTTAACAATTACCAAAATGAGTATCCTTTTTCAACATTTAACGAATCGAGCATTTATCGAACAACAGAAATTTTTTCATTCAAATATGGTTGACATTTAAACAAACATGAATGATATATATCAAAATAGAACAACAAAAACACCTCCACCTAGCGAAAAAAATTGGACAACCTTCTTCTTTTGAAAAGCCAAAAGAGTAACAATTTTCAAACACCAGACCTCGAATTAGAATTTTCAATACTTTCAGGAGCAGAATCAATTATGCTTAACGTTAATACATGGAATAAAATCCACTCGTTACATCCCAAACTTCAACTTTTCAAATTTTTAAGCAAACTAGTCAGAGCACAAGGCACATACCTAACAAAGTATGGCAAAATTCAATTATTCTTCATACCAACAAGGACCATGTAACAAAATATACTTCTGATTGAAAAACTCAAGCAAATATTTAATTTTACAGACATTAAACAAAAAATAGTAGGAATACTTTTTTTTTATTAAGCTTATACCAATAAATAATATTCTGAATAGTAAATAACAAATCAAAGATAAACAAAACACAAAAACAAACAACACATTTTAAACGTTTTTTCGAATATTTAAATAACAACCTCCATTCTTTTCCAAAGTTTATCTTTTCACAAACAACAACGTAAGCGTTTTAAATCATCAACTGGAGATGCACTTGATTTTCCAAACAACCAAGTTTGTCAATATAATGGTGGTGATCAAAAAACCCCACATGTTTTTAATGTCTGACCCTGAATTCAGACCAATTCAAAGTATTTAGAGTGAAATATGCAAAAAACACATAGAACCGGTACAAAAATTTCTCACAAAATTAAGCGGACAATATTATAGAACAGCAAATATGAATAATGCATATAACCAAATGCCATTAGATGAACAGTATCGCCGTTTAACACAGGTTTTCAGTGGATACCATTAGTATGAATTTAACAGACTATTCTATGGCATCTCGATAGGACCAGCAGCTTTTCCTGTATTTTTATGTAACATATTTAGACCACTAATCTTAGGTAAAAACGTTATCAGATATTTTTTGTTATCTGTAAATTACCTCTATGAATTACCGGAATAATAATGAGTAATAAAACAAATTAAAGCTATCGTTTTATGTGTGCTATGTTTCATGTTTCTTAGTTTTTTTTGTTTGATTCGCCCACATTTCAGCCACTTTTTCTACACAATTCAAATTAACTCGCCACTGATAAACTTGCTTTAAAATGAATTTCTAGTTTGACAAACTAAACGATAACCACTCTAAGTTGCTTTCACACGTTTTAAATTTTCTCTGATACCGGTTGGAAGGAATTAAAGCCAGCTTAAACTAACCAACGCAGCTTACTAAAACCACCAAAACAACCACATGTACAGAAAAATCTCACATCTGAACAAACATTACACATCACTATATTAATCTGCAACATGGACACCATCCCTCAGCTCACTTACATCAATCTCTTCTCTCTTCACAAGCAATTGTTTCTCTTCTTTCTTCACTCCACTCAAAAAATCTACTCGAAGTAAAAAATTATCTCTATCAACCCTTTACAAGATCAAACTTAACACTTAAAAACTTCCTAAGCCCCGAATGGGTGGAACCAGTTCAAAAAAAAACATTGAACATATCCAATTATATTGTTGATAACTATCACTGTCAAAAAAATTTAGAACTAACCAATCAAGATCCATGACTAAAATTAAAACAAATTTTAAGGCTGGAACGGTTTATAGTTTGAGCCAGAGAAGAATAAGTTTAACCTAACAAACAGTTGCTCTTCCTCAGAACAGTTCTTGATATCTAGCCTCGCAAATACCAGTGTTCCTCATATTTCTCCTTCACATCTTCCTCAGAGCAGTTCTTGATATCTAGCCTCGCAAATACTAGTATACACTAGATCTATTGAGTCTAGGAGATATAAAAGCAAGATTAAGAACGGTATTAGACTAAGAAGTTGCACGAACCTATCCGGCCGAAGGTAAGATAGCGTGACGAACAAATGGTATTCCTTATGTGAAATTACTCTATGAGAAAATCACCTCGGACTTAAACCCAAAATGATAATATGAACTATCCTGCAAATAGCACATTAGTATAGCAAAAATTCTTTTGTGAATCAAAATTTTTATTATGGCTCAATAAAGTTTTGAATACACTTATTCGAGACCTGCTGATGATATGAGACCGTGTCGCGAACAAAATTACAGCCAACTGTTTACAAAACCAAATTAACATGCAAAGACCATGTCATACCGCTACTGCAGTAGCAGTAATTGTTTATGTATGTACCACCAACCTACGGTGCTTAGTTATTACTTTCATGGTATACTCAAGGTCACAGTGTGTGATGACATTGAGGTTAAGTTAGAGATCAGAGTTGTTCAGCGCTGATCTAGTTCTCAGTAACGAATAACAAAACCAAAGAAAAAGAAAACTAAAATTCAATAAACAGAATACAGTATTGAATTACAACTTGTTTTCAATTGATATCGAAACACATATCACATGGCGCAGTCAGCAGGATTCGCAGCTCAAAATAACCGGTGTTTTGGGCGTCAGCGAATCTAGATCCTCCGTGGCAATTCAAAATCTGGTTCGAACAATTTCTAATGGCGGTTACGGTTAAAGAAAATGTGTACCCAGAGATTATTTTGGAGGAACCAAAAGACATACTAGAGGAACCACCCCCTCGACCAGAAACACCCCGAGAGGGAGAGAATGAAGATGCGAGGAATGCGAAGACCCTTAGAGACAAGCTAGCAAGAGATAGAGTATTGTTGGAGAACGAAGAGAGAAGGCCAAGGGGCCCACGAGTTGGATACAATGTTTTCTACAACGAAGTACAAAAAAAACTAGTGTCCAGATTATTTTTGTCTTTGGGTACAGAAGGAAAAAAACGTTTCCTACAAAAGAACCCACATGCTGAAAAATCGAAAATGATGTTCAGGGAAGTTACAGAACTGGCAGAAGTTTCGTTTCAAAAGGTGAAATGTGTAACGTACGAAAGATACAAGCTGTTTACAAGAATGCAAGAATCTGGAGAATCTCTGGAATCATTTCACGCAGCGTTAACTGCGCAAGCAGCCCGAACAGAGTTGGGAACATTGGAAAACGAAATAGTCCGCGATTTATTTATTTCAAAAATGAAAAACGTGACATTGAAGGACACGTTGACGTTCGAGACCCTAGACCCGGAAGAGGTTCTAAAAAGAGCGATAAAATTCGAACATAGCAAGTTAACGACAATGGCGTTCCAAAAGACAAATGCGGCGGCTACCGGAGGATTAAGTAACACTTACACCTCGGGTGTGAGAACAAAACAAGAACCTGTAATGGCAGTTCGCAATTTGTCAGGGACAACAAAGAATCGAAACAGAAACGAATCGAAAAAAAGACAAAATAATAACAAGAATCGCAACATGAAAACAAAATCATGTAACAGATGTGGAAGGACATTTGATCAAGGACATTTGAAAAATTGTGCAGCGATGGTGAAAACTTGTAAGAACTGTGGTAAACCCAATCACTTTGCAAAAATGTGCAGATCTCAACAAGTAAGCGAAGTTGCAGAAGACTCGGAAGGATCGGTAGAAGAATGCGATCAGATAAGTGAAAGTGTTGGGTCATGTAGTGAGTTTGAAGTTATGTCGATACAAACCTATCAACCGGAAAACGAGAGAGTTTCAAAATATGTGAAAGATCGAATCAATGAAATGAGGAACAATTCAAATGCAAAAATGTTACGTGTTCAGAAAATAGATTCGATTCGAGATCCAACATTGAAACGAGTAAAATCACTAAAGGCCATGGTACGAATCGATAACCAAATAATACAAATAACAGTGGACACGGGAAGCCCAGTTTCATTTCTCAATTGGGCGTTGGCGAAGGAAATTATGGAAAAATCAAGCAAAGTAAGATTCATTCCGTCAGGAAAACTGAACTTACAAACCAAATTCGTAGATTACAACAAGCAACCGATCAGTATACTGGGATCCCTAAAGACTAATCTTCGGTCGGCGGGCTGGGAGGTTTTAAACGTTTTTTCGAATATTTAAATAACAACCTCCATTCTTTTCCAAAGTTTATCTTTTCACAAACAACAACGTAAGCGTTTTAAATCATCAACTGGAGATGCACTTGATTTTCCAAACAACCAAGTTTGTCAATATAATGGTGGTGATCAAAAAACCCCACATGTTTTTAATGTCTGACCCTGAATTCAGACCAATTCAAAGTATTTAGAGTGAAATATGCAAAAAACACATAGAACCGGTACAAAAATTTCTCACAAAATTAAGCGGACAATATTATAGAACAGCAAATATGAATAATGCATATAACCAAATGCCATTAGATGAACAGTATCGCCGTTTAACACAGGTTTTCAGTGGATACCATTAGTATGAATTTAACAGACTATTCTATGGCATCTCGATAGGACCAGCAGTTTTTCCTGTATTTTTATGTAACATATTTAGACCACTAATCTTAGGTAAAAACGTTATCAGATATTTTTTGTTATCTGTAAATTACCTCTATGAATTACCGGAATAATAATGAGTAATAAAACAAATTAAAGCTATCGTTTTATGTGTGCTATGTTTCATGTTTCTTAGTTTTTTTTGTTTGATTCGCCCACATTTCAGCCACTTTTTCTACACAATTCAAATTAACTCGCCACTGATAAACTTGCTTTAAAATGAATTTCTAGTTTGACAAACTAAACGATAACCACTCTAAGTTGCTTTCACACGTTTTAAATTTTCTCTGATACCGGTTGGAAGGAATTAAAGCCAGCTTAAACTAACCAACGCAGCTTACTAAAACCACCAAAACAACCACATGTACAGAAAAATCTCACATCTGAACAAACATTACACATCACTATATTAATCTGCAACATGGACACCATCCCTCAGCTCACTTACATCAATCTCTTCTCTCTTCACAAGCAATTGTTTCTCTTCTTTCTTCACTCCACTCAAAAAATCTACTCGAAGTAAAAAATTATCTCTATCAACCCTTTACAAGATCAAACTTAACACTTAAAAACTTCCTAAGCCCCGAATGGGTGGAACCAGTTCAAAAAAAAACATTGAACATATCCAATTATATTGTTGATAACTATCACTGTCAAAAAAATTTAGAACTAACCAATCAAGATCCATGACTAAAATTAAAACAAATTTTAAGGCTGGAACGGTTTATAGTTTGAGCCAGAGAAGAATAAGTTTAACCTAACAAACAGTTGCTCTTCCTCAGAACAGTTCTTGATATCTAGCCTCGCAAATACCAGTGTTCCTCATATTTCTCCTTCACATCTTCCTCAGAGCAGTTCTTGATATCTAGCCTCGCAAATACTAGTATACACTAGATCTATTGAGTCTAGGAGATATAAAAGCAAGATTAAGAACGGTATTAGACTAAGAAGTTGCACGAACCTATCCGGCCGAAGGTAAGATAGCGTGACGAACAAATGGTATTCCTTATGTGAAATTACTCTATGAGAAAATCACCTCGGACTTAAACCCAAAATGATAATATGAACTATCCTGCAAATAGCACATTAGTATAGCAAAAATTCTTTTGTGAATCAAAATTTTTATTATGGCTCAATAAAGTTTTGAATACACTTATTCGAGACCTGCTGATGATATGAGACCGTGTCGCGAACAAAATTACAGCCAACTGTTTACAAAACCAAATTAACATGCAAAGACCATGTCATACCGCTACTGCAGTAGCAGTAATTGTTTATGTATGTACCACCAACCTACGGTGCTTAGTTATTACTTTCATGGTATACTCAAGGTCACAGTGTGTGATGACATTGAGGTTAAGTTAGAGATCAGAGTTGTTCAGCGCTGATCTAGTTCTCAGTAACGAATAACAAAACCAAAGAAAAAGAAAACTAAAATTCAATAAACAGAATACAGTATTGAATTACAACTTGTTTTCAATTGATATCGCAACACATATCACATGGCGCAGTCAGCAGGATTCGCAGCTCAAGATAACCGGTGTTTTGGGCGTCAGCGAATCTAGATCCTCCGTGGCAATTCAAAATCTGGTTCGAACAATTTCTAATGGCGGTTACGGTTAAAGAAAATGTGAACCCAGAGATTATTTTGGAGGAACCAAAAGACATACTAGAGGAACCACCCCCTCGACCAGAAACACCCCGAGAGGGAGAGAATGAAGATGCGAGGAATGCGAAGACCCTTAGAGACAAGCTAGCAAGAGATAGAGTATTGTTGGAGAACGAAGAGAGAAGGCCAAGGGGCCCACGAGTTGGATACAATGTTTTCTACAACGAAGTACAAAAAAAACTAGTGTCCAGATTATTTTTGTCTTTGGGTACAGAAGGAAAAAAACGTTTCCTACAAAAGAACCCACATGCTGAAAAATCGAAAATGATGTTCAGGGAAATTACAGAACTGGCAGAAGTTTCGTTTCAAAAGGTGAAATGTGTAACGTACGAAAGATACAAGCTGTTTACAAGAATGCAAGAATCTGGAGAATCTCTGGAATCATTTCACGCAGCGTTAACTGCGCAAGCAGCCCGAACAGAGTTGGGAACATTGGAAAACGAAATAGTCCGTGATTTATTTATTTCAAAAATGAAAAACGTGACATTGCAGGACACGTTGACGTTCGAGACCCTAGACCCGGAAGAGGTTCTAAAAAGAGCGATAAAATGCGAACATAGCAAGTTAACGACAATGGCGTTCCAAAAGACAAATGCGGCGGCTACCGGAGGATTAAGTAACACTTACACCTCGGGTGTGAGAACAAAACAAGAACCTGTAATGGCAGTTCGCAATTTGTCAGGGACAACAAAGAATCGAAACAGAAACGAATCGAATAAAAGACAAAATAATAACAAGAATCGCAACATGAAAACAAAATCATGTAACAGATGTGGAAGGACATTTGATCAAGGACATTTGAAAAATTGTGCAGCGATGGGGAAAACTTGTAAGAACTGTGGTAAACCCAATCACTTTGCAAAAATGTGCAGATCTCAACAAGTAAGCGAAGTTGCAGAAGACTCGGAAGGATCGGTAGAAGAATGCGATCAGATAAGTGAAAGTGTTGGGTCATGTAGTGAGTTTGAAGTTATGTCGATACAAACCTATCAACCGGAAAACGAGAGAGTTTCAAAATATGTGAAAGATCGAATCAATGAAATGAGGAACAATTCAAATGCAAAAATGTTACGTGTTCAGAAAATAGATTCGATTCGAGATCCAACATTGAAACGAGTAAAATCACTAAAGGCCATGGTACGAATCGATAACCAAATAATACAAATAACAGTGGACACGGGAAGCCCAGTTTCATTTCTCAATTGGGCGTTGGCGAAGGAAATTATGAAAAAATCAAGCAAAGTAAGATTCATTCCGTCAGGAAAACTGAACTTACAAACCAAATTCGTAGATTACAACAAGCAACCGATCAGTATACTGGGATCCCTAAAGACTAATCTTCGGTCGGCGTGCTGGGAGGTAAAAGGCGCTACCTTTCTGGTATCAGAACATAAGACCAGATGCATCATGGGACTAGATCTGCAAGGACAAGTGGGAATAGTTACTACACAAAAACTACCGCCAAAGGAACTTACCAGGTTTGACGTGCTCATGTGCGAGCAGTCAGAAGGTTGGAAAAAAATTTTTTCACTAAAATTAAAAACTTATTTGAAAGACAAGGAATTTCAAAAAATCACATTGTAAGTTCAAAATTTAAATATTCACTACGTCCAATTCAAGAAAAGGGGAGAAGAATCCCAATTCACATACAAGATAAAGTTGAAAAAGAAATCGAGAAGTTGTTGACAGAAGGTCATATAACAAAACTCGATAAATGTACAAGTGATTGCTTTATCGCTCCGATTGTGATAACAGTAAAAAAAGACGATTCAATAAAATTGGCGATGGAAGCGAAACCAATTAGTAGACAATTGTTCAAAAACAAATATCAAATGCCGAATGTAGATGAACTCATCGATGAGGTGAGCCAAATTGTTACAGAAAACAAAAATGGTACTCTATATTTCACGGTGTTAGATTTGAATTACGCGTTTAGTCAAACAAAATTGGCTGCAGATACAGCTAAACAATGCAACTTTAACATTGTTGGTGGGAAAACAATCGGAACATACAGATTTCTGACAGGGTTCTATGGTTTAGCGGATATGCCAGCTGAATTTCAAAAGGTTATGGATAGGACTATCAATCACGCGAAAAACACGTTCTGTTGTCTGGATGACATACTTATTGTGTCCAAGGGAAACGAATTTGAACATGGAAATCTGGTGGAAGCAGTACTAAAGAAATTGGATGCGGAAAAATTGGCATTGAAATTATCAAAGTGCGAATTTTTCAAACAAGAAGTGAATTGGTTAGGTCATCACCTCTCAGAAGCAGGGGTTAGACGTAAAATCACTAAAACCGAAGCGGTGGTAAATCTGAACCCGCCGAAATCGCTTAAGCAGTTAAGGTCATTTCTGGGAAGTATAAATTACATGGCTAAATTTATTCCTAACGCAGCAAGCCTGACGGAGAAATTGAGACCACTTCTTAAAGAAGAGAATCAAAAGAAAAAGTGAAAAAACATGAAACTCCCGGTAAAAAAAGTTTGAGTGGGGGGATGAACACACGGTAGTATTTAATGCTATAAAGGAAGCGGTTGCAAATATAACAAAAGTATATTATTATGATGCTAACCGAGAAACACAAGTCAAATGTGACGCGAGCCACGATGGGCTAGGCGCTACATTGGAACAACAAAATGATGAAGGCCTGTGGTTCCGATTTCATTCGCATTTCGATATCTGAATGCCCAAGAAGAAAAAATATTCAACAAATGAACTTGAGTTACTGGCAGTTGTTTGGGCAGTAGACATATATAAACACTACCTGTTGAGAAAACCATTTATCATCGCAACAGATCATAAAGCGCTTACATCAGCGCTAGATGGTAACAAGTCAAATAAGACCTACTAATCTCGTTTGACCCGGTGGGTTGACCAGTTATTGCCATATCAGTTTAATATAGTTCACATTCCGGGGAGGGACATGGGCATAGTTGATTATTTATCGCGTGATCCTTTCAATGATCCCTGGCCCGAATCAGAATTAGACGAAAAGTTTGTAGTGGCGACAATAAACTCCTTTCATGAAGCATTAGACTGCATGAACAGTAGGCTCAAAGAAACTGGGTCGCTCGACCGGAATGAAAACGTTCTAGAATGTTCTAGAAGGAATGCAAAGAAACAGTCATCCAAGTACTGGTTGCTATAGCAACCAAAACGGTCAAAAACGAACGAGAAAAAACAGTTTCCACGACTGCAAAAACAGCTAAACACAGCAGTTCAACATAAAGCGATCACTTTTTTGTCAACTCAACTGAATAAACAGTCAGTCTCAAATAAATCGAAAATAGAAGAAAAAATCAGTATCGGAATATCGAAAAAAACAGACTCAAGTAACGAGATGTCAGGAAACAGATCGTACGATTGGTGGTCGGATTCACCACAGGAATGGCGAAACGACGAACGCGAAGAGAGTCTACTGGACCCAAAGTGGAACCGCTCGATGTCAAATACAAACGAACTTTCGGAAGAGGAGGAGATCACAGAGACAGTACAGCGAACAAGAAAATTCATAAGAGGTGGCCGTAAAAATAGAGATAGCTCCGACAGTGAAACTCGACAGGCATCGCGAGTGAAATGGCAGCTCGAACCAAAGCAACAACGAGAAGCAGATTAGAGACTACTTTCATTCTGGCATCTAATTGGCGGAGAAAACAACATACGGGGACCCAATAGAGAACTGGTGGCACACAGAGAGGAGGTCAGGGACAGCTCAGAATATGGACAAAACTCAGAAAGGAAACTAAGTGAGGTGCAGGTAATAGAAATGGACTTGACGACTACAGAAGAGGCTGAGAGTGAAGAAGAAGTGTGTGCAATCGAACCGCCGAAGACGTTGGGAAAACTAAAACTGCCGAAACAGCAACAAGAGGAGACCCTGGACAATTTAGCGAAACTGTTCGACAAAATTCTGTTGGCCGAATTAACCACCGAAGACACATGGATGGACAGCCTCAGACGAGTGATAGAAAGAGGGGACAAACAAGGCTTCGAACTAATGGGACCTTATACGAAGCCGTTGTGGTCGCAGATGGCAGTGCATGACGACTGCATCTTGGTGAATAATCGGCTAGCGGTCCCATTCCAACTAAGACAAGCTGTTCTAAAAAGATTATATCGAGGACATCCAGGCCAAGAGGCTATGCTAGGAGTATCACAATACCTGTGGTGGCCGCATATGAACAAGGACATTGTGAATCTAGCTGAGGAGTGCCGTAGCTGTACCAGATACGGTAAGAATGTAAAATATCTTATTTCGAAAAACGCGTCAAAACCACTGCCACTGCTCACGCAGCCGGGACAGGAAGTACAATTAGATTACGCGCGGCCCATAGAAAATCAAAAAGGAAAAAAATCTACCTATTAGTAGCTATAGATAGGTTCTCAAAATTTCCATCGGTGAAAGTTACGAAGTCTACAAGTGGGAAGTGCACGGTAAAATTCTTGAGATCGTATATCGACACACATGGGAGTCCCGAATCAATTCGCTCTGACCAATTTTCAGGCTTTAAAGGGAAAACTCTACAAAAATTTTGTTCGGAACTCAATATCGAGCAAAAAATCTGTCCAGTGGGGGACCACCGAGGCTGTGGTTTGGTAGAACGTACAATCCAAACTATAAAAAGAAGATTGGGGGTGATGTTGCTCGAAGAAAATAATAAATTGTGTCTTAGTATTATAATGAGAGATTTGCGGTGGAACAAGCAGAAAACCATACAAGTATCCCCATTTCAAGCGCATTTTGGCAGACTACCTAAAACGGAATTTAAAATAGTGAGGGATAGGTTTTTAAATAATTCTGATTATTTAGACAAACAACACTTGGAACGCTCAGCATTGACGGCTTCTCAATTGAAACGCAGAATTGATCAATCAAGAGAGAACCTCAAAATAGTACGAAAAGGACAACTCAGTAGAGATACAAGACCACTGCACAAGCAGCAACTAACCTCGGACAGGGATAAATAGAGGGCTAAAGCCCTAAAGGAGCTGCTTGAGGCGAACGCCCGCTGGAACAACGAGAAAAGAGATGCGGCTAAAAATGATATCAGACGATTAGTGGACGAGACCGGACTACTAAATCCTGATCTACGAAAGGAGATGATTTATTCATGGGAGAAAGGATTTGTTGAGGACAAAGTTGAAGACCAATGTAAATCTCCGCCCAAGACAATACTGAGAAAGGACCCGTTAAGAAAAAGTGGACAAGCACTCACAAAACAATTAAAGGGGAAAATCGCTTCCGAAACAGACTCAACGATCAAGACGTCTACAGGCT